>NC_140988.1:374691784-375056784 GCF_052327205.1 Somniosus microcephalus | reverse complement strand
TACATCCTTTGTAGATGATGTCTTCGACCACTGATAGTTCCGCCCTGCAGTTCCAGTACTCTGCTATATCAGGTGAGCAGTCTTGCTTCATGTTGGGCCATCCATCCAAGATGCTTTTTCTCAGTCGTCTCATTGTTTCATCTTTGTTTGTCTCAGTCTTTATGAGCTCCATTTTTGCATCTGCTATGGGCAGTGCACTTGTGATCATGTCCACGTAGGCGTTCACTTTTTCATCCATTGTGGTGTTTGCGGGCTCACTTGGGTCAACAGCTCTGGACAACGTGTCTGCTGTATACATCAGCTTACCCGGTGTGTACGCAACATTCAGTTCATCATAGACTGTCTCTCCTTCACTTTCCACAACGAGGACTCTTTACCAGGTTCAGTCTCTCACAGGCTCCTAAACCTAATATGGCTTGCACATCCTTTGGCACCACGATTAATGCTAGCGTGTGCTCTCTGTCCTTGTGTGTTACTTTGACAATGCATTTTCCTTTCACTGGTATATCAGTACCTGAGTATCCGGTCACTTTCACTTGTATTCCATGTAACTTTGGTCTGGGTCTAATTCTCTTAAAATCGGTCTCTGATATCACATTAACCTGTGCACCAGTATCCAATTTAAATGGAATGTGTATGTCATTCACTTTTAGTGTCAACATCCAGTCTCTTTCTTCTCTTTTGTTTTCAGACACAACATCTACATAGAATTTCTCTATGTCGCTTTCATCTACTGCATGGACCTTGCTTTGTTGCACTTGGTTCCTGCAGCAACGGGCATAATGGTTGTTTTTGTTGCATCTATTGCATGTTTTACCATATGCTGGACACTTTCTTGGTGGATGCCGTGTACTGCATCGACTACATGACTTCCGATTGTCCCTTTCATTTTCTTTTGCTGGCCACGCCTCTTTTTTCACATTGGCGCTCTCTTTGTTAAATGGTTTGTATCCATTCTTTCTCACTGCGTCCACGTTGCAGCTACTGTCACTGAACAGCTCCTTTGCCTGCAACTTCACAGTCTCTGTAACCCTACACAGTGCTATGGCTTTTCCCAGGTCTAGATCTTGCTCTCTTAGCAGTCTTTCCCTTAGACCATTATCTCGAATACCACACACCAGTCTGTCTTTTATCAGCGAGTCTGTGAGTCCCCCAAATTCACACGATTTGCTTCGGTTTCTCAGTTCAGTCACATACTGATCAATAGTCTTGCCGATTTTCTGTACACGTGAAAAATTTGTGCCTCTCAAAGGTCACGTTGCGTTTAGGTATGCAGTAGGCCTCAAACTGTTCCATTATTTTATCTAGCTTCATTTTGTCTCCATCAACAGCAAATATGAAATTATTATATACCTCCAGCGCTGCATCACCCACTACATGTAAAAACACGGACGATTTCTGTTTATTACTTTTATCGTCAGCTCCGATTGCTGATAAATACAACCCTACACGTTGTTTGAATCTCCTCCAATTTTCAGCCACATTACCGGTCAATTGAAGCGTCGCTGGTGGGAGTAAACCTTCCATTTTTTCACTTCGTTAGCTATTCTCTAATGGTAAGCAACGATGTTCTCTTCTGGCTTGCTAATATGTGGAGAGCTGATTTCGCTTACTTGCCACAACTGCTTTCACTGTCCCATCAAGTTGCTAACTTCAGATTTTTTCTCTTTCAGCCACTTCTGACATCATGTTTTGATTTCTTTTTGGGTTCAATAAAGACTCATTTCTGAAAGAGAATGTTGTTTAATCTAAAGTCTTGTTCAAGACTTTCTACAGCTTTTTACAGAACACACTATGCTGTGATGCATCTAGAATGAAACTGAAAGTAAAACTCCTCTGGACTGCTTGTCTCTCACATGACCTCTGCTGGTCAGGCACAAGTAATCAAAAACACAGACAAATATGCTGTAAGGCATAAGTAATCAAACACAGACAAATATCATCACTATTTGCTGATATCATCACATACACTGTCCCATCAAACACTCCCAGGGCAGGTACAGCACAGATTAGATACAGAGTAAAGCTCCCTCTACACTGTCCCATCAAACACTCCCAGGGCAGGTACAGCACGGGTTAGATACAGAGTAAAGCTCCCTCTACACTGTCCCATCAAACACTCCCAGGGCAGGTACAGCACGGGTTAGATACAGAGTAAAGCTCCCTCTACTCACACAGTCTTCTCTCCCGCTTACAGTCTAAGCTTTGCTTCGACATGTCATCACTTGCTGACTAATCGCAGTTTCTCTCCCCAGTATCCTGGTCAATATTTATCCCTCAACCAACATCACTAAAACAGATTATCTGGTCGTTATCATATTGCTGATTGTGGGAGCTTGCTGTGCGCAAATTGGCTGCCGTGTTTCCTACATTACAACAGTGACTACACTTCAAAAATACTTCATTGGCTGTAAAGCGCTTTGGGACGTCCGGTGGTTGCGAAAGGCGCTATAGAAATGCAAGTCTTTCTTTTTTTACAGTGTGGGCCTGGGCTCTTCACCCAAGTTATTTCAACAATAACCGAGCTCTGTCCGGTATCATCTGCCCAACATGGATTTCCAGGTGAAAACTTCTAGCAGTGTCAGCTGTGGCTCAGTGGGTTGCTCTCTCTCTCTCGCCTCCGAGTCAGAAGGTCGAGTGTTCAAGTCCCACTCCAGAGACAAGCACAGAATCCAGGCTGACACACCCAGTGCAGTACTGAGGGAGGTGCTGCACTGTCGGAGGTGCCGTCTTTCAGATGAGACCACCTCCAGCCCTACAACCCTCCGAGATCTCAGCACTTCTCCAATTCTGGCCTCTTAAGCATCCCTGATTTTCATAGCTCCATCTTTGGTGGCCGTGCCTTCTGCTGCCAAGGCCCCAAGCTCTAGAATTCCCTCCTTATACCTCTCTGGCTCTCTACCTCTCTTTCCTCCTTTAAGACGCTCCTTAAAACCTCCCCCTTTGACCACTGCCCTAACATCTACTTATGAGGCTCGGTGTCAAATTTTGGCTGATAACGGTTCCGGTGACGCGCCTTGGAACATTTTACTATGTGAAAGGCGCTATATAAATACAAGTCGTTGCTAAACCGCGGTCCCCTTCCGCCTACTAAGGTGGATGGAAGAGATTCCATTTCACTATTTCGAAGAAGAGCAGGGGAGTTCTCCCGGTATCCTAGGGCCAATATTTATCCCTCAAACAAATGGCACCAAATAAAAAATGAATCCTTGATGTTTATTGGGATCTTGCTGTGTGCAAAATGGCTGCCGCCTTTGGGGGAAGGGAAATCACTGGCTGATTTTGGAGGAAGGGAAATCACTGGCTGATTTTGGGGAAAGGGAAATCACTGGCTCATTTTGGGGAAATGGAAATCACTGGCTGATTTTGGAGGAAGGGAAATCACTGGCTGATTTTGGTGGAAGGGAAATTGCTGGCTGATTTTGGGGAAAGGGAAATCACTGGCTGATTTTGGGGGAAGGGAAATCACTAGCTGATTTTGGGGGAAGGGAAATCACTGGCTGATTTTGGGGAAAGGGAAATCACTGGCTGATTTTGGGGAAAGGGAAATCACTGGCTGATTTTGGAGGAAGGGAAATCACTGGCTGATTTTGGGTAAAGGGAAATCACTGGCTGATTTGGGGGAAAGGGAAATCACTGGCTGATTTTGGGGGAAGGGAAATCACTGGCTGATTTTGGGGAAAGGGAAATCACTGGCTGATTTTGGAGGAAGGGAAATCGCTGGCTGATTATGGAGGAAGGGAAATCACTGGCTGATTTTGGAGGAAGGGAAATCACTGGCTGATTTTGGAGGAAGGGAAATCACTGGCTGATTTTGGAGGAAGGGAAATCACTGGCTGATTTTGGGGAAAGGGAAATCGCTGGCTGATTTTGGAGGAAGGGAAATCACTGGCTGATTTTTTGGAAAGGGAAATCACTGGCTGATTTTGGGGAACCGGAAATCACTGGCTGATTTTGGAGGAAGGGAAATCACTGGCTGATTTTGGTGGAAGGGAAATCGCTGGCTGATTTTGGGGAAAGGGAAATCACTGGCTGATTTTGGGGAAGGGAAATCACTAGCTGATTTTGGGGGAAGGGAAATCACTGGCTGATTTTGGGGAAAGGGAAATCAGTGGCTGATTTTGGAGGAAGGGAAATCACTGGCTGATTTTGGGGGAAGGGAAATCACTGGCTGATTTTGGGGAAAGGGAAATCACTGGCTGATTTTGGGGAAAGGGAAATCACTGGCTGATTTTGGAGGAAGGGAAATCACTGGCTGATTTTGGGGAAAGGGAAATCACTGGCTGATTTTGGGGGAAGGGAAATCACTGGCTGATTTTGGGGAAAGGGAAATCACTGGCTGATTTTGGAGGAAGGGAAATCGCTGGCTGATTTTGGAGGAAGGGAAATCACTGGCTGATTTTGGAGGAAGGGAAATCACTGGCTGATTTTGGAGGAAGGGAAATCGCTGGCTGATTATGGAGGAAGGGAAATCACTGGCTGATTTTGGGGAAAGGGAAATCACTGGCTGATTTTGGAGGAAGGGAAACCACTGGCTGATTTTGGAGGAAGGGAAATCACTGGCTGATTTTGGAGGAAGGGAAATCGCTGGCTGATTTTGGAGGAAGGGAAATCACTGGCTGATTTTGGAGGAAGGGAAATCGCTGGCTGATTATGGGGGAAGGGAAATCACTGGCTGATTTTGGGGGAAGGTAAATCGCTGGCTGATTTTGGAGGAAGGGAAATCACTGGCTGATTTTGGGGGAAGGGAAATCACTGGCTGATTTTGGGGGAAGGGAAATCACTGGCTGATTTTGGGGGTAGGTAAATCTCTGGCTGATTTTGGAGGAAGGGAAATCACTGGCTGATTTTGGACGAACGGAAATCACTGGCTGATTTTGAGGGAAGGTAAATCGCTGGCTGATTTTGGGGGAAGGGAAATCACTGGCTGATTTTGGGGAAAGGGAAATCGCTGGCTGATTTTGGGGGAAGGTAAATCGCTGGCTGATTTTGCAGGAAGGTAAATCGCTGGCTGATTTTGGGGGAAGGTAAATCGCTGGCTGATTTTGGGGAAAGGGAAATTACTGGCTGATTTTGGGGAAAGGGAAATCACTGGCTGATTTTGGGGGAAGCGAAATCACTGGCTGATTTTGGGGGAAGGGAAATCACTGGCTGATTTTGGGGGAAGGGAAATCACTGGCTGATTTTGGGGAAAGGGAAATCACTGGCTGAATTTGGGGAAAGGGAAATCACTGGCTGATTTTGGGGGAAGGGAAATCACTGGCTGATTTTGGGGGAAGGGAAATCACTGGCTGATTTTGGGCGATGTACCAGAGGACTGCCCAGTCTGAGTCCACTCAGATACGGACAAGAAACATCACATCAGAAGAAAAATTGGCCGCAGTCCCCCTACCCCACCCCCTCCCCCGGTTACGGATGCGAATGATCATCCTGGGCGCCCCGCTCCCGATCCTTCCAGCATCCAGCTGTGTGTCTGGTGGATATCAGATCAGCAATACGATTGGTGCTCGGCTGCGATGCTGCCCCCCGCGGCCAAATAGCCCACTGGCCATCGATCTCAAAGGTTGCGCGCGAACGACGGGCAGTCAGGTTGAGGTGTCGGATCATCCCCTCTCCACCACCCCCCACCCCCTGCATCTGCGGGACCACCACCGATCACACCGAACAGTCCAGGAGAGGAGGGAGGGAAGAGCGGGGAAGATGAAGAAAATAAAAATAGAGACGGAATTCAATTTTTAAAAATTCATTCATGGGGATGTGGGCGTCCCTGTCAAGGCCGGCATTTATTGCCCGATCCCTAGTTCCCCTTGAGAAGGTGCTGGTGAGCCGCCTTCTTGAACTGCCGCAGTCCGTGTGGTGAAGGTCCTCCCACAGTGCTGTTAGGGAGGGAGTTCCAGGATTTTGTCCCAGCGATGATGAAGGATCGGCCGATATATTTCTAAGTCAGGATGGTGTGTGACTTGGAGGTGGTGGTGTTCCCATGCACCCGCTGCCCTTGTCCTTCTAGGTGGAGGTCGCGGGTTTGAGATTTGTAACAATAATATTTCAGTGCGAGAAAGGGTTTGGTTTGGGGACATGCATTGATGAGGCTAATATCCTTTTTAAACTAGAGGGTCCCGGCCCCTTTAATCAGCAACAGCTCCTCTGTGACCCTCCTCAGCAGACCCCGGGTCTCCCCTTCTCATGTACATCTAATTAGTTACCGATTGTGACAATACTCTCGCCATCTGCTCGATTGTCACTTGTCACAGCAGCGAGTACAGAGCCCTCCCCGCAATCTGCATTAACAGACCTCCTCCCCCCCCCCCCTCCCACACGCCAGCTCTCTCTTCTCCTGGCTCCCCTCCACCCACCCTCCCTTTCCAAGTGCCAGTTTTCCATGACCGACTCTTCGACCTTGAACCGTGGCTCAGTGGGAAGCGCTCTCTCTCGCCTCGGAGTCCGATAGTTCAGTGTTCAAGCCCCCACTCCCGAGACTTCAACACATAATCTAAGCTGACGGTCCCAGTGCCAGCACTGAGGGAGCGCTGCACTGCCGGAGGTGCCGTCTTTCGGATGAGACGTTAAACAGAGGCCCTGTCTGCTCTCTCAGGTGGATGTAAAAGATCCCATGGCCACTATTTTGAAGAAGAGCAGGGGAGTTATCTCTGGTGTCCTGGCCAATATTTATCCCTCAACCAACATCACTAAAACAGATTACCTGGTCATTTATCGCATTGCAGATTGTGGGATCTTGCTGTGCGCAAATTTGCTGCCGCGTTTCCTACATTACAACAGTGACTCCACTTCAAGCATACTTCATTGGCTGTAAAGCACTTTGGGACATCCTGAGGATGTGAAAGGCACTATATAAATGCAAGTCTATATTTAAACCACCCAAACCCTTCGATTAGAGTCCAGTCTGTAACTCATACCAAGGTATTTAGAAGGTTAAGGGGTGATCTGATTGAAGTTTTCAAGATATTAAATGGAACTGATCAGGTAGATGGAGAGAAGCTATTTCTGCTGGTTGGGAGTCTAGGACTAGGGGGCAGAGTCTAAAAATTAGAGCCAGGCCTTTCAGGAGTGAAGTTAGGAAACACTTCTACACACAAAGAGTGGTAGAAGTTTGGAACTCTCTTCCGCACACGGAAATTGATGCTAGATCAATTGTTAATGTTAAATCTGAGATTGATAGACTTTTGTTAACCAGAGGTATTAAGGGAATTGGGAGTATATGGAGTTAGGTCGCAGTTCAGCCATGATCTCATTGAATGGTGGAACAGGCTCGAGAGGCTGAATGGCCTCCTCCTGTTCCTATGTTCCTATTATTCTATATATAAACTCCCCGAACCCCTCGATTAGATTCCAGCCTGTAACTCACTCCCGGGTATCCGTTATTCTATATATAAACCCCCCGAACCCCTCGATTAGATTCCAGCCTGTAACTCACTCCCGGGTATCCGTTATTCTATATATAAACTCCCCGAACCCCTCGATTAGATTCCAGCCTGTAACTCACTCCCGGGTATCTGTTATTCTATATATAAACTCCCCGAACCCCTCGATTAGATTCCAGCCTGTAACTCACTCCCGGGTATCTGTTATTCTATATATAAACCCCCCGAACCCCTCGATTAGATTCCAGCCTGTAACTCACTCCCGGGTATCCGTTATTCTATATATAAACCCCCCGAACCCCTCGATTAGATTCCAGCCTGTAACTCACTCCCGGGTATCCGTTATTCTATATATAAAACCCCCCGAACCCCTCGAATAGATTCCAGCCTGTAACTCACTCCTGGGTATCTGTTACTCTATATATAAACCATCCGAACCCCTCGATTAGATTCCAGCCTGTAACTCACTCCCGGGTATCTGTTATTCTATATATAAACTCCCCGAACCCCTCGATTAGGTTCCAGCCTGTAACTCACTCCCGGGTATCTGTTATTCTATATATAAACCCCCCGAACGCCTCAATTAGATTCCAGCCTGTAACTCACTCCCGGGTGTCCGTTATTCTATATATAAACTCCCCGAACCCCTCGATTAGATTCCAGCCTGTAACTCACTCCTGGGTATCTGTTATTCTATATATAAACCCCCCGAACCCCTCGATTAGATTCCAGCCTGTAACTCACTCTCGGGTATCTGTTATTCTATATATAAAATCCCCGAACCCCTCGATTAGATTCCAGCCTGTAACTCACTCCCGGGTATCTGTTATTCTATATATAAACCCCCCGAACCCCTCAATTAGATTCCAGCCTGTAACTCACTCCCGGGTATCCGTTATTCTATATATAAACTTCCCGAACCCCTCGATTAGATTCCAGCCTGTAACTCACTCCTGGGTATCTGTTATTCTATATATAAACCCCCCGAACCCCTCGATTAGATTCCAGCCTGTAACTCACTCACGGGTATCGGTTATTCTATATATAAACCCACCGAACCCCTCGATTAGATTCCAGCCTGTAACTCACTCTCGGGTATCTGTTATTCTATATATAAACCCCCCGAACCCCTCGATTAGATTCCAGCCTGTAACTCACTCACGGGTATCGGTTATTCTATATATAAACCCCCCGAACCCCTCGATTAGATTCCAGCCTGTAACTCACTCCCGGGTATCCATTATTCTATATATAAACCATCCTTAACCCCTCGATTAGATTCCAGCCTGTAACTCACTACTGGTATCTGTTATTCTATATATAAACCCCCCCCCCGAACCCCTCGATTAGATTCCAGCCTGTAACTCACTCCCGGGTATTTGTTATTCTATATATAAACCCCTGAACCCCTCGATTAGATTCCAGCCTGTAACTCACTCCCGGGTATTTGTTATTCTATATATAAACCCCCTGAACCCCTCGATTAGATTCCAGCCTGTAACTCACTCCCGGGTATTTGTTATTCTATATATAAACCACCCGAACTCCTCGATTAGATTCCAGCCTGTAACTCACTCCCGGGTATCCGTTATTCTATATATAAACCCCTGAACCCCTGGGTTAGAGTCTCACCCCCGGGTCAGTGCTGTATTCCCTGTGTATGGTGCACTAGCTCAGTTTGAGTGCGGTGTTTTATTCACGGGAGCTGGAGGGCATTTTTCCTGCCCGGTTATGAGTTTGACCGAAGACGCCCACAGGAGCAGTAATCTAGTTAATGAGGAACAACCCATTTAATGTGTGCCGTATGCAATGGGTTAAAGAGAAAACATTAAAAACAGCACCCAGAGGAACGGCACAGGGAGCCAGAGCTCCATTGAACTGTCCTGGCCTCTCTCTGTTTCGCTCACAGCTGCATAATTGGCAGTCAGACTGTGGTCCTCTCTCCATTGTCACTGCATTTTTTCTGACAGGGTGCGGATGATTGATTGCCTGATCCCAGGTTGTGTCCCGCCTCGCTGCTCCTAAATCCATTACCACCAATTTCTTCCCTTCATCGAGCCAGTCAGCCGGTTACAGCCAAGAATCAACCCCCCCCCCACCCCGCCATCTCCTCTCGGAACAACCCTCCCGATATGTCCTGCGCCGTCATTCCATTCTTCACACCGGGCACCCGATCACCCCTTCAACTCCAGCATCTGTGCTGGTGGGGGGTTTAACTGTGATGATGCACAGGAAGAGGCCAAAAGATGCACCAATCCTGTCCCTTTCTGCTTGAGCCCAACTGATCCAGGACACCTTTCCCCATATCCCTCAATCCCTCCTCACCATATCCCTCAATCCCTCCTCACCATATCCCTCAATCCCCCCTCACCATATCCCTCAATCCCCCCTCACCATATCCCTCAATCCCTCCTCCCCATATCCCTCAATCCCCCCTCACCATATCCCTCAATCCCTCCTCACCATATCCCTCAATCCCCCCTCACCATATCCCTCAGTCCCCCCTCCCCATATCCCTCAATCCCTCCTCACCATATCCCTCAATCCCTCCTCACAATATCCCTCAATCCCTCCTCACCATATCCCTCAATCCCTCCTCCCCATATCCCTCAATCCCTCCTCACCATATCCCTCAATTCCTCCTCACCATATCCCTCAATCCCCCCTCCCCATATCCCTCAATCCCCCCTCACCATATCCCTCAATCCCTCCTCCCCATATCCCTCAATCCCTCCTCCCCATATCCCTCAATCCCTCCTCACCATATCCCTCAATCCCTCCTCCCCATATCCCTCAATCCCTCCTCCCCATATCCCTCAATCCCCCCTCACCATATCCCTCAATCCCCCCTCACCATATCCCTCAATCCCCCCTCACCATATCCCTCAATCCCTCCTCACCATATCCCTCAATCCCTCCTCACCATATCCCTCAATCCCCCCTCACCATATCCCTCAATCCCCCCTCACCATATCCCTCAATCCCTCCTCACCATATCCCTCAATCCCCACTTCCCATAACCATCAATATTCTCCCCATATTCTTCGATTGGATTCCCCCAAGGATCTATCCTTTGTCCTTCCTCTTCCTCACCTACATGCTGCATCATTTGCTGGTCTCACGCCTCAATAAACACCCCAATTGACGTGGTAACAACGAGCTGCTTTTATTCCCAGACCTTCTAGAATATTCTGCCAAAGAATAATGAAAGCAAGAGAGAGATTGGGGTGCAATTGCTCCATTGTGTGTACTCCCACCAGGGGCCACCTACTGCTCTTAGTGACTGCTCTTGTGTTCTTAGATCCTGGCTGACCTTCGACCTCAACTCCACTTTCCTGCTCGATCTCCATAACCCTTGGATTCCCCTAGAGTCCAAAAATCTATCGATCTCAGCCTTGAATATACTCAAAGACTCAGCATTCACAGCCCTCTGGGGCAGAGAATTCCAAAGATTCACAACCCTCTGAGTGAAGAAATTCCTCCTCATCTCAGTCCTAAATGGCCGACCTCTTATCCTGAGACTGCGTCCCCTGGTGTAACAACAGAAAATACTGGAAATACTCAGCAGGCCAGGCAGCATCCGTGGAGAGAGAAACAGAGTTAACGTTTCAGGTCTGGGACCCTTCATCCCCTGGTTCTGGACTCTCCAGCCAGGGGGAAACAGCCTCTCAGCATCTACCCTGTAAAGCCCTCGAAGAATTTTACACGGTTCAATGAGATCACCTCCCATTCTTCTAAGCTCCAATCTACTCAATCTCTCCTCATAGGACAGCCTCTCATCCCAGGGATCAATCTAGTGAATCTTCGTTGCACCGCCTCTAAGGGAAGTATATCCTTCCTTAGGTCATCACAGCATGGAATAGACATTCTTGGGTAGGATTATTGGAGGCACAAACCCATGGACTTGTTTGGATGTTGTGTTCCATTTTGCTTGAATGAGTCGAGCAGTCTTCCTCACCGGCGTCTACCTGTGATCTCGCGAAAAGCAGATGACAAATGCCCAGTTTACGACCACTGCATTTGAAAAAGAAGGTAACTGGCTGGGCCCTCTCGACCTCACGTGAATATTGTCTGATGTGCTCGCTGGCCTACTTTGGCTCCCGATTCAGCAATGCCACCATTTAAAAATTCTCATCCTTGTGTTCAAATCCCTCCATGGGCCTCGCCCCTCCCTATCTCTGTAACCTCCTCCAGCCCCACAACCCCTGCCCCACCGCCCCCCGCCCCAAGATCTCGCCGCTCCGCCAATTCTTGTGCTTCCCCGATTTTAATCGCCCCGCCATTGGCGCCTGGGCCCTAAACTCTGGAATTCCCTCCCTCAACCTCTCCACCTCTCGCTTCTCCTTTAAATCGCTCCTTAAAACCTACCTCTTAGACTAAGCTTCTGGTCGCCTGTCCTAATCGCTCTTTACTTGGCTCGCTGATAACGCTGCTGTGATGCGCCTTGGGACGTTTTACTGCTTTAAAGGCCGATGGCGGGGGAGTCCAGAACCAGGGGTCACAGTCTAAGGATAAGGGGTCGGCCATTTAGGACTGAGATGAGGAGGAATTTCTTCACCCAGAGAGTGGTGAACCTGTGGAATTCTCTACCACAGAAGGCAGTTGAGGCCAATTCATTAAATATATTCAAGAAGGAGTTAGATATATTTCTTAAGGCTAAAGGGACCAAGGGATATGGGGAGAAAGCAGGGACAGGGTACTGAATTTGGATGCTCAGCCATGATCTCATTAAATGGCGGAGCAGGCTCGAGGGGCCGAATGGCCTACTCCTATCTTCTATGTTTCTATGTTTCTATAAACGCAAGTTGAACTGTTTTTGCTTGTGTGCAGAGCCACTGGTAAAAAATAAATTACTGCCCTTAATGCAGTTTTACATTGGGCAAGCGATGGCCACCTTTAGCACATTAAATGCGTGCACCGGCTTAATTTAAAATCTAGCTCCAAAATGGCCGCCCCAGCAACACTGGGAGATGTTTGTCACGTCAATATGGCCAAGCAACGCTTTAGTAATGATTAAAGCCACTTTAGAGCTTTCTAATGTTGTGCAAGTGTAAGAATAAACAGCTACATAATAAGTTTTATAATAAGATTTTTAAATATGTGTTATAATTAGAACATGTCCTCGATAGTCTGAAATATGATTCATATTCCCACTCACACGACTGACCACAAGTCATTACTGATTTCATCACCCGGCACTGATACACTCAGTCACACTTGTGGTTATAAATCCTGCTCCACTGCCGAACTTGACAGATCCTCTGCATTACACTCTCTCTCAGTCTGCTTGTTTCTCTCTGTTTAGATTGTCTGTCTCTGTGTTTTCTCTTTGCCGGACTTGTGTCTCTGTCTCTCTTTCGCTCTGTCTTCCTGTGAAGTCCCTTTCCATCTCTGTACGTCTCTACGTCTTTCCCTTCTCTCGCTCCACCATCGGTGGCCGTGCCTTCACCCGCCAAGGCCCCGAGCTCTGGAATTCCCTCCCTAAACCTCTCCGCCTCTCTCTCCTCCTTTAAGATGCTCCTTAGAACCTATCTCTTTAATCAAGCTTTTGGTCACCTGCCCTAATATCTCCTTATGTGACTCGGTGTTACATTTTGTCTGATAACGCTCCTGTGAAGCCCCTTGGGATGTTTTGCTATGTTAAAGGTGCTGTATAAATACAAGTTTTGTTTTCCTGCCTTTTTCCCTTTTCTATTTCTGTCTTATCATTTCTATCTCTACCTTATACTTCTCGCTCCTTTTCTACTCTCTATCTCTCTGTCACTATCTCTACCTCTCCCGCTTTCCACCTTTCTAACTTGGTCTTTCTCCATCTCTATAACCTTGAAATAATGGCCCAGAAATTAGGGTCGGGGGCTTGCCGCGGGTGCAAGCCCCCGATGTACGCTTACCTAGCGCGCCGGCCGTTGTGCTCTCGGCGCGCGTGGAATTCCGTTATCTTGTGGAGCACTCCCGGGCAGCGTCTGACGTCATGCCACCCAGGAGTGCAGCCAATGCGAAGCGTCCAGTGCGGAGTGTAAGTGAGACACGCCCTGTGAGGTCGTATTAGCATAGGACACATCCCCAATCTTTCTGACAAGCTCCAAAGCCTTTGGTACATGCAGAAGCAGCATGGTAAGTAGGTTCCTTGTATTTTTATGAATCTTTTGGTAACTTTTATAAACTTTTAAATACTTTTACAGGAATTGGAAGAATCTTAAATAGTTTTAAAGAGATTTGAAGCAATTTAAAGAGTTTTAAAAGCCCTGAAAGCATTTTTTTCATTCATTTTATTTAATTAGCAAAGTGAAATGGCTGGAATGAGCACAATTAACGTCATTAAAATAACTCAGAATTTCACTGACGATGACCTCAGCAATCTCCTCAACGAGGTGGAGGCGAAGCGCCTGCGCATCATTGGGAATGAGCAGTGCGTTGAGCCTGCGGCCGCAGGGGGCATTGGGGAAGGGGTTGCTGATGCAGTGGGAGCAGTAAGTGAGGTGGTGGAGGAGCAGGAGCAACTTGTGCTATGTCAGCTAGCGCAAGAGGAGTGTATGGACCCTGCGTTGCTGCACAGTATCTCACCAGCTCCTGGCCTCTCTGGCTCTGCGCGAGTCACTGATGACTGTAGCCCCACAGACAGACACCAGCTTGATACTGCAGCGCAGGTGTGAGGAGCAGAAAGACATTTACTAGAACAGCACTTACAAGCTGAGGTGCAACAGATTGAAGGTTTCAGTCAATTGATGAGTTCTCTTACTGAGAAGGATGTTGACTCTAGAGCCTCCATCAAGCAGGGAATCGATAATCTTGGCATTACGCTTAATCAGATAGCATTGCAGTTGGTGAAGCTTAATGAGAATATCGTTGCACTATTTAATTTGCATGAACCACATTCTGCTGCCATTACTTTGACTCCTGCAGAAGCGCCCTTACCTGCTCACAGTGCAGAAACAGTGCGGGCCCAGGAGCCAGCTGTTCCGCCAGTCACGATGCAAGCAAACGTTGACTTGCAGCAGCAGCAACCCTGTCATGAGGCAATTGTTGAAGGGCAAGAGACGGCACACAGGGGCCTTTCAATTGGCAGCAGAGGGCTCCAGTCACGGGGAGGGAAAAGGCGCAGGAAACGTTAGGGTGTCACCTTTTGCGCAATGCACCTCCTTGGACCCTCAGTCACAGATGCGAGGGGGCAAATCGTTCAATTGTTTAATTTTTCATTTAATTTACATGTTAAATGTTGTCTTTGCTTTTTTCATTGAAATGTATATTTGTGACTGAAAGGATATGTAACCTTTTCGTTTAAAAAGTACAGCCTGTAGTCACTCTGAAAAAAATTTCAACTTTTATTTTAGCAAAAATATTTTTACAACTGTTTGAAAATTAGAAAATAGCTAGTTTTCATCTTGAATGTCTTTATTGCACTAAGAAACCAAAAAAAGTTACTTTAACCTGTTTACAAATTTTTTCCTGAACTATTCATGTTTAAAAATGTTTGAAAAGTAGAAAATAGCTAGTTAACATTTAAAAGTTAGAAACTATCTACATCAAAACTGAACCTGAAAACTCTTTGATGCTGCAATAAAAATTCACTGTTTCACTTTAAACTGTGTCTTGTAGGAGTCTACGTACTCCTAGCAAAAAATACTGAACTCAGAGAGGTTCAACAGAAAAGGTTTAATTGTTGAGGCTGCATGCTGAACACAAAATGGAGTCAGAGACTACACAAAGTACGACTGCCTTTCATCAGTGCACAGCTTCGACTGCTCCTCCCCCGCTCTGGGCTTAACTATGTTGCAGATTGAGTTTCTTAAAGGTGTGGTCCTTCTTAAAGGCATGACGCCTGATTTATAGTCTACGGACCGGAAAGCGGATTGTGTCCTTTCTGTGATCGGTACACCACACAGCTCCCCCCAGAATCCGCTAGTAGGGAGTTTACGAACCGGCGTGGCGGCTTGATGGCACGGCCGGAACGGCTCTTGGCGATTGGTGTCGGGAGCGGGGCGGTCGGACGAGTCGGGCTCTTAGGCGGTCTGCCCCGCGGTGGGGGTTGGCCCACTTGAACGGGTTCGTCGGGCTCTAGGTGCGCCAGCTTGAGCCGGTCAACCGACACCTTGTCAGTTCTGCCACCCACTTCGAGGAGGAAGAACTTGTTCCCTGTCTGGAGTACCTTGTAGGGTCCGTCGTATGGGGGCCGTAGAGGTCCTCAGTGGGCGTCATGGCGCACGAAAACAAATTTGGCCATGCGCAGGCTAGGTGGTACGCAGGTTGCTGGTTCGCCGTGCCGGCTGGTGGGCACCGGAGCGAACTGTTGTGCTCGGTTGGCGAAAGCGCGGAGTTGCTGGTCAGCCGACCAGGGGGTCGTGGCGGTGGGCAGGAACTCTCCGGGTACGCGCAGCAGCTGGCCGTACACGAGTTCCGCCGCCGAGGCTTGCAGGTCTCCCTTGACCGCGGAGCGTAGGCCGAGTAGCACCCACGGGAGGCGGTCGATCCAAGCCTCGTCCTCGAGGCTGGCGCGGAGGGACGCCTTCATGGACCTGTGGAATCGCTCGCACAGCCCGTTGGCTTGGGGGTGGTAAGCCATGGTGCGGTGAACGGCCACCCCAAGGTTTCGGGCGATGGCGGCCCACAGATCAGAGGTGAACTGCGGGCCTCTATCCAACATCATGTCGGAGGGGACGCCGAACCGAGCGACCCAGGTACCGATGAACGCCCTCGCGATGTCGGCAGTGGTGGTGGACGTCAGTGGAATGGCCTCGGGCCAGCTGGTGGTACGGTCCACGATTGTCAGCAGGTGCGTGTGACCTTGTGATGGCGGCAGGGGGCCGACGAGGTCGATGTGGACGTGTTTGAACCTTCTTTCTGGCACGGTGAACTCCTCGAGTGGGGCTTTGACGTGCTGGTGGATTTTGGCACGCTGGCAAGCTATGCAGGATCTGAACCAGACGCGCACATCTTTGCGCAGGCCGTGCCAGACAAATCGGTTGGCCACCAGTCTAATGGACGTGCGGGTGCCGGGGTGTGAGAGGCCGTGGACGATGTCGAACACCCGTTTTCGCCAGGACACCGGGACTATGGGGTGGGGTTGCGCCAAGGAGGTGTCGCATTTGACTGTGACGGCGGACGGGCCGCAGGCGACGTCGGTCAGTCGCAGCCCTGGGAGGGTTGTGGGCGCGGAGAGCAGATCGGGGTCGGTGCGTTGCTCCGCTGCCAGTTGAGCATAGTCCACTGCCAGGTGGGCGCCGTGGACGGCGGGGCGGGATAGGCAGTCGGCCACCACGTTATCTCGACCGGAGACGTGCCGGATGTCCGTGGTGAATTCAGACACCGCGGCGAGCTGGCGTTGTTGCCTGGCTGACCACGGGTCCGCAGATTTCGCCATCGCGAATGTCAGGGGTTTGTGGTCGACAAACGCGGTGAAGGGGCGGCCCTCCAGAAGAAATCTAAAATGGCGGACTGCCAGGTACAGTGCGAGGAGCTCGCGGTCAAAGGCGCTATATTTGGCCTCCGGGGGGCGCAGTTGGCGGCTGAAAAAGGCCAGCGGTTGCCAGGCCCCGTCGACCCACTGTTCATACACGGTGCCGACCGCGTGGTCGGAGGCGTCCATGGTGAGGGCCACCCTGGCGTTGGGCTGTGGGTGAGCGAGCATGGTGGCGTCGGCGAGCGCCTTTTTGGTCGAGTCGAAAGCGGTCAACATGTCCGCCGACCACTCGATCGCCATTCTGTCTTTCTTACCCCGGAGGGCTTCGTATAGGGGCCGCATGAGGGAGGCCGCTCTGGGAATGAAGCGGTTGTAAAAGTTGATCATCCTCAAGAACTCCTGGAGGCCTTTGATGGTGGTAGGCCAGGGGAACTGCTGGACAGCTTGCACCTTGGCGGGCAGGGGAATGGCTCCGTCCTGCGTGATGTGGTGGCCGAGGAATTCGATCCTGCTGAGGCCGAATGGCACTTGGCTGGGCTGATGATGAGCCCGTGCTCACTGAGCCGCTGGAACAGGGTGCGGAGGTGCTCGATGTGTTCCTGCTTGGAGGAACTAGCTACCAGGATATCATCCAGGTAGACAAAGAGGAACTTCAGGTCCCGGAGGACCGAGTCCATGAGCCGCTGGAAGGCCTGGGCCGCATTTTTGAGGCCGAAGGGCATTCGGAGGAACTCGAATAGCCCAAAAGGGGTGATTATGGCCGTCTTGGGATCGTCCGTGGGGTGGACTGGCACCTGATGGTAGCCGCGCACCAGGTCGACTTTGGAGAAGACTGAGCGGCCGGCCAGTCTAGCCGAGAAGTCTTGAATGTGCGGTATGGGGTACCGATCCGGCGTGGTGGCGTCGTTTAGGCGCCGGTAGTCCCCGCAGGGGCGCCATCCCCCGTCGGGTTTGGTGACGATGTGGAGTGGGGAGGCCCAGGGGCTGTTGGAGCGGCGGATGATGCCGAGCTGTTCCATTGTGGCGAACTCGACCCGCGTGATCTCCAGCTTGGCCGGGTCCAGCCTGCGGGTGTGGGCATACACCGGTGGGCCTGTGGTGGGGATGAAGTGTTCTACCCCGTGCTTGGCAACCTTCGCGGAGAAGGTCGGGTTGGTGAGGGCTGGGAACTCAGCCAGGAGTGCTGAGTAGTCGTCCGTTGAGTGGGCGCGGCACTGCCACGTCATTTCGGCGGGTTGGGGGGGGTCATGGCGCCCGGGATAGGTGACATGGTGTTCATGTCCACAAGGCGGCACCGAGGCATGTCGACCAACAGGCCGTGGGCGCACAGGAAATCCGCACCGAGGAGCCGGGAGAGCACCTTGGCGGTGATAAACTCCCAGTGGTAGCGGCGGCCTGTGAGGTCGATGGTGACGGTGCGGGTGCCGTACGTCCGGATGTCGGTGCCATTGGCGGCAGCCAGCGCAGGGCCGCGGCCGCCTCGCTGGATCTCGAGGGCGGACGCGGGGATGATGCTGCGCTGCGTGCCCGTGTCGCATAGGAAACGGCGTCCGGAGGCGCTGTCCGTAACGTACAGCAGCGCGCCTGCTTGCCCCACGGCCATCGTGTAGGCCGGTGTGGGGGCGGTTGGAAACGTGCAGGGATGGCTGCAGCGGCGTGCCCGTGCGCCGAACCGGGTATGGAAGTAGCAGTAGCCCTGGGTCGGAGGGCTTGGGGGACGTGGGGGCCTGGGGGGCCTCGTGGCCGAGCTGTGTGGCCGCGCGATAGAGGGTGGAGCGCGCGCCGACGCTGCGGAGGCCAGGTCGGGGGTGACGGCATGGTTGGAGCTGGCGGACGGGAGCTTATCGGCTTCGTCGGCCAGGGCCTCGAGGTCCATGAGGTTGGACGCCACAATCGCCGGGCGGATGCTGGGAGGTAGTTGGCGGATAAAGAGCGTGCGGAAGAGGGAGCCGGGCGGTTTCTCGTCGGTCAGAGCAAGCATGTGTGAGAGCAAGTCTGACAGCGTGGAGTCACCGAGGCCCGGGAGGTCGAGGAGGTGGCAGTTGCGCAAGAATTGGGCGGCTGTGAATTTTTTAATGAGCGCGGCCTTGAGATGTGCGTACTTGCCTTCCTCCGAAGGGTTTTGTAGTGTTGTCCAGACTTTCGTGATTGTGGAGCTGCTCAGGGAGGCGAGGAGGTAGTCGTACATCGTTGCGTCGGCGGTGATGCCGCGGAGCCGGAATTGCGATTCGGCTTGAAGGAACCAGGCGGTGGCCAGGTTCTCCCAGAACTCCGGCAGCTTCACAGAAACTGCGTTTGTGTCAGCCATGGTTATGCTTAGGAGTCGTCCTGAGCGTCGGGGTCACCAATGTAGGAGTCTATGTACTCCTAGCAAAAAATACTGAACTCGGAGAGGTTCAACAGAAAAGGTTTAATTGTTGAGGCTGCATGCTGAACACAAAATGGAGTCAGAGACTACACAAAGTACGACTGCCTTTCATCAGTGCACAGCTTCGACTGCTCCTCCCCCGCTCTGGGCTTAACTATGTTGCAGATCGAGTTTCTTAAAGGTGTGGTCCTTCTTAAAGGCATGACGCCTGATTTATAGTCTACGGACCGGAAAGCGGATTGTGTCCTTTCTGTGATCGGCACGCCACAGTCTGCTTCTTTCTTTGCCTTGCTGGGGGAGGGGTAGGTACAAGGCGACACTACCTCGTGAAGGAGTTGGCTACTAGCAGTTCCTGAGCAGCCTTACTTTCGGCAGCACTTGGCTCCTCCCCATGAGGCCTGGCCACAGGCACATTGTCATCGCATTCATCCTCCATTTCAGCAGGGAGCTCTTCTGCAGTGTTAAGGGTCAGTCCTTCCTGCAGGGCAAAGTTATGCAAAGCACAACAGGCCATCACAATCCTTGCCACTTTCTGGTGAGAATATTGCAAGGCCCCCCCTGACCTATCCAGGCACCGGAAGTGTGATTTCAGAACTCCGATTGTCCTCTCCACCACTTGACGTGTGGACACGTGTGCCTGGTTGTATCTCTCCTGAGCCTCATTATTGGTCTTGCGGTAGGGAGTCATCAGCCATGGTCTTAGCGGGTAGCCCTTGTCGCCCAATATCCATGCTGATCCTGGAGGCAATTTGCTGAGGGCATTCACGTTTAGGATCCTGAGGTGCGCATCACATACTATCATGACATTCAATGAATGATACCCCTTCCTGTTGATGCATGTCACAGGTGCATCCAGTAGTGCCTTCAATGCAATATGGATTCCATCGACGGCCCCAATCACTTTGGGGAATCCAGCAATGCGATGAAATGCAAGGGCCATCTCCTTTTGATGTCGAGTGGACAAGTCATACTTAATGAACTCTGAAAGCCTACGGAAAATGGCATCTGTGACCTGGTGAATGCAGACCCTCGCAGCATTCTTGGAGATGTTGCTTATGTCACCGGTGCTTGCTTGAAATGACCCACTTGCAAAGAAGTTCAATGCTGTGGTTACCTTCATGTTCACTGACAAGGCAGTGTGGGTCTTCGAGCGTGGTTGAAGGTCCTCCTTCAACATGTCACACAGTCGGCCGCTTGCCTCTTTACTGAAGCGCAGCCTCCTCACACACAACTCCTCCGACAGCATCTCAAATGATCGCCTCTCCCTGTACACTCTCTGGGGTGGGTAGTAGTTCCTCCTGATCAGGAGACGGTTATGGTTCCTCACTCTTCTATGTTGTTCCCTGGCGTTTTGAATTCTTTGAAGCAAAATCACACAGAGCATCAGGGCAACATTTCTAGAGGGCATGTTTCTTGCTCACCGGCCTCCTTCTTACACAGATGTCCTTGTAAGGAAAAAATGGAAAGAATTGTTAAAGTAATTTTAACAAAGTGAGTGGCTAGAAAATCACCTTGGGCTATGGCAGGAAACATGCGTTATCGGCTTGGGAACACGTCATACCCGCCTGATGAATATCACAGCCCGAGATGATTTTCCAATAACTAACATTTTCAGAAAATCAGAATTACATACATACATTCATACACATACTTCAAGGAATATATACAGACATACATAAATACATACTTACTTAAAAGAATATATATTACTGATGAAAATTTTCTTTCTTAAAAATTTTGTAAATGTTAAATTATTCATTTTTAAACAGTCATTTTCACATTTAATAAGAAAAGCAAATTCAATTAGGCCTTGCACACAGCAAGAGCTGCTCCTTATACCTACATTACTCAAAACCCGTTTTTAAAAAAATTTAAAGTTGAAAACTTACCTCAGACTTTCTTAAAATAACTTTGCTCCCTTTCACAACCAAAAATGTGCCGTTCAGAAGCCCCACTGCTGAAAGAGTTCTTCCCCCTGAGCGTCACGGAGCTTCTGGGGGGCTTTACTCCTGCTTTTCAAATGTGTAAATGCTGGGGACTTACCCTCACTGCACCAATTCAGAAAAACGCCAAATTTCGATGCGCACGCGCTGCCTCACACGTCGCATGCGCTCGACCTCTGAACCCCTGCTTTCAGGGGAACGGAAGTGCCGGTTTCCCGCGCATGCGCAGTGCATGCAGGAAACCGGCACTTCCATCGGGCCCACGCGTGAGTACCCCGTGCGTACTCACCCGTTGGGACCCGAATTTCCGGGCCAATCTCGCTCTATCTCTTTCTATCTATCAATCTCTCTCCATCTCTCTCTCTCTTTCTCTTTCCATCTCTTTCTCTCCCTATTGCGCTCTCTCTCTATTGCTCTCTATCTCTCTCTCTTTCTCTTTCTCTCTATTTCTCTCCCTATTGCTCGCTCTCTATCTCTCTCTCTTTCTCTCTATTTCTCTCCCTATTGCTCTCTCTCTATTGCTCTCTCTCTCTATCTTGCTCTCTCTTGTTCTATCTCTCTCTATCGCTCTCTATCGCTCTCTCTCTTTCTCTTTATTTCTTTCTCTATTGCTCTCACTATCTATCTCTCTATCGCTCTCTCTTTCTGTCTCTATCTCTCTCTGTCTAACTCTATCTATCTCGCACACAAAGCCCCCAACATTTCATGGAGCCCCCGAAGGGTCAATTCACAAGAGGTGTGGCGCCTCTCAAACACGGGGTGGAGGGATGGGAACAGAAGCCTCTCTCTGTCGGGCCGGTTTTAACCGTTGCCCACCTGGTGGGAATGGGGTGGGCAGGAGGTGGGCGGTCAGTCCGCTTCTTGCTGCCTTCCCGATGCGTTTGTGCCTGACGACCCGGCCTCCCCCCCCCCGTCCCAGACTTCCCCCCGCCGACCCGGCCTCCCCCCGCCGACCCGGCCTCCCCCCCGCACCGTCCTGGCCTCCCTCACCCCCGTCCCGGCCTTCCCTCCCCCGCCTCGGCCTTCCCTCCCCCGACCCGGCCTTCCCTCCCTCGCCTCGGCCTTCCCTCCCCTGCCTCGGCCCTCCCTCCCCCGCCTCGGCCTTCCCTCCCCTGCCTCGGCCTTCCCTCCCCCGCCTCGGCCCTCCCTCCCCCGCCTCGGCCTTCCCTCCCCTGCCTCGGCCTTCCCTCCCCCGCCTCGGCCTTCCCCCCCCGACCCGGCCTCCCCCCACGACCCGGTCTCTCTCCCCCCGCCTCGGCCTTCCCTCTCCTGCCTCGGTCTTCCCTCCCCCGCCTCGGCCTTCCCCCCCCTGACCCGGCCTTCCTCCCCCGGACACGGCCTCCCCCCCGCATCCCGGCCTTCCCCCCCTGACCCGGCCTTCCCTCCCCCGACCCGGCCTGCCCCCCCCGACCCGGCCTTCCCCCCGCCGACCCGGCCTCCCCACCCTCGACCCGGCCTCACCCCCCCCGACCCGGCCTTCCCCCCCCGACCCGGCCTCCACCCCCCCGTCCCGGCCTTCCCCCCCCGACCCGGCCTCCACCCCCCCCGACCCAGCCTCACCCCCCCTGAACCGGCCTCCACCCCCCTGTCCCGGCCTCCCCCCACCGACCCGGCCTTCCCTCCCCCACCTCGGCCTTCCCCCCACCGACCCGGCCTCCCCCCCCCGACCCGGTCTTCCCTCCCCCGACCCGGCTTTCCCGCCCCCGACCCGGCCTCCCCCCCCGCCGACCCGGCCTTCCCCCCCCGTCCCGGCCTTCCTCCCCCGACCCGGCCTCCACCCCCCCCCGACCCGGCCTCCACCCCCCCGGCCCGGCATTCCTCCCCCGACCCGGCCTCCACCCCCCCCGACCTGGCCTCCCCCCACCGTCCTGGCCTTCCCTCCCCCGCCTCGGCCTTCCCTCCCCCGCCTCGGCCTTCCCTCCCCCGACCCGGCCTTCCCCCCCCGACCCAGCCTCCCCCCCCCGACCCGGCCTCCCCCCCGCTGACCCGGCCTTCCCTCCCCCGACCCGGCTTTCCCCCGCCGACCCGGCCTCCCCCCCCCCCCCGACCCGGCCTCCCCACCCCCCGTCCCGGCCTTCCCTCCCCTCCCTCGGCCTTCCCTCCCCCGTCCCGGCCTTCCCTCCCCCGCCTCGGCCTGCCCCCCCGACCCAGCCTTCCCCCCCCCCGACCCGGCCTTCCCTCCCCCGACCCGGCTTTCCCGCCCCCGACCCGGCCTTCCCCCCCGCCGACCCGGCCTCCCCCCCCGGACCCGGCCTCCCCCCCGCATCCCGGCCTTCCCCCCCCTGACCCGGCCTTCCCTCCCCCGACCCGGCTTTCCCCCGCCGACCCGGCCTCCCCCCCCCCCCGACCCGGCCTCCCCACCCCCCGTCCCGGCCTTCCCTCCCCTCCCTCGGCCTTCCCTCCCCCGTCCCGGCCTTCCCTCCCCCGCCTCGGCCTGCCCCCCCCGACCCAGTTTTCGCCCCCCCGACCCGGCCTTCCCTCCCCCGACCCGGCTTTCCCGCCCCCGACCCGGCCTTCCCCCCCGCCGACCCGGCCTCCCCCCCCGGACCCGGCCTCCCCCCCGCATCCCGGCCTTCCCCCCCCGACCCGGCCTTCCCTCCCCCGACCCAGCCTGCCCCCCCCGACCCGGCCTTCCCCCCGCCGACCCGGCCTCCCCACCCTCGACCCGGCCTCACCCCCCCCGACCCGGCCTCCACCCCCCCTGACCCGGCCTTCCGTCCCCCAACCCGGCCTTCCCCCCCCGACCCGGCCTCCCCCCCCCGTCCCGGCCTGCCCCCCGCATCCCGGCCTTCCCCCCCCGACCCGGCCTTCCCCCCCCGACCCGGCCTCCCCCCCCGTCCCGGCCTGCCCTCCCCCGCCTCGGCCTTCCCTCCCCCGCCTCGGCCTTCCCTCCCCTACCTCGGCCTTCCCTCCCCCGCCTCGGCCTTCCCTCCCCCGCCTCGGCCTTCCCTCCCCTGCCTCGGCCTTCCCTCCCCCGCCTCGGCCTTCCCCCCCCCGACCCGGCCTTCACCCCCCCGACCCGGCCTTCCCTCCCCCGACCCGGCCTTCCCTCCCCCGCCTCGGTCTTCCCTCCCCCGTCCCGGCCTTCCCTCCCCCGTCCCGGCCTTCCCTCCCCCGACCCGGCCTTCCCTGCCCCACCCAGGGGTTCCCTCCCCCCCGACCCGGCCTTCCCTGCCCCGCCCAGGGGTTCCCTCCCCCCCGGACCCGGCCTTCCCTGCCCCGCCCAGGGGTTCCCTCCCCCCCGGACCCGGCCTTCCCTGCCCCGCCCAGGGGTTCCCTCCCCCCCGGACCCGGCCTTCCCTCCCCCGCCCAGGGGTTCCCTCCCCCCAGACCCTTGACTGCCTATGGACTCCCCTCACCTAATGTCAGGGAACCCTTGTCTCGGGTCTCCGACTGCGGCCACCTGCCAGAAAACCTCGCCATTCCTGCCAGGAATCCTTCCTCTCACATGGCGAAGAGGCCCGGACGTTACAACGACCTCAGGCCTCCGGCCGGCACCATCCCACCCGACCCAGCCCAGCTCCTGCAATGCCTCCCTCCTGCCCTCTGAGTTAAAATTAGGCGTTGTGTGTCTCTCTTCTCTGTCTCTCTGTCTCTCTGTCCCTCTCTGTCTCTCGCTCTCTGCCCCTCTCTTTCGGTCTCACTGTCTCTCTCTCTCTCTCTCTGTCTCTCTCTCTGTCTCTCGCTCTCTGTCCCTCTCTGTCTTTCTCCAATTCCAATTCCAATTAAAATGCTTTATTGGCATGAAAGTTTACAGAGAACCATATTGCCAAAGCTTACATAGCAAAAAGGTACAGTTTTCCAACATTCTGTAGGTGTCAATCGATTTGACATTTGTTGGGTACATACAATATTACTTTTAAACAATATTAATTTTAAACAGTCTTTGTACTTCATTTGGTACGTTCAATATTAATTTTAAACAGTCTTAATTTTAAACAGTCCTCAGGTTGTGACATGTTGTTACATATTTGGCCCCAAGGTATGGTCTGTCTCCTTCTCCTAGGACTAATCTCAATTTTGACAGATCATCCAATTCCTTGAAATCTGGGGTTGTTTGGCTTAGCTTGTTGAATAATATGTTTCTTGATGTGTTGAATTTTTCGCATTTTAGGAGGAAATGCATTTCTGTTTCAACCTCGCCAGCCAGACATTGATCGCATATTCTATTCTCTCTAGGCTGCCAGGATTTCTTGTATCTGCCTTTTTCAATTTCCAGTTGGTGGTCGCTTAGTCTGTACCTGGTGAGGGTCTGTCTCTGTTTTGTGTCTCTGATGGTCGTGAGGTAGTCTGCCAGTTTATATTCTCTTTTTAGGGCCCGGTAACATTCTAATCTGCTTTGGCTTTCGGTTATTTTGTTCCAATGTTCCAGGTAGGTTTCTTTGCATTTTTTAATGATTTGGTTCACTCGGATTGGTGTTTGGACGGCTGTGTTGGTCTGGGGCTGGTCAGGGTCCGGCTGAGTACTTAGTTTCCGTAGCAGCTGACTCAGGGGACTCTTTTCTGGGTTTAGCTCTTGGGTCTGAAAGGCTTTGAAATGAAGGGTGTCTGGGGAGCTAGATTTGAGGTGATTTAGGAAGTTTAGTGCTCGTTTTTGGATGTTTATTATCAGTGGGTATCTGCCTAGTTCGGCTCTGCATGCATTTGTTGGCGTTTTTCTTTGGGTGCGAAGGATGCTTCGGCAGAATTCTGCATGTAGGGCTTCTATTGTATGTTTTTCCCATTTAGTGTAGCTTTGGTGATTTAGCGGGCCCCATACTTCACTACCGTACAGTGCAATGGGCAGGATTATGCTGTCAAATATTTTGAGCCAGATTTTGATTGGGATTTGGATGTTGTAGAATTTTCTTTTTATTGCATATAGGGCTCTTCGGGCTTTTTCTTTTAGTGCATTCACTGCTATGCTGAAGCTCCCTGATGCTGTAATAGTTAGACCAAGGTAGGTGTAGCTCATAGTGTGTCCTATAGTGATATCACTGAGGGTAAACTGGTATTTGTTTTCCTGACATCTGGGCCTTTTTTGAAAAATCATGATGTTGGTTTTCTTTAGATTTACTGTTAGAGCCCAATTTTGGCAGTATTTGTCGAGTAGGTCTAGTTGTTGCTGTAATCCCTGTTCTGTGGGAGACAGCAGAACCAGGTCGTCCGCATAGAACAGGGATTTCACTTCTCCATCCAGGAGACGGAGACCTGGTGACTCGCTTTGCTCCAGCATGTCTGCTAATTCATTTATGTATATGTTGAACAGGGTCGGGCTCAAATTGCAGCCCTGCCGGACGCCTCTTCTCTGGGTGAAGAAATCGGTGCGTTTGTCTCCAATTTTGACCCCGCATTTGTTTTTCAGATACATTGATTTAATAAGGTCATAGACTTTGCCCCCTATTCCACATTGAAGAAGTTTATAATAGAGCCCTTCGTGCCATATAGAGTCAAAGGCTTTCTTGAAGTCGATGAAACAGGCGAATATTTTCCCATTTTTTGTTTGGTGTATATGTTTTTCAATGAGGGTGTGAAGGGTATAGATATGGTCGGCGGTGCGGTGTTTTGGAAGAAAGCCTATTTGGTTTTTTCTGAGGATATTATGTTTGTTAAGAAAATCAAGTAATCTACTATTTAGAATACTGCAGAATAACTTCCCTAGACAACTGTTGACACAGATGCCGCGGTAGTTATTTGGGTCTGATTTGTTTCCGCTTTTATATATGGGGGAGATTAGTCCTTGGCACCAGATATCGGGAAAACAGCCTGAACGTAATATGATGTTGAATAATTTGAGTACCGCACCCTGCATCTCCATATTGCTGAACTTGAGCATTTCATTTTTGATGTTGTCTGGGCCACAGGCTTTCTTTAGGTGGAGAGATTTTGTTTTTGTGGCCATTTCTTTCCATGTGATTGGGGAGTCTAGAGGGTTTTGGTTGTCTTTGATTGTTGCTTCTAATGTGTGGAGTTTTTCTGTGACCTGATGTTGACTTGGGTTTGTTTCGTTTATTGGGATGTCTTTGTAGAGGTTTTCAAAATGTGTTCTCCAGATGTCGCCATCTTGGATTGGTAATGCTTGCAATTGTGTTGTACTCAGGTTATTCCACATTTCCCAGAATTGTTTTGGGTTGGTGGAGTTTTCAATTTCTTCTAGTATTTTGTGGGTATAGTTTTGTGTTTTGTTCTTAATGGTGTGTTTATATCTTTTGAGGGTTTCATTGTATCTAGTACGTAGGTCCGGATTGTTTGGTTGGCGATGCTTTTGGTTTGATATTTTTCTCAGGTCTTTTCTGGCATTTTTGCATTCGTGGTCAAACCATTTCTTATTTTTATTTTGTCTTTTGTGACTCTTCCTCTTCTGTTTCACGAGGTCGGCTTTTACAGCTGCCTCATGAAAGATCATATTTATATCCTCTATGGCCATGTTTACCCCATCTCTGGTGATCTCATATAGATTTTCTTTAAATTTTGAAATTTTACTTGTGAGATCAGGTGAATTTAGTGCTGTGATGAATTTATCTCCACTGTCTGGGGCCCATCTGTATGTCTGGTTTATTTTATGTAGCTTACTGGGTTCCTTTTTTGTGTCTGTAGTTTGGGCAGAAAGTTTAAGGTACACATTTATTTGGTTATGGTCTGAGAGGGGGGATTGCTGCCTGACAGTGAATGCGTTGATATCGCAGGGGTCCAGGTCAGTGATTGTATAATCCACCACACTAGACCCAAGAGTTGAGGAATATGTGAGTCTCCCTAAGGAGTCCCCTCTGAACCTACCGTTAACTATGTACAGGCCTAAGGCTCGGCAGAGTTGCACTACCTCCCTACCGCTTTTATTTATTTCACAATCGAGGTTGTTTCGGTTTGCGATGGCTGGTGTGACATATAGAGGGGTCTGGCCAAACACATGGTTGTTGCCCTGTGGGTCTATGAAGTCAGGTTCACATCCTGTCCTTGCATTTAGGTCCCCACATAGTAGCACCTTTCCTTGGGCCTGGAAATGGCTGATTTCCATGTGGAGAGTGTCAAATATCTCCTCTTCAAAATATGGCGATTCTATTGGAGGTATGTAGATCGCACATAAGTAAACATCGTTTTTTGCTATTCCTATATTTTTATCTAATTTTAGCCATACGTGTGATTTTCCCTGTTTTATCGGTGAGATGTGTTTGTTCAGTTCTCCTTTATACCACACCAGGATTCCCCCGGAGGTTCTGCCCTTGCGTGTCTTAATGTTCTTTACTGAAGGCACAATAATTTCATGGTACATTGGGGGACAGTGGGTCGGCATGTCCTTTTGGCACCATGTTTCTGTTAACACAATTATATCAATGTCTTTTATAGCTTTTAGGAATTCAGGGTCTGTACTCTTCATCCCAAAAGTTGAGGAGCGGAGGCCCTGGATATTCCAGCAGCTTATGTGGAAAGAACGCATTTATATAGTTCAATAAAACGAAATAAAATGGACCTATTTTGTGGGATGAGTGTGGAAACACTATTTTCTATAATGCTAAATGATGATTTAGTATAAATTTCATGAGGCATGCACATATATCTATCTAATAGTAGTAATAATACTGATAAGATAACAATAATGATAATGATAAATAACAATATTAATAATTTCTCTCTCTTTATCTTTCTCTCTATCCCTCTCTTTCAGTCTCTCTCTCTCTGTCTCTGTCTTTCTCTCTCTCTCTCTGTCCCTCTCTATCTTTCTCTCTCTCTCTATCTCTATCTCTGTCCCTCTCTCAGTCTCTCTCTCTCTCTCTCTGTCTCTCTCTCTCTCTCTCAGTCTCTGTCTCTCTCTGTCTCTCTCTTTGTCTTGCTCTGTCTCTCGCTCTGTCTCTCTCTCCGTCTCTCGCTCTGTCTCTGTCTCTCACTCTGTCTCTCTCTGTCTCTGTTTCTCGCTCTGTCTCTCTCTCTGTCTCTCGCTCTGTCTCTCGCTCTGTCTCTCTCTGTCTCTCAATTTGTCTCTCTCTGTCTCTCTTTGTCTTGCTCTGTCTCTCACTCTGTCTCTTTCTGTCTCTGTCTCTCACTCTGTCTCTCTCTGTCTCGCTCTGTCTCTCGCTCTGTCTCTGTCTCTCGCTCTGTCTCTCTCTCTCTCTGTGTCTCGCTCTGTCTCTCTGTCTCTCGCTCTGTCTCTCTGTCTCTGTCTCTCACTCTGTCTCTCTGTCTCTCACTGTCTCTCTCTTTGTCTTGCTCTGTCTCTCGCTCTGTCTCTCTGTCTCTGTCTCTCACTGTCTCTCTGTCTCTCACTGTCTCTCTCTTTGTCTTGCTCTGTTTCTCGCTCTGTCTCTCTGTCTGTCTCTCACTCTGTCTCTCTCTGTCTCTCACTGTCTCTCTCTTTGTCTTGCTCTGTCTCTCGCTCTGTCTCTCTCTCCGTCTCTCGCTCTGTCTCTGTCTCTCTGTCTGTCTCTTGGTCTCTCTTTCTCTTTCTCCTTCTCTTTCTCTGTCTCTGCCTTTGTCTCTCCGTCTCTCCCTCTTTCTCTCAGTCAGTCTCTCTCTGTCTATCTTTCTCTTTCTCTCTCATTCTTTAATGAACTCAGCCTGTCACCAGATTTCCATACAGACTGACGGGCAGAACAGCCAGCATCCTATAACTGGCTCCACCATCTCCCAGCACCTGGTTACAAAATATTAATTTACACTAAATGGCAGACTGTGATTGAGTCGCTGTCTAGTTGTCTCGTGTCGCTTCTGCCCGGCAGTGGGCTGTTGAAATATTTATTACGTGCGGTTGTATTGCTGGCACTTTGTGTTAATATTTGCTCAGAAACTGAAAGATATACCCAGATATATCCGCTCCTGTGGTCAGGTGTCACTGTGAATGCCTTCCCTCCATTTCACAGCCCGATAAGTAAAAGACCGGTGCTTTTTCTTTATTGAAAGATCTAACCTCTCACCCGCCCTTTTCATCAGATCCCTCCATCCCTTCTCTCTCCAGAAACACCTCTAATTGACCCTATTTCTACGGTCTCCGTGTTTGAACCTCTCCAATCAGGTTTCTGCCCCTGCCACAGCACTGAAACAGCCCTAAACAAAGTCAAAACTGACATCCTCTGTGACTATGACCGTGGTAAACTCTCCCTCCTCGTCCTTCTCGACTTGTGACACAGTCAACCACACCATCCTCCTCCAACGCTTCACATTGACTAGCGCGGTAACCTCTCCTGGTTTCACTCTCGCCTATTGAATCACAACCAGAGTATCTCCAGCGATGTCTTCTCTTGCCACTCCTGCAGTCTTGCCTCTGGAGTCTTCCAAGGATCTATCCTTGGACCCCCACCTCTTCCCCAGCTACATGCTGCCCCTCGGCGACATCATAAGCAGACATGGGGTTAAGGTTCCGTGTGTACGCTGACGACACCCAGCTCTACCTCTCTACCACCTCTCTCGACCCCTCCACTGCCGCTGTGTTGTCAGACTGCTTGTCCAACATCCAGTGCTGTATGAGACGCAATTTCCTCCAGTTAACCTTTGGGAAGACTGAAGTCACAACCTTCTGCCCCCTGCCACAAACTCCGTACCCTAGCCATTGACTCCATCCCTCTCCGTGGCCTTTCATTGGGGCTGTACCAGGCTGTTCACATCCTACCCGAACCCATCACCCAGACCGCCTACTCCCACCTCCGTACCATCGCCCGACTCCGCCCCTGCCTCAGCCCATCTGCTGCTGAATCCCTCGTCCAGCACGGTGGCATAGTGGTTAGCACTGTTGCCTCACAGCGCCAGGGACCCGGGTTCAAATCCGGCCTCGGGTGACTGTCTGTGTGGAGTTTGCACATTCTCCCCGTGTTTGCGTGGGTTTCCTCCGGGTGCTCCGGTTTCCTCCCACAGTCCAAAGATGTGCGGGTTAGGTTGATTGGCCATGATAAAAATTGGCCCTTAGTGTTGGGGGGGATTAAATATACGGGGTTACGGGGATAGGGCTTGGGTGGGATGGCTGTCGGTGTAGGGATCGGGTGCTAGGGTTTGGATGATCAGCCATGATCTCGTTGAATGGCGGAGCAGGCTCGAAGGGCTGAATGGCCTACTCCTGCTCCTAGTTTCTATGTTTCTATGTTATCACCACCACACTCGGCTATTCCAATGCCTCAAATTGCCTCCGATGATGCTTGTCACCGGTTTCCCCTGATCTTCGGCCGGATATTACGGGAGGGTATTCTATCCTGAGGTGAACAGTCTGGTTGGGCCTCAGCTGGAGTAATGTGTTCAATCCTTGCCACTACACTTTAGGACAAGGAAGCCTGCTTGATTGACACCCCATCCACCATCTTAAACAGTCACTCCCTCCACCACCGGCGCATTGTGGCTGCAGCGTGTACCATCTACAAGATGCACTGCAGCAGCTCGCCAAGGCTTCTTCGGCAGCACCTCCCAAACCCGCGACCTCTACCACCTTGAAGGACAAGGGCAGCAGGTGCATGGGAACACCACCACCTCCAAGTTCCTCTCCAAGTCACACACCATCCTGACTTGGAAATATATCACTGATCCTTCATCGTCGCTGGGTCAAAATCCTGGAACTCCCTCCCTAACAGCACTGTGGGAGCACCTTCACCACACGGACTGCAGCGGTTCAAGAAGGCGCCTCACCTCCACCTTCTCAAGGGCAATTAGGGATGGGCAATAAATGCTGGCGTTGCCAGTGATGCCCACATCCCATGAACGAATAAAAAAAAGGAAGGATGTCAAGGCCGTGAAGAGGGTGCAGAAGAGATTTATTAGAATGGTTCCAGGGATGAGGGACTTCAGTTATGCGGAGAGATTGGAGAAGCTGTGGTTGTTCTCCTGAAAGCAGAGAAGGTTGAGAGGAGATTTGATAGAGATGTTCAAAATCATGAATGGTTTTGATCATGTAAGTAAGGAGAAACTGTTTCCAGTGGCAGAAGGGTCGATAACCAGAGGACACAGATTTAAGGTGATTGGCAAAAGAACCAGAGGCGACATGAGGAAACGTATTTTACGCAGCGAGTTGTTGTGATCTGGAATGCGCTGCCTGAAAGGGCAGTGGAAGCAGATTCAATAGGAACTTTCAAAAGGGAATTGGACAAATATTTGAAAGGAAAAAAATTGCAGGGCTATGGGGAAAGAGCAGGTGGAGTGGGACTAACATAAGAACATAAGACGTAGGAGCAGGAGTAGGTCATTTGGCCTCTCGAGCCTGCTCCACCATTCAATAAGATCATGACTGATTTGATCTTGGTCTCAACTCCACTTCCCTGCCCGCTCCCCATAACCCTTGACTCCCTTATCGTTCAAAAATCTATCTATCTCCACCTTAAATATATTCAATGACACCGCCTCCAAAGCTCTCTGGGGAAGAGAATTCCAAAGGTTCACGACCCTCTGGGAGAAGAAATTCCTTCTCATTTCCGATTTAAAAGGGTGCCCCCTTATTCTGAAATGATGTCCCCATGTTCTAGACTCCCCCACGAGGGGAAACATCCTCTCTGCATCTACCCTGTCAAGCCCCTTCAGAATTTTATATGTTTCAATAAGATCCCCTCTCATTCTTCTAAACTCCAGTGAGTATAGGCCCAACCTGCTCAACCTTTCTTCATAAGACAACCCCTTCATCTCCGGAATCAACCTCGTGAACCTTCTCTGAACTGCCTCCAATGCAAGTATATCCTTCCTTAAATAAGGAGACCAAAACTGTACGCCATACTCCAGGTGTGGTCTCACCAACGCCCTGTACAGTTGTAACAGGACTTCCCTACTTTTATACTCCATTCCCTTTGCAATAAAGGCCAACACTCCATTTGCCTTCCGAATTACTTGCTGTACCTGCATGCTAACTTTTAGTGATTCATGTACAAGGACCCCCAGATCCCTCTGTACCTCAACATTTTGTAATCTCTCCCCATTTAAATATAATTTGCTTTTTTATTTTTCCTACCAAAGTGGATAACCTCGCATTTTCCCACATTAAACTCCATCTGCCAGATTTTTGCCCACTCACTTAGTCTATCTATATCCCTTTGGAGATTCTTTGCGTCCTCCACACAATTTGCTTTCCCACCTATCTTTGTATCATCAGCAAATTTGGCTACATTACACTCGGTCCCTTCATCCAAGTCATTAATATAGATTGTAAATAGTTGAGGCCCGAGCACTGATCCCTGCGGCACCCCACTAGTTACAGTTTGCCAACCTGAAAATGACCCATTTATCCCGACTCTCTGTTTTCTGTTAGTTAGCCAATCCTCTATCCATGCTAATATATTACCCCCAACCCTGTGAGCTCTTATCTTGTGCAGTAACATTTTATGTGGCACCTTATCGAATGCCTTCTGGAAATCCAAATATACGACATCTGCTGGTTCCCCTTTATCCACCCTGCTCGTTACATCCTCAAAGAACTCCAGCAAATTTGTCAAACATGATTTCCCTTTCATAAAACCATGCTGACTCTGCTTGACTATATTATGATTTTTTAAATGCCCTGCTACCACTTCCTTTATGATGGACTCCAGCATTTTCCCAATGACAGATGTTAGGCTAACTGGCCTATAGTTTCCTGCTTTCTGTCTCCCTCCTTTCTTAAATAGGGGCGTTACATTTGCGGTTTTCCAGTCCGCTGGGACCTCTCCAGAATCCAGGGAATTTTGGTAGATTACAACCAATGCATCCACTATCTCTGCAGCCACTTCTTTTAAGACCCTAGGATGCAGGCCATCGGGTCCAGGGGACTTGTCCACCTTTAGTCCCATTATTTTGCCTAGTACTTTCTCTCTAGTGATAGGGATTGTTTTAAGTTCCCCCCTGACCCCTATAGCCCCTTGATTACCCATTATTGGGATGCTTTTAGTGTCTTCTACCATGAAGACCGATACAAAATATTTGTTCAAAGTCTCCACCATTTCCTTGTTTCCCATTATTAATTCCCCAGACTCATCCTCCAGGGGACCAATGTTTACTTTAGCTACTCTCTTCTTTTATATATACCTGTAGAAGCTCTAACTGTCTGTTTTTATATTTCTTGCTAGCTTACTCTCATAAGCTATCTTCTCTCTCTTTATCATTTCGGTGTTCATCCTTTGCTGGTTTTTTTAAATTTCTCAATCCTCTGGCCTTCCACACACACAGACCCACACACACAGACCCACACACACAGACCCACACACACAGACCCACACACAGACCCACACACAAACCCACACACACAGACCCACACACAGACCCACACACACAGCCCCACACCCACACACAGACCCACACACACAGACCCACACACACAGACCCACACACACAGACCCACACACAGACCCACACACACAGCCTCACACACACACACAGCCCCACACCCACACACAGACCCACACACACAGACCCACACACACAGACCCACACACACAGACCCACACACAGACCCACACACACAGACCCACACACACAGACCCACACACAGACCCACACACACAGACCCACACACACAGACCCACACACAGCCTCACACACACAGACCCACACACACAGACCCACACACAGACCCACACACAGACCCACACACACAGACCCACACACACAGACCCACACACACAGACCCACACACAGCCTCACACACACACAAAGCCCCACACACACACACAGACCCACACACAGACCCACACACACAGACCCACACACACAGACCCACAAACAGACCCACACACACAGACCCACACACAGACCCACACACACAGACCCACACACAGACCCACACGCACAGACCCACACACAGCCTCACACACACACACAGCCCCACACACACACACAGACCCACACACAGACACAGACACACAGACCCACACACACAGACCCACACACACAGCCTCACACACACAGACCCACACACACAGCCTCACACACACAGACCCACACACACAGCCTCACACACACAGACCCACACACAGCCCCACACACACAGACACACACACACAGACCCACACACACAGACCCACACACACAGCCTCACACCCACACACAGCCCCACACCCACACACAGACCCACACACACAGACCCACACACACAGACCCACACACACACACACACACACAGACCCACACACACAGACTCACACACACAGACCCACACACACAGACCCACACACACAGACCCACACACAGACCCACACACACAGACCCACACACACAGACCCACACACACACACACACACACAGACCCACACACACAGACCCACACACACAGACCCACACACACACACACACACACAGACCCACACACACAGACTCACACACACAGACCCACACACACAGACTCACACACACAGACACACAGACACACACACACAGACCCACACACACAGACTCACACACACAGACACACAGACACACACACACAGACCCACACACACACACATACCCACACACACAGACACACACACACAGACCCACACACACAGACACACACACACACACACACACAGACCCACACACACAGACCCACACACACAGACCCACACACAGACCCACACACACAGACCCACACACACAGACCCACACACACACACACACACAGACCCACACACACAGACCCACACACAGACCCACACACACAGACCCACACACACAGACCCACACACACAGACCCACACACAGACCCACACACAGACCCACACACACAGACCCACACACACAGACCCACACACACACAGACCCACACACACAGACCCACACACAGACCCACACACACACAGACCCACACACAGACCCACACACACAGACCCACGCACACAGCCCCACACACACACACAGACCCACACACAGACCCGCACACACAGACCCACACACACAGACCCACACACACAGACCCACACACAGACCCACACACACAGACCCACACACACAGACCCACACACACAGACCCACACACAGACCCACACACACAGACCCACACACACAGACCCACACATACACAGACTCACACATACACAGACGCACACACACACTCACAGACACACTCTTCTCTTCTTAGGCAGTCCCTCGGAACCGAGGATGACTTGCTTCCACATTAAAAATGAGTTCTCAGGTGACTGATGAGTCCAATGCGGGACCTACAGTCTCTGTCACAGGTGGGGCAGACGGTGGTTGAAGGGGCGGGTGGGTGGGGTGCTTGAGTTGACGTGCGCTCCTTGCGCTGCCTGCGCTTGGCTTCCGCTTGCTCCCGGCGAAGAGACTCGAGGTGTTCGGCGCCTTCCCAGATGCTTCTCCTCCACTTTGTGCGGTCTTGGGCCAGGGATTCCCAGGTGTCGGTGGGGATGTTACACTTTTTCAAGGAGGCTTTGAGGGTGTCCTTGAAGCGTTTCCTCTGCCCACCTGGGGTTCTCTTGCTGTGCCGGAGCTCCGAGTAGAGCGCTTGTTTTGGGAGTCTTGTATTGGGCATGCGGACAATGTGACCCATCCATCGGAGCTGATCAAGCGTGGTCAAAGCTTCGATGCTGGGGATGTTGGCCTGAGCAAGAACACTGACGTTGGTGCGCCTATCCTGCCAATGGATTTGCAGGATCTTGCGGAGGCAGCGTTGGTGGTACCTCTCCAGTGCTTTGAGGTGCCTGCTGTACATGGTCCATGTCTCTGAGGCATACAGGAGGGCGGGTATTACTACTGCTCTGTAGACCATGAGCAGTTCACAGACCAACACACACAGACTCAAACACAGACCCACTCACATAGACTCACACACACACAAACTCTCACACAGACACACACAGACCCACACACACACAGACCCACACACACAGAACCGCACACGCACACGTTCACGCTCACACTCACCCTCTCACAGCCTTCCATTTTAATGGTCATCTCGTATCCAGAACTGCCACGCTCTGTTTATTTTTGAAGTTGGCTCTCAGAGGTGTCCACTTCTTAACAATCCAGGGATTTATTGCAGCACAGGACCCCTGAGGAAGGGGGTCAAAGTGCACCCAGTGAACCTGATCTCTTCCCTACCCACCCCCAACCCATTCCCTGCACCCGTTTAACAGATCTCTTGTGTTGATGACCCTTACAACGTTGGTGTTAAGTACTGTGTGCTGAAGTGAGCTCCGTAGGGTGCCTATCGGCTATGCAAACAGGTCACGCTCGTACCTTGTGAATAAAAGGATTACTTTGATTGAGAGGCCTGACATCAGGTCAACTGTGAGCAACGGGCCTTTGACTAGACGAGGAGTTTACTACTGGGTCCACTGTATCCCAGGCCAGGGCAGGGTCTGGTAGCATGTGGCCACCTTTGAGCTCGCCATAACCCTTAACCCTTTCAATACCAAGTTCAGAAGGCGTTCTGGACACAAGGAAAAGTAATCACCACTTCCTCCTTTATCACATCCTCTCATTATTCGACTCATTACAACTTTGGTAGGGTGCCTGGCATCCTGAGCTTCGGCCCTTCGCCTAGATTCTCAAACAAAGAAAACGCAATTCATATGCACAGTGTAAAGGTAGAGTGTGAGCATTTAGAGATTATCCCTCCCTTCAGTACGTTTAGAGATGGTCCCTACTTCAGTAAATTTAGAGAGGGTCCCTTTGTTCAGTTAGTTTAGAGATGGTCAGTGTCGACTTTGTCCCATCAAACACTCCCAGGGCAGGTACACCACGTGTTAGATACTGAGTAAAGCTCCCTCTACACTGTCCCATCAAACACTCCCAGGGCAGGTACACCACGGGTTAGATACTGAGTAAAGCTCCCTCTACACTGTCCCATCAAACACTCCCAGGGCAGGTACAGCACGGGTTAGAAACAGAGCATAGCTCCCTCTACACTGTCCCATCAAACACTCCCAGGGCAGGAACAGCACGGGTTAGAAACAGAGTAAAGCTCCCTCTACACTGTCCCATCAAACACTCGCGGGGCAGGTACAGCACGGGTTAGATACAGAGTAAAGCTTCCTCTACACTGTCCCATCAAACACTCCCGGGGTAGGTACAGCATGGGTAAGATACTGAGTAAAGCTCCCTCTACACTGTCCCATCAAACACTCCCAGGGCAGGTACAGCACGGGTTAGATACAGAGTAAATCTCCCTCTACACTGTCCCATCAAACACTCCCAGGGCAGGAACAGCACGGGTTAGAAACAGAGTAAAGCTCCCTCTACACTGTCCCATCAAACACTCGCGGGGCAGGTACAGCACGGGTTAGATACAGAGTAAAGCTCCCTCTACACTGACCCATCAAACACTCCCAGGGCAGGTACAGCACGGGTAAGATACAGAGTAAAGCTCCCTCTACACTGTGCCATCAGACACTCCCAGGGCAGGTACAGCACGGGTAAGATACAGAGTAAAGCTCCCTCTACACTGTGCCATCAGACACTCCCAGGGCAGGTACAGCACGGGTTAGATACAGAGTAAAGCTCCCTCTACACTGTCCCATCCAACACTCCCAGGGCAGGTACAGCACGGGTTAGATACAGAGTAAAGCTCCCTCTGCACTGTCCCATCAAACACTCCCAGGGCAGGTACAGCATGGGTTAGATCCAGAGTAAAGCTCCCTCTACACTGTCCCATCAAACACTCCCAGGGCAGGTACAGCACGGGTTAGATACAGAGTAAAGCTCCCTCTACACTGTCCCATCAAACACTCCCAGGGCAGGTACAGCACGGGTTAGATACAGCGTAAAGCTCCCTCTACACTGTCCCATCAAACACTCCCAGGGCAGGTACAGCACTGGTTAGATGCAGAGTAAAGCTCCCTCTACACTGTCCCATCAAACACTCCCAGGGCAGGTACAGCATGGGTTAGATACAGAGCATAGCTCCCTCTACACTGTCCCATCAAATACTCCCAGGGCAGGTACAGCACGGGTTAGAAACAGAGCATAGCTCCCTCTACACTGTCCCATCAAATACTCCCAGGGCAGGTACAGCATGGGTTAGATACAGAGCATAGCTCCCTCTACACTGTCCCATCAAATACTCCCAGGGCAGGTACAGCACTGGTTAGATGCAGAGTAAAGCTCCCTCTACACTGTCCCATCAAACACTCCCAGGGCAGGTACAGCATGGGTTAGATACAGAGTAAAGCTCCCTCTACACTGTCCCATCAAACACTCCTAGGGCAGGTACAGCACGGGTTAGAAACAGAGTAAAGCTCCCTCTACACTGTCCCATCAAACACTCCCAGGGCAGGTACAGCACGGGTTAGATACAGAGTAAAGCTCCCTCTATACTGTCCCATCAAACACTCCCAGGGCAGGTGCAGCACAGGTTAGATACAGCGTAAAGCTCCCTCTACACTGTCCCATCAAACACTCCCAGGGCAGGAACAGCACAGGTTAGATACAGAGTAAAGCTCCCTCTACACTGTCCCATCAAACACTCCCAGGGTAGGTACAGCACGGGTTAGATACAGAGTAAAGCTCCCTCTACACTGTCCCATCATACACTCCCAGGGCAGGTACAGCACGGGTTAGATACAGAGTAAAGCTCCCTCTACACTGTCCCATCAAACACTCCCAGGGCAGGTACAGCACGGGTTAGATACAGAGTAAAGCTCCCTCTACACTGCCCCATCAAACACTCCCAGGGCAGGTACAGCATGGGTTAGATACAGAGTAAAGCTCCCTCTACACTGTCCCATCAAACACTCCCAGGGCAGGTACAGCACGGGTTAGATACAGAGTAAAGCTCCCTCTACACTGCCCCATCAAACACTCCCAGGGCAGGTACAGCATGGGTTAGATACAGAGTAAAGCTCCCTCTACACTGTCCCATCAAACACTCCCAGGGCAGGTACAGCACGGGTTAGATACAGAGTAAAGCTCCCTCTACACTGTCCCATCAAACACTCCCAGGGCAGGTACAGCACGGGTTAGATACAGAGTAAAGCTCCCTCTACGCTACCCCATCAAGTTCTGACCGGTCAGCTTTAGTTAACATTACCTAAAAGCATAAATTAAGGAACAAGAACAGGAATTTGACACAACAACAACATGTATTTATATAGCACCGTTAAAGTAGTAAAACGTCCCAAGACGTTAGTTATAACAAAATTTGACACCGAGTCACATAATTAGGACAGATAAAGAGGCAAGTTTTAAGGAGCGTCTAGAAGGAGGAAAGGGAGGTAGAGCGGCGAAGAAGTTTAGGGAGGGAATTCCAGAGCTCAGGGCTTCGGCAACAGAAGGAATGGCCGCCAATGGTGGAGCGATTATAATCCGGGATGCTCAAGAGGCCAGAATTAGAGGAGCGCGGATATCGGGGGGAGGGGAGGCAGGGGCTTGTGGGGCTGAAGCAGATTACAGAGATAGGGAGGCGCGAGGCCAAGGAGCGATTTGAAAACAAGGAAGAGAATTTTAAAATCGAGGCGTTGTTTAACCGGGATCCAATGTAGGTCAGCGAGCACCGGGGTGATGGTGAACGGGACTTGGTGCGAGTTAGGACATGCACCCTGCGCCTCCTCACGCACTCTGCCCCATCCCTTCTTACCACGGAGCCCCAGACAAAGTCCTTTTGCAATCACTACAGGTCAGACTGAGTCTGTTGCAAGGGCTTTTTGTGTGGGGCCCTGATCAGTAGCAGGGCGAAGAGCCAGCCAACCCATTAATCTGGGCTGGTTTTAGACCCCAAGCCCTCAGGCGAACATGCAGTTTTGTGACCCCAATGTCATCATCCAGTTCCCTAAAGACTCCTGACAGCGGATTCATTGAAAAAAAAAAATTGTTCCTGGGATGTGGGCATCACTTGTAGGGTTTTTTTTCCTGCTCTCTTGCCCGTTCTGGCCTCCTGCCAGGCTTCGTGCAAGAATTACCCTTGAGTGGTTCGACCCACTCCCCCAACGGTTCTAGACCTTGGACTTAGATGCAGAGAACAGTAGTGCAGAGAAAAGGACTCAATAGACCAGGCTGAATAGCACGAAATGGATGCTTTTATTTTTAAACAGTCTGAAGCATTACAAAATACATGTCATAGGCACAGATTAAGGTAACTACAATCATGCACAAATTTATGAACTTGACTCTATGGAAATGGGGAACACACGGCACATCGTAAAAGGGGAAACACATTACGATTTCCCTTAACTCCCTCCCCTATACCTAAACTAAGTTTCGACCTGGGGAACCTGGGATCATGCTCACCACTCTCGAAATCGCGAGAAAGGGGGTTCGCAGCCCTTTTGGCACCGCTTTCTGTCGTCACGTGGATTTGGAAACTTCTGGCGCAGTCGATGTTTTCTTTCCCTCGAGGTGGTGGGGTAGACACAGCCTCGATGAGCGCTCGTCAAGGTTGAGATCCACTAAGTGCATGCACATGGAAGAATCTTGCCGGCCTGGATCGCCGGTTTTCCAGAAGGTTTCTTCTCCGTCGGCCTGGGTCGTCGATGATCTCCCGACCCCAGCACCCGGGCCACCCTCGTCGTCTTCTCGTCGTGGCCGAGCCTTGTTTGGCTGAACACCGACCACGTTGTCCTTTTACCGAAACCGTCCGTCTTTAAAAAGACGAAAACGTTTTCATCGATTCTGCATCTGCCGAAGTGGAAGAGGCGCCGATCCTGACCCCGTCCGAAGAAGTTGAAGAAGTAGCCGTCGTTCAGTCAAGCGAAGTTGTTCAAGTAACCCGAAGTCCGAAGCCCCCCCTAGGTGGACTTTCAATCCATAGTTATACTCTTTTGGGACAGTCTTATCTCCCGCCAAATCATAGTCCTGTCTTTGTATTAATTTTGGCGGGCAGAAATCTCTGCAGGGGCGCTTTGTCTTGTAACGGAGCCGGTGATAACTTAAACTGGCCTTCCTGGCCGATAATGTCTTTTAATGTCTTTTGCATTGTCACCGCGGCTCGGTTCGCATATTGATCGGTCCGGAGATTTTCCTTGATGGCTGCTAAACGGTTTTTCCTTTGTACAATAAATGGGTATGAGTGATTTTGCATTGTCCGCCCATATCTTGATGGGCCCCATCCTGTACTTGTAATCCATTGAATATGTATGCTGTTCCTCTGAGTTTCGGTTCCCAGATACTGGCTTTCGCGGGCTCACTGTCTTCAATCCACAAGCCTGTCTGGCTTGCAGTAACAGAAATAAAATGGTTCAGAAACTGATCACGGGGCCTGGCGGCCATTTTGTATGCCCTTTTATCAAAGGTTTTTCTGTGCAAGCTTACTTTGGTCAATAAACAGTCTTATTTTATCCAGGTTTCTTGCGTGATTTTTGCTGAAAATTGCGAATCTTACAACTGGCAAGGCCGGCATTTATTGCCCATCCCTAGTTGCCCTCGAGAAGGTGGTGGTGAGCCGCCTTCTTGAACCGCTGCAGTCCGCGTGGTGAAGGTGCTCCCACAGTGCTGTTAGGGAGGGAGTTGCAGGATTTTGACCCAGCGGCGATGAAGGAACGGCCGATATATTTCCAAGTCAGGATGGTGTGCGACTTGAAGGTGGTGGTGTTCCCGTCCCTTGTCCTTCTCGGTGGTTGAGGTCGCGGGTTTGGGAGGTGCTGTTGAAGAAGCCTTGGCGAGTTGCTGCAGTGTGCATCTTGTTTGTCGTAGCAGTTTGATACAACTTGGTTTGTTTGCTGGGCCATTTCAGAGGGCAGTTAAGAGTCAACCACATTGCTGTGGGTCTGGAGTCACATATAGGCCAGACCGGGTAAAGGCGGCAGATTTCCTTCCCTAAAGAACATTAGTGAACAAGATGGGTTGTATACAACAATCCAGTGGTTTCATGGTCACCGTTACTGATACTAGCTTTTTATTCCAGATTTATTTAATTAACTAAATTTAATTTCCCCAGCTGCTGTGGTAGGATTTGAACTCAAGTCTCTCCAGATCATTAGTTCCAGGCCTACCGGATTACTAGTCCAGTAATGTTACCAGTATGCAACTGCACTCGCTTTTCACTCAGAGCAACCTATAGTGATGTTAGCAAAAATATATTTTTACTCCTATTTCTTGCTGTTCTATTGTGTTACTTCCTTTGCGCTTTGCTTTAAACCACAACTGAAGCTTCTCAAGAGTGGAGGCACTTACCCTGTCCACTGGGCAAGAGGTGGTCCTTGTACAATATAAAAAACACAGGACTGAGCTGCTTGCCCACAATAATCCCAACATTCCAGCGTGACGTGCGACCTCTGACCTCACTTTAAGACCCAGGAACTCAAACTGTTGCAAATATACCCCACTCCTGGAAGGTCATAGATTAAGCTCTTCAAAGGCAAGCAGCACCGTGCTTAACAGATGATTGAGTGTTTGGCGAGGATTTGTAAAGGAGCAGGTTTTAGCAGGTCTCACCATCAGTGTCCTTTAAAGACCGTTCAAATCCCTGAAGGAGCTGCCTGCAATTTCTGCGGGGGATCTCCAGCACAGAATGAACACCACCGTAACAGGGCATTCGGCCCAACTGGTCTATGCCGGTGTTTATATTCCACACGAGCCTCCTCTCACTCTAATTATTTCTTCCCACCTTATCCCCACCCCCCCATCCTGTATCCTTCTGATCCCTTCTCCCTCATATATGCATCAAGCCTCCCTTAAATGCATCAATGCTCTCTGTGGCAGCGAGTTCCATATTCGCAAATTCGGCAGAAGATCAGTGGAACCTCCTGGAGAAAAGGTGCTAATGGTTATAGCTCCCTCTACATTACCCCGTTAAACACGAGGCCAGGTAGAGCATGCGTTAGATTCAGCGCCAATCTCCCCCTCCTCCGATCAAACAGTGTCCCCACCCCCCCTGTAATGTATATACCTTTAAGGGGGGAACTGCTTTTTACAGCTCATGTATACTGTAGTACCGGCAGTAACCACACCTGTATATAGCACTGAGTAGTAATCTGTACAGTTCAGTTCCAGAGTGAGCCACATTGAGTAAACACCTGTTGTACCGTTCTCCTGCAGTCTTGTGTCTTACTACTGACGGACACAACACCCCCCACCCCACCAAGCCCAACCCGGGAAGAGTGCCCCCTACAGGATCCGCTGTGGCACTTCCATTTCCTGCCCTGAGGTTGGGATTCTCCTCTTCACCTGGCTCTCCCAATCAACCACAGATTGGTACAGAGAGAACGCTGCACTGTCGGCGGTGCCGTCTTCTGGGTGAAATGCTAAACCGAGGCCCCGTCTGCTCTCTCAGGTGGCCGTAAAAGATCCCGTGGCACTATTCAAAGAAGGGCAGAGGAGTTATCCCCGGTGTCCTGGCCAATATTTATCCCTCAATCAACATCACCAAGAAAACAGATGATCTGATCATTATCACATTGCTGTTTGTGGGAGCTTGCTGTGCGCAAATTGGCTGCCGCGTTTCCTACATTCCAACAGTGATTACACTCCAAAAAGTACTTAATTGGCTGTAAAGCACTTTGGTTGGGAAAATTCTTTCTTTCCTTTAACTTTCAACGTAACCTGGTGGAGTGGATTGCAGCCCATCGAAAAACCGACTCAATCTTCCCAACGATTTCAATGGAATGAAAATCACGGCGGGTTCTACAACGGGCGATTGGCCCAACTGCCCAGGCGCTGATTTCTAAAATGGCCCCCAGAATCATAAATAAGTATCTCCCTTTCTTTTTGTGCAGGGGGACCAGACTCAGCGAGGGGCTTTAAAAGAACAGAGTTTGTCACAATAAAGAAAGAAAGAATTCGCATTTCTACAGCGTCTTTCACAGCCTCGGGAGGTCCCAAAGTGCTTCACAGCCAATAAAGTACTTTTTTGAACGGCAGTCACTGTTGTAATGTGGGAAACGCGGCAGCCAATTCGCGCACAGCAAGCTCCCACAAACAGCAATGTGATAAATGACCAGATCGTCTGTTTTTTTAATGATGTTGGTTGAGGGATGAAAATTGACCCAGGACACCGGGGAGAACTCCTCCTGCTCTTCTTCGAAATAGCACCCACCTGAGAGAGCAGACGGGGCTTCGATTTAACGCCTCATCCAAAAGGCGGCACCTCCGACAGTGCAGCGCTCCCTCAGTACTGGCACTGGGGAGTGTCAGCCCGGATTTTGTGTTCAAGACTCTGGCTCAGAGACAAGAGTGCTACCCACTGAGCCACGGCTGACACCTGCCTCTTGCTGAGGTGCCGTTCCGTAGCAGATACACGACTCAACGGGCCTTTCATCCTGTGTGAGATACTACAGGAGGACCTCTCACATAGAAAGCGTGTTTAAAGAAAGAAAGAAAGACTTGCATTTATATAGCGCCTCCGGAGTGGAGCTGGAACCCACGACTTTCTGACTTTTTGTGAGTAAGGGGCCTCTACAACCTTGCCCTCTGCAAGTAAACGCCTCTTTCACGTGTCTACCTCTATCTGTCCATCTCTTTGTGCCTCTGTCTCTCTCAGTGTCAGCTTCTCTCTCTCGCTCTCTCTTTCTTTTAGTCTTCCCAATTATCTGCAGTAACTCACTCCATATCACAGGGGCCATATGTTGGAACATTTAACTTTGCTGTGATTTTTCTTGTTTTAAGACTTGTTTTCTTGGGTTGAACGACTTAATGACCTCCCAGCATTAACGCTCCAGGGGGAGAGGTGAGAAAAGTGAAGGAACAAATTTAACAGGCGGGGAAAGAGAAGAAGGGGTGGGGGGGGGGGGGGCCGGGGGAGAGAAACATTTTGGTTTGTTAGAAGAGCCGGACCTGTCAAAGCTGTCCGTCAGAGGCTGCTAACCTGACAAGCTGCCCTTGGACTAACACAACTTCAAAGTTCAGGATGAGACCAGGACAGAAACTGTAAAACAGCAGGAAGCATTTATTAGCTCGGGAAGGCAACAGCTTGTCCTGGAGAGAGAATCACCCAATAACACACAGTGTCTTTAGGAAAGCAACATCATTGTTTTTGTTCAACTTAGTCTGTTTACGTTATTTTTAATTAACTTGAACATCCTGTGTGACTTCTAAAGGCAGGAATCTATGTAAAACACACACAGGGGCTGCTATTCTCTATAATATACACAGGGGCTGCTATTCTCTATAATATACACAGGGGCTGCTATTCTCTATAATATACACAGGGGCTGCTATTCCCCATAATATACACAGGGGCTGCTATTCTCTATAATATACACAGGGGCTGCTATTCCCTATAATATACACAAGGGCTGCTATTCTCTATAATATACACAGGGGCTGCTATTCTCTATGATGTACACAGGGGCTGCTATTCTCTATAATATACACAGGGGCTGCTATTCTCTATAATATACACAGGGGCTGCTATTCCCTATAATATACACAGGGGCTGCTATTCCTATAATATACACAGGGGCTGCTTTTCCCTATAATATACACAGGGGCTGCTATTCTCTATAATATACACAGGGGCTGCTATTCCCTATAATATACACAGGGGCTGCTATTCCTATAATATACACAGGGGCTGCTATTCCCTATAATATACACAGGGGCTGCTATTCTTATAATATACACAGGGGCTGCTATTCCCTATAATATACACAGGGGCTGTTATTCTCTATAATATACACAGGGGCTGCTATTCCCTATAATATACACAGGGGCTGCTATTCCTATAATATACACAGGGGCTGCTATTCCCTATACTATACACAGGGGCTGCTATTCCTATAATATACACAGGGGCTGCTATTCCCTATAATATACACAGGGGCTGCTATTCTCTATAATATACACACGACAGAAAGCTGTTGCCACTCCTGATCTCTCTCCTCTTGGAAAGTGCGCTTGTGTGTGAACAGTAAGTGAAAGCAATGCTGGGTATGGGTGTGAAGCCCTCCTCAGTGGAATATCCCGCCGGCACAGGAATATCGTCCTTTCTTATCGGCCCTGGCGAGTGACCAGAAGTTCCCTGGCAAGTGAAGATCTGAACTTCGAGAAGTGAGTTGGTGTCCTCAGAGGACAGTGGCCATATTCGAGTCACCCAAAGATGTGAAGTTCTGTGGGGTGGGGTGGAAAGAGGGGCGGCTGTATCGGGGATTCTGTTACATTTTAAATCCCAGCTCCTCCAGCTCGAGGGTTTGCCACCCCTCCAGGATTGCCCGGGAGTCTGCAGGAAAGGAAGGATAATCTCCAGGACACAGCTGCGAGGAAAACTCTGGGGAAATATCATCGGGGCATTAAAAATTATCTATTTTTTCAATTTATTTGAACACTTTCACTTATTTGTTATAAAAATATTGGAGATGGCTAAAAGAGACTGTTTGACCGAGGGTCGAGTCATGCACTGGGGTAACAAAGAGTCTATTGATTTGGGAAAGCTGGGGGGTCGCGAGGCTGGGTGACCAATGGTGGGAGCGTGGGTGGGGTGGGGGGGGGACGGAGAGCAGGGGTGGGGGGAGCGTGCTGGGGTGTTTGGAAGGTGGGAGGGTCGTGTGATGAACCCTCCGGGAATACATCCAACCAGAGTTGGGAGCCCCTACCCAAGTCAACTGAAGACGCTGACACCATCCAGGACAAAGCAGCCCGCTTGATCGGCAACTCATCCACCACCTTAAGAACATAAGAACATATGAAATAGGAGCAGGAGGAGGCCATTTGGCCCTTCGAGCCTGCTCCGCCATTCAATAAGATCATGGCTGATCTTCTACCTCATCCCTACTTTCCTGCATTATCCCCATATCCCTTGATTCCCTTAATATTCAAAAATCTATCGATCTCTGTCTTGAATATACTCAACGACTGAGCCTCCACAGCCCTCTGGGGTAGAGATTCACCACCATCTGAGTGAAAAAATTCCTCCTCATCTCAGTCCTAAATAGCCGACCCCTTATTCTGAGATTGTGACCCCTGGTTCTAAGCTCCCCAGCCAGGGGAAACATCCTCCCTGCATCTACTCTGTCAAGCCCTGTAAGAATTTTGCATGTTTCATTGAGATCACCTCTCATTCTTCTAAACTGTAGAGAATATAGGCCTAGTCTACTCAATCTGTCCTCATAGGACAATCCCCCCATCCCAGGAACCAGTCTGGTGAACCTTCGTTGCACTCCCTCTATGGCAAGTATATCCTTCCTTAGGTAAGGAGACCAACACTGTACACAATACTCCAGGTGTGGCCTCACCAGGGCCCTATATAATTGCAGTGAGACATCTTTACTCTTATACTCAAATCCTCTTGTAATAAAGGCCAAGATACCATTTGCTTTCCTAATTGCTTGCTGTACCTGCATGTTAACTTTCAGTGATTGGTGTACAAGGACACCCAGGTCCCTCTGAACAACAACATTTCCCAATCTCTCACCATTTAAAAAATACTCTGTTTTTATTTTTCAGACCAAAGTGGATAACTTCACATTTCTTCACATTATATTCCATTTGCCATGTTCTTGCCCACTCACGTAGCCTGTCTATATCCCCTTGAAGTTTTCTGCATCCTCCTCACAACTTACATTCCCACCCAGCTTTGTATCATCAGCAAATTTGGATATATTACATTTGGTCCCTTCATCCAAATCATTGATATAGATTGTGAATAGCTGAGGCCCAAGCACTGATCCTTTTGATACCCCACTAGTTACAGCCTGCCAACCTGAAGATGACCTGTTTATTCCTACTCTCTGTTTTAAATATTCACTCCCTCCACCACCGGCGTACCGTGGCTGCAGTGTGTACCATCTACAAGATGCACTGCAGCAACTCGCCAAGGCTTCTTCGGCAGCACCTCCCAAACCTGCGACCTCTACCACCTAGAAGGACAAGGGCAGAAGGCGCATGGGAACACCACCACCTCCAAGTCACACACCATCCTGACTTAGAAGTATATCGGCCGTTCCTTCATCGTCGCTGGGTCAAAATCCTGGAACTCCCTCCCTAACAGCACTGTGGGAGTACCTTCACCACACGGACTGCAGTGGTTCAAGAAGGCGGCTCACCACCACCTTCTCAAGGGCAACTAGAGATGGGCAATAAATGCTGGCCTTGCCAGCGACGCCCACATCCCATGAACGAATAAAAAAATAGAAGCTGTAATGAAAATGAAAGGACAGAGAGGAAGGGGCATAGTTCTTGTTTTAACTTTGAGTGACCTTTGACCGGAAGTGTAAGAGGTAAGATGTAGTTTTTGTTTGTTCAGTCTGCTGCTGATATTCACTCTTTCTCTGGTGAGAAAACTCACCTTCTCCCTGGGGAAATCCACCTCTTTTTTTTTTGCTGTGGATTATTTTCTTAGGGCTGAGAGGCAGCAGCCTCTATCAGTCAAAGTCCACCCCTCTGGCCTCTGCTGTTCCCTTCCGCCCTCCTAGGGGTCTCAGCTGGCAGTGCTGAGCTGACACACTGCAGTACTGGAAGAGGTGGGTCGTGATGGAGACTGTGTCGTGTAATTACAGCTGTCTCCAACAGAGGACATTAACCCCGGAGGCGACACATTTTAGTTGTGGCCGACTCTGACATCAACAACCTTGCTTTGTCAAACACCTCCGTCCTGTCACCAAGAAAGAAAGAACTAGCATTTCTATAGCGCCTTTCACAACATCAGGACGTCCCAAAGCACTTTACAGCCAATGAAGTACTTTTTGAAGTTGTAATGTAGGAAACGCAGCCACCAATTTGCATACATCAACAACAACAACAACTTATATTTATATAGCGCCTTTAACATAGTAAAACTTCCCAGGGCGCTGCACAGAAGTATTTTAAGACAAAAAATTTGACACCGATCCACATAAGGATAAATTAGGGCAGGTGACCAAAAGCTTGGTCAAAGAGGGAGGTTTTAAGGAGCGTCTTAAAGGAGGCGAGAGCGAGGTAGCAAGATCCCACTAACAGCAATGTGATAATGATGAGATAACCTGTTTTTTAATTATGTTCTTTGACCAGGGAGAACCCCTCTGCTCTTCTTCAAAATAGTGCCGTGGGATCTTTTACATCCACCTTAAGGGGCAAATGGGGCCTCGGTTTAATGCCTCATCCGGAAGACGGCACCTCTGACAGTGCAGCACTCCCTCAGCACTGCACTGAGAGCGTCAGCTTAGATTATGTGCTCAAGTTTCACTGGAGTCCAATGTGAACCCACAGCCTTCTAACTCAGAACCAAGAGGGCTACCCCCTGAGAGTGTGACCCCCAAGAATCTTGTCACTTGCCACTGAAATTCTCTTTCTCAATCCCATTGTTGCACTGTTCCAGTGAAGCTCGGGGCAAGTTTGAGGAACATCATCGATTAGGCACTTTACAGCCCTCTGGCCTTAACATTGACTTTAACGACTTTAGACCTTATTGATAGCTCCAACTCTTTCTCTGGCAGGAGGTGTTGACAATGTGGGATGGGTGTGCCAGACTTTCCGAGGATGGGGGAGGGGAGTGGGCTGGGGATTGAAGTGGGGTCATCCCCCCCACCCCCCTCACCCCCATTTCTGCCCCTACTCTGTGGAACTGTGGAGGAGCAAAGAGATTTGGGTGTCCATGTACACAAATCACTAAAAGCTAGTTGACAGATGCAAAAAGGATTCATAAAGTCTAATGGAATGTTGGCCTTTATAGGAGCATAGGAACAGGAGGAGGCCATTCAGCCCCTCGAGCCTGTTCCACCATTCAATGAGATCGTGGTTGATCTGTGACCTAACTCCATATACCCGCCTTTGGCCCATATCCCTTAATACCTTTGGTTAACAAAAATCTATCAATCTCCGATTTAAAGTTAACAATTGATCTAGCATCAATTGCCCTTTGTGGAAGAAAGTTCCAAACTTCGACCACCCTTTGTGTGTCGAAGTGTTTCCTAACTTCACTCCTGAAAGGTCTGGCTCTAATTTTTAGACTCTGCCCCCTAGTCCTAGAATCCCCAACCAGCGGAAATAGTTTCTCTCTATCTACCCTATCAGTTCCCCGTAATATCTTGAAAACTTCGATCAGATCACCCCTTAACCTTCTAAATTCTAGGGATTACAACCCTAATTCATGTAATCTCTCCTCGTAACTTAACCCTTGGAGTCCGGGTATCATTCTGGTAAACCTACGCTGCACTCCCTCCAAGGCCAATATATCCTTCCTAAGGTGTGGTGCCCAGAACTGCTCACAGTGCTCCAGGTGTGGTCTAACCAGGGGTTTGTACAGCTGCAGCATAACTTCTACCCCCTTGTATTCTAGTCCTCTAGATATAAAGGCCAGCATTCCATTAGCCTTTTTGATTATTTTCTGTACCCGTTCATGATATTTTAATGATCTATGTACCTGGACCCCCAAGTCTCTTTGGACCTCCACTGTTTTAGCCTTTCACCATTTAGAAAGTACCCTGTTCTATCCTTTTTAGGTCCAAAGTAGATGACCTCACATTTGCCTACATTGAAATCCATTTGCCACAGTTTTGCCCATTCACTTAATCTATCAATATCCCTTTGTAATTTTATGCTTTCATTTACACTGCCAACAATTCCACCTACCTTTGTGTCATCGGCATATGTGGATATATGACTTTCTATGCCATCATCTAAGTCGTTAATAAATATGGTGAATAGTTGAGGCCCCAACACAGATCCCTGCCGGACACCACTAGTCACCTCCTGCCAATTAGAGTACCTGCCCATTATCCCTACTGCCTGTCTCCTGCCGCTCAGCCAATTTCCTAACCAGGTCAATATTTTGCCCTTCTACCTTAGTTAACAGTCTCTTATGTGGGACTTTATCGAATGCCTTCTGGAAGTCCATATAAATAACATCCATAGACATTCCCCTCTCCACTACTTTAGTCACCTCTTCAAAAAATTCAATCAGGTTTGTCAGGCATGACCTGCCTTTCACAAATCCATGCTGGCTCTCTCTGATCAGCTGGAAATTTTTGAGGAGTTCAGTCACCCTATCCTTAATTATAGACTCTAGTAAATTTCCTGACAACAGATGTTAGGCTAACTGGTCTATAATTCCCTGGTTTCCCCCTCTCGTTATTCTTAAATGGCGGAGTGACATACGCAATTTTCCAATCTAAAGGGGCTGGAATACAAAGGGGAGGAACTGATGCTTCAGTTGCACAGAACTTTGGTCAGACCCCATCTGGACACTGCGTTCAGTTCTGGGTCCCACACCTCAGGAGGGAGACATTAGACTTGGAGGGGATGCAGCGTAGACTCACCAGAATGATACCGGGGTTTAATGGGGTTAAATTATGAGGACAGGTTGTATAAACTTGGTCTGTATTCCCTTGATTTCAGAAGGCTGAGAGGTAATCAGATCGAGGTATTTAAAATGATTAAGAAATTCTATAGGATAGACACAAAGAAACTATTTCCCCTGGTGGGGGAATCCAGAACTGAGGGGCATAATCTTAAAATTAGAGCCAGGCCGTTCAGGGGTGATGTCAGGAAGCACTTTTTCACACAAAGGGTAGTGGAAATCTGGAAGGTTCTTCCCCCACAGGTGTGGGTGCTGAGGGTCAATTGACATTTTCAGGACTTGAGAGCAATTGATTCTTGTTGGATGAGGGTTTCAATAGATATGGTACAGATCTCTCCCTGAGGGAGAGGGGCTGAGAGACACCAGTCAGTGTACAAATATCTCCCTGAGGGAGAGGGACTGAGAGACACCAGTCAGTGTACAAATATCTCCCTGAGGGAGAGGGACTGAGAGACACCAGTCAGTGTACAGATATCTCCCTGAGAGAGAGAGGGACTGAAAGACACCAGTCAGTGTACAGATATCTCCCTGAGGGAGAGGGACTGAGAGGCACCAGTCAGTGTATAGAATCTCCCTGAGGGAGAGGGACTGAGAGACACCAGTCAGTGTAGAGATATCTCCCTGAGGGAGAGAGGGACTGAGAGACACCAGTCAGTGTGCAGATATCTCCCTGAAGGAGAGAGTGACTGAGAGACACCAGTCAGTGTACAGATATCTCCCTGAGGGAAAGTGGACTGAGAGACACCAGTCAGTGTAGAGATACCTCCCTGATGGAGAGAAGGACTGAGAGGCACCAGTCAGTGTACAGATATCTCCCTGAGGGAGAGCGGGACTGTGAGACACCAGTTAGTGTACAGATCTCTCCCTGAGGGAGAGAGGGACTGAGAGACCCTAGTCAGTGTATAGATATCTCCCTGAGGGAGAGAGGGACTGAGAGACCCCAGTCAGTGTATAGACATCTCCCTGAGGGAGAGGGACTGAGAGACACCAGTCAGTGTACAGATATCTTCCTGAAGGAGAGAGGGACTGAGAGACACCAGTCAGTGTACAGGTATCTCCCTGAAGGAGAGAGTGACTGAGAGACACCAGTCAGTGTACAGATATCTCCCTGAGGGAGAGAGGGACTGAGAGACACCAGTCAGTGTAGAGATATCTCCCTGAAGGAGAGAGGGACTGAGAGACACCAGTCAGTGTACAGATATCTCCCTGAGGGAGAGCGGGACTGAGAGACACCAGTCAATGTACAGGTATCTCCCTGAAGGAGAGAGTGACTGAGAGACACCAGTCAGTGTACAGATATCTCCCTGAGGGAAAGTGGACTGAGAGACACCAGTCAGTGTGGAGATATCTCCCTGAGAGAGGGAGGGACTGAGAGACACCAGTCAGTGTACAGCTATCTCCCTGAGGGAGGGAGGGACTGAGAGACACCAGTCATTGTACAGATGTCTCCCTGAGGGAGAGAGGGACTGAGAGACACCAGTCAGTGTACAGCTATCTCCCTGAGGGAGAGAGGGACTGAGAGACACCAGTCAGTGTACAGATATCTCCCTGAGGGAGAGGGACTGAGAGACACCAGTCAGTGTACACATATCTCCATGAGTGAGGGGACTGAGAGACACCAGTCAGTGTACAAATATCTCCCTGAGGGAGGGAGGGACTGAGAGACACCAGTCAGTGTACAGATATCTCCCTGACGGAGAGGGACTGAGAGACACCAGTGTACAGATATCTCCCTGAGGGAGGGAGGGACTGAGAGATACCAGTCCGTGTACAAATATCTCCCTGAGGGAGGGAGGGACTGAGAGACACCAGTCAGTGTACAGATATCTCCCTGAGGGAGAGACGGACTGAGAGAACCCAGTCAGTGTATAGATATCTCCCTGAGGGAGAGAGGGACTTGTTGTGTATGTACCTTTAAGAGAAGAACTGATTCTATACTGCAGTACCGGCAGTGACCACACCTGTATATAAAGCCATAGCAGGCTTCTGTACTTCAGTCTTGAATTACTCTCTGTTCAGTAAATACCTGTTTTATTGTTCTCCTGCAGTCTGAGCATTATTGATCCTCGGACACTACACTGGCGACGGGCAGGTTTGAACTCACCTGCAGTACTGCATCACCTCACGGGGATCTTTTCCCTGAAGAGAAGCTTCTTGGAGGTCGAAGTCAGAATGGCGGGCGTCGACCGCGGGCAACCGCCCAGGGATCCATCGGAGAGTTGCAGGGGAGGCAGTGGAGAGCTGGGCCTGGCTCCCCAGTCGAGGTGTTCCAGCAAGTCGTGCTGGTAGCAGGTAGTGCGCTGACCCTTCCGGACTGCGGCGGGCTCGGGCTCGATCGAGCGGCTCTGCAAAGGGGCCGTGCAGCGTCATGTGGAGGAAGAGAGAGAGAGAGGGTGGAGCGCACAGGGCGCGGTCGGTGCTCAAGAACAGGGCAGCGTGGAGAGGATAGAACGCGGGGAAGGAAAAGTGAGACGCGCCGAAGCCGCGGGTCGCCGCCATTACCCTGCAGAACGCTCGGAGCAGTGTGGCAGCAAGGGGAAGAAGGAAAAGCGCGGGAGGCGCCATTTTATTTCATTGGGGAAGAAGGAAAAGCGCGGGAGGCGCCATTTTATTACATTGGGGAAGAAGAAGAAGCGCGGGAGGCGCCATTTTAAATCACCCAAGTTGCCGAAGAATGGCAGTATCACTGCTTTCGACAATGAGGTAGAAGACTGGACCACGTATGTGGAAAGAATTGAAGTGTACTGCAACGCCAATGAGGTGGCCAATGGAAAGAAGGCGTCGGTATTATTAAATTTGATGGGCGCGAGAACGTACGGCCTATTGCGGAATTTAATTACCCCAGCTAAACCAATGGAGAAAAGTTTTGAAGAGATTGTTAATATCTTACAGGAACACCTAAACCCTACACCGCTGCTGATAGCAGAAAGATTCAAGTTCCATAAAAGAAACCAGCACAAAGATGAGAACAATGCTGACTATCTTACGGAACTACGGAAGTTATCGAAGCATTGCCAGTTCGGAGCAGGACTGGCAGACACCTTACGGGATAAGTTTGTCTGCGGGCTCCAGAGTGAAGGAACCCAGAAACGACTACTTTCGGAAAAGGACCTGACGCTAGAACAGGCTTTCAGCGTGGCAGTATCCTACGAAGCAGCAGCAAGGGGAGCTGCGGAAATACAACAGAAACCACAAGAATACAGCGCTAATGAAATGGCGTATGGAACAGAAAAGTGCTATCGCTGCAGCAGAACAACCCATGGTCAGAAGGACTGCTGGTTTAAGGACAAAGTATGCAGGCAATGTGGGAAAATGGGACATATAGCAAGAGTCTGCAGGTCAGGAAAGAAAACCAACACTACAAGAACTACTAAGGAAAAGTACAAGAAAGTAAAAAAAATGACAGACAGTAGTTCGGAAGATCAGGAGAGTGATAATGACTCCGGGAGCAGGAGACTAAGTTGTCTAAAGTTACACAATGTGATCGCAAAGGAGGATTACCGAACAATTTGGGTCACCCTCATGATAGCAGGGTCCCAAGTAAAGATGGAATTGGATACAGGATCAGCCCTAACTGTCATGAATCGACGAGACTATGAGCGGCTATTCTCACACATACCCTTGAAGGACACGTCCATTGTATTGAAGACATACACGGGGCAAAAAGTCTACCCCAGAGGAAAAATAAGGGTGCCAGTTGAATACAACGACAAGGAAACACAGAAACTGTATCTATATATACTACCGAATGGAGGACCACCACTATTGGGACGTGAATGGATCCGAAAAATACAATTGGATTGGCATTCCATTCAGGCGCTAACTGTGACTGATAAAAAGGATGATGACGTCACACCTGGACGACTGTCAAAAATTCTAACTGACGCGAAAGAGGTGTTCCAACAAGGACTTGGGACTCTAAAAGGAGTAACGGCAATGATAAAAATCGAAGATAACGCAAACCCAAAATTTTTTAAGGCCAGACCGGTACCTTACACGATCCGCCCAGCCATTGAAGCAGAGCTGGAGAGTCTGGAGCATTCGGGTGTGCTGTCCAAGGTGGACTGGAGCGAGTGGGCCACACCCATCGTTCTTGTAATGAAGAAATCATTGAGCAGCACGCCTGGGGAACCGAAGAAGGTTCGCATCTGTGGGGACTTCAAGGTAACTGTGAACCCAGTCCTGCACACAGTACAATATCCACTTCCATGGATAGAAGATATTTTCGCCTCACTATCTGGAGGGAAACGCTTTACAAAGATTGATCTGGCCCAAGCGTATCTGCAAATGGATGTGGAAGAAGCATCTAGGAAATACCTCACGATAAACACTCACAAAGGCCTTTACCAGTACAATCGACTGGTATTCGGGATAGCATCAGCCCCGGCTATTTGGCAGAGGGCGATGGAACAAGTCCTGCAAGGGATCCCGGGGACCCAGTGTTATTTGGACGACATCCTGGTTACGGGCGAAAATGACAGTGAACACCTTGCCAACCTGGAGCAGGTGCTCACGAGATTACAGGAATATGGGCTACGAGCCAACCGCCCCAAATGCGAGTTCTTCAGGAGACAAATCTTGTATTGTGGCCACATGATTGATGAGGAAGGGTTGCATAAGTCGCCGGACAAGATTGAGGCTGTAGTCAAGGCTCCAGCACCGGAAAATGTGTCGCAACTGAGGTCGTTCCTCGGGTTGGTGAACTATTACCATAAGTTCTTGCCGAATTTATCTACAATTCTGCACCCACTGAACGCCCTGCTGCAAACTGGAGTAACATGGAAATGGAGTGATGAGTGTAAGCGTGCCTTTCAGAAATGTAAATGCCTAATCACTTCAAAAGAAGTATTGGCCCACTACAATCCAACACTACCGATTTGGTTAGCATGTGATGCGTCTCCCTACGGCATTGGAGCGGTGCTGTCCCACAAATTCCTTGACGGTTCAGAGAGGCCAATAGCCTTTGCGTCGCGCTCGTTAACCTCAGCCGAGCGTAACTACACCCAGATTGACAGGGAGGCCCTCAGCCTGGTGTGGGGGGTGAAGAAGTTCAATCACTATCTGCATGGGCAGAAATTCACCCTACTGACTGATCATCAGTCCCTGGTCTCCATTTTTAACCCAAAGAAGGGCGTTCCGGTGATGACGGCGCAACGGCTGCAAAGATGGTCACTTTTTCAAGGGGCGCATCAGTACGACATAGAGTACAAGGGTATGAAACAGCATGGAAATGCTGATGGGCTGTCGCGCCTACCGTTGCCTACGGTAGAGGAAACACCTGCAGTGGACCCTGTTGAGATATTCCATGCGCCCATAGTCGAATGTCTAGCTGTTACAAACTCAAGTATAGAGAAGGAAACCCGAAATGACCCGACACTCTCTCGGGTCTATGATTTGACGGTGAAGGGATGGCCAGCACATGGCGACTCACTGTTGCCAGCATTCTCACCAAGGAGCGAACAGCTGTCAGTGTGCCAGGGGACCTTGATGTGTGGACCCCGAGTGGTAATTCCACCCAAGTTGAGAGATAGAGTGCTCAATGAGCTTCATGAGGGTCATCTGGGAAGGGTAAAAATGAAGAGCCTAGCCAGGGCGTTTGTGTGGTGGCCGGGAATCGATAAAGAAATCGAGGATATGACCAAAAGATGCACAGGATGCCAGAAGGTCCAAAACGCTCCACCACAGGCCCCGCTACATCCATGGGAGTGGCCCTCATCTCCATGGCAACGGGTACACATTGATTTTGCTGGTCCATTTATGGACTCAATGTTCCTAATCGCTGTGGACGCCCATTCAAAATGGCCAGAGGTCATCAAAATGTCCTCCACCACCACGGAGAAAACTATTGCAACCCTACGGACCATCTTCGCCAGGAATGGCTTGCCAGAACAGATTTGCTCCGACAATGGGCCACAGTTTGTGTCCGAGGATTTCCGAAGGTTTCTGAGGAATAATGGGGTGAAACATTACACATCTGCCCCACATCATCCAGCCACAAATGGATTGGCTGAGAGGTTTGTTCAGACCTTTAAAAAGGCAATAAAGGCAATGCATAATGACGAAATACCACTACAACACAAGGTGGATAATTTCTTGTTTGCTTACCGGAATGCGACACATGCAGTCACCAACCAAACTCCAGCCATAATGTTCTTCAACCGAAGGCTAAGATGTCGCCTGGATTTGCTCAAACCAAACATAAGACGAGATGTTGAGGATAAGCAATTCCAGCACATAAATGAGAAGCCAACCAGGAGCTTCAAGATAGGGCAACCAGTCTTGGCCCGTGACTAACGAACAGAAAAATGGCAGCCAGGAACGATATGCACACAGCAAGGACCACTAAGGTACACAGTGGACGTTGGAGGGAGCATCGTGAGACGCCAGATTCTAGAGTCACAGGAACAAGCCAAACCCATACCACGAGCAGGTGCACCTGGTAATCAACCCGAAGTACAGATTGCATCTACCTCAGAAGCAGTGGTATTGGAAGCTGACGAACCAACCAATGACAATGAGCCAGAATCAACTCCGCCGCAAGAACAGGATACTTGAGAAAGGCGTTATCCAGTCAGGATCAGGAAGCCTCCTCAAAGACTGAACTTATGAATGATTATTTCAGTTGATGTATATAGTACAGAGAAAATTGTAATTGTAATTAGTTATTATTTAGTTGTTAAATGAATGTTATGTACCGTTTATCTAAAAGGGGAGGAATTGTTGTGTATGTACCTTTAAGAGAAGAACTGATTCTATACTGCAGTACCGGCAGTGACCACACCTGTATATAAAGCCATAGCAGGCTTCTGTACTTCAGTCTTGAATTACTCTCTGTTCAGTAAATACCTGTTTTATTGTTCTCCTGCAGTCTGAGTATTATTGATCCTCGGACACTACAGGACTGAGAGACACCAGTCATTGTACAGATGTCTCCCTGAGAGAGGGGACTGAGAGACACCAGTCAGTGTACACATATCTCCATGAGTGAGGGGACTGAGAGACACCAGTCAGTGTACAGATATCTCCCTGAGGGAGAGAGGGACTGAGAGACACCAGTCAGTGTACAGAAATTTCCTGAGGGAGAGGGACTGAGAGACACCAGTCAATGTACAGCTGTCTCCCTGAGGGAGAGAGGGACTGAGAGACACCAGTCAATGTACAGATATCTCCCTGAGGGAGAGAGGGACTGAGAGACACCAGTCAGTGTACAGATATCTCCCTGAGGGAGCGAGGGACTGAGAGACACCAGTCAGTGTATAGATATCTCCCTGAGGGAGAGAGGGACTGAGAGACACCAGTCAATGTACAGATATCTCCCTGAGGGAGAGAGGGACTGAGAGACACCAGCCAGTGTACAGATATCTCCCTGAGGGAGAGAGGGACTGAGAGACACCAGTCAGTGTACAGATATCTCCCTGAGAGAGGGGACTGAGAGAAACCAGTCAGTGTACAGTTAGCTCCCTGAGGGAGAGGGACTGAGAGACACCAGTCAGTGTACAGATATCTCCCTGAGGGAGAGGGACTGAGACACACCAGTCAGTGTACAGATATCTCCCTGAGGGAAAGTGGTCTGAGAGACACCATTCAGTGTAGAGATATCTCCCTAAGGGAAGAGTGAAGGAAGTAAGGAGTTCCACAGTTTTGAGATCCTAAGACAGAATAGGTTATGAGTAAGAGATGGTGTGAAGGGAGGGAGAGGGTGTAGAATAAGAGTGGTGCATGCTGGAGAGTAGGAGGAACAAGAGAAGAAAGCTCATGGGAGCAGTGAGAAGACTTGCATCGATAGATAGCGAAAGTTGAGAGAGGTTGTGAAGGAGAGAGAGAAAGGCTGAAGGTTTGTTGGTGAGAGAGCGAGGGATCTGCTGTAAAGTAGCAGAAATGGAGCTGATGTTACTGCTGTGTTAACTCAGCCAGGGGGAGATTCTTCAAAGACTGAAGGAGGGATTGAGCTGATGCAGTTTATATTGATGCAGTGATACTCAGTCATCATACTTGTCCTAATCCTTTAGTCACATGTTTTACTGAGGGCTCAGTGAGTTTAGTGAATTAAAGGATTAGATTGTTGAAATATCCTAGATTGAAACTTTCACACAGTTGGCTGCCTTTCTGCCTGTTGCCAGTTTTCTGCCCTTCGCTCCTGACTCGCTAACTCCTGTGGAGTCACATGTCCAAGTGACCTCTCTTCATCTGGGAGTGTGGACAGTAAGTGTGGGCTGGTTATTCAACCACGAAAGGAGTTAACCTGAGCCTGAGCTGATGTCCACACACAACACAACACCACACAGACACACACAACACAACACCACACAGACACTCACAACACAATACAACACCACACAGACACACACAACACAACACAGACACACACAACACAACACCACACAGACACACACAACACAACACCACACAGACACTCACAACACAATACAACACCACACAGACACACACAACACAACACAGACACACACAACACAACACCACACAGACACACACAACACAACACCACACAGACACACACAACACAACACCACACAGACACTCACAACACAATACAACACCACACAGACACACACAACACAACACAGACACACACAACACAACACCACACAGACACACACAACACAACACCACACAGACACACACAACACAACACAACACAACACACACACAGACACTCACACAACACAACACAACACCACACAGACACACACAACACAACACAACACACACACAGACACTCACACAACACAACACAACACCACACAGACACACACAACACAACACAACACCACACAGACACACACACAACACAACACAACACAACACCACACAGACACACACAACACAACACAACACCACACAGACACACACAACACAACACAACACAACACCACACAGACACTCACACAACACAACGCAACACCACACAGACACTCACACAACACAACACAACACAACACCACACAGACACACACAACACAACACCACACAGACACACATAACACAACACAACACCATACAGACACACACACAACACAACACCACACAGACACTCACACAACACAACACAACACCACACAGACACTCACACAACACAACACAACACCACACAGACACACACAACACAACACAACACAACACCACACAGACACACACAACACAACACAACACCACACAGACACACACAACACAACACAACACCACACAGACACACATACACAACACAACACAACACCACACAGACACTCACACACACAGACACACACACACACAGATACACACACATACACACAACACAACACACACACACACACACACACACACACACACGCACACACACACACACACACAGATACACACACATACACACAACACAACACACGCACACAACACAACACACACAGTCAGACACAAACAACTCCACACAACAAAACTTGGACATATATTGGCCGTTACTTCATTGTCACTGGGTCAAAATCCTGGAACTTCCATATCCTGAGAACGAATTTTTAAAAAGTATACAAGCAAACGCATGTCCACGCACACACCACGTGTACAGATGCATACACACAGGCACATACAGTAATGCGCGAGTGCTGCATTGTTGGAGGTCTTGCTCTAGTTGAGAAGTTAAACCGAGGTTCTGACTGGCAGACGAGGTGAAGGCGAGCAAGGAGTGCCTTTGGTGTCTCGGCCAACACTCCCCCCTCCACCAGCACGACCAAAATAACAGATTAAGTCGTCATTCGTTCAGGGGCCGAACCATCTGAAGGACCGAGGAACAGGACAGAGGTTAAGGAGTAGCAGATGAGTAACACCACAATACAGCACCACATTCTCACGCTCAGTGTGAGCGAGAGAGTTAACAACCTTTATAAATCACCAGTTCGGCCTCAGCTGGCGTATTGTGTCCAATTCTGGGCTCCACCCTTTAGGAGTGATGTCAAGGCACTCAAGACGGTGCAGAGGAGGTTTACCAGAATGATACCAGGGATGAAGGCCTTCAGTTACGTGGAGAGACTGGAGGTGCCGGGGTTGTTCTCCTTGGAGCAGCAAAGGGTAAGGTGAGATTTAATAGAGGTGTTCAAAATCATGAGGGGTTTTGATAGAGCAAGTAAGTAAGGAGAAACTGTTTCCCCTGACAAGTGGGTTGGTAACCGGAGGATATGGATTTAAAACAACTGGAAAAAGAGCTAGAGCGGAAATGGGGAGAAATGTTTTCACACAGAGGGTTGTTGTGATCTGGACCGCACTCGCTGAAAGGGTGGTGGAATCAGATTCAGAAGCATTTTGAAAAGGCAATTGGACATGTACTTGAAGAGGACTCGTTTGCAGGGTCAGGGTAATAGCTGGGCAGTGGGACTAATTGGACACCTCTTTCAACACGACAAGGCTGAATGGCCTCCTTCTGTGATGTAAGATTCTATATAAGATTGTGAGGGGGCTTGATCGAGTGGATGCGGTGAGGATGTTTCCACTGATGGGTGAGACTAGAACTAGGGGGCATAATCTTAGAATAAGGGGCTGCCCTTTCAAGACTGAGATGAGGAGAAACTTCTTCACTCAGAGGGTAGTAAATCTATGGAATTTGCTACCTCAGAGGGCTGTGGAAGCTGCAACATTAAATAAATTTAAAATGGAGATAGACATTTTCCTAGCAGATAAGTGAATTAGGGGTTACGGGGAGAGGGCAGGGAAGAGGACGTGAGTCTAGTTTCAGATCAGCCATGATCCTATTGAATGGCGGAGCAGGCCCGAGGGGCCGTATGGCCTACTCCTGCTCCTATTTCTTATGTTCTTATGTTCATATGATTCTACAACAACAACTTGCATTTATATAGCACCTTTAACACAGTAAAAGGTCCCAAGGCGCGTCACAGGAGCGTTATCAAACAAAATTTCACACCGAGCCACATAAGTAGATATTTATTAGGACAGGTTTTAAGGACCATCTTAAAGGAGGAGGGGGGCGGTGGGGGTGGAGAGAGGCGGAGAAGTTTAGGGAGGGAATTCCAGAGCTTAGGGCCCAGGCAGCTGAAGGCAGGGCCGCCAATGGCGGAGCGATGAAAGTCGGGGGATGCGCAAGAGGCCAGAATTGGAGGAGCGCAGAGATCTCGGAGGGTTGTGGGGCTGGAGGAGGTTACAGGGATAGGGAGGGGCGAGGCCATGGAGGGATTTGAAAACAAGGATGAGAATTTTAAAATTGAGGCGTTGCCGGAGTAGAAAGAGAAGAGGAAGGGAAGATGCTCGAAACCCCAGGTACGTGTGGCTTCCAGCCTTGCTCTCTTTTGAAAGTTATCATTGAATCTGCTTCCTCCACCCTTTCAGGCAGCGCATTCCAGATCATAACAACTCGCTGCGTAAAAACAATTCTCCTCATCTCTCCCGTGGCTTTTTTTGGGCAATTTCCTTAAATCTATGGCCTCTGGTTACCGACCCTCCTGTCAGTGGAAACACTTTCTCCTTATTTGTTCTATCAAAACCCTTCATGATTCTGAACACCTGTATTAAATCTCCCCTTAACCTTCTCTGCTCGAAGGAGAACAACCCCAGCTTCTCTTAGTCTCTCCACATAGCTGAAGCCCCTCATCCCTGGTACCATTCTAGTAAATGCTCTCCGGCATGGCTATCGAGTCCGCATGTCAAATCCTTTTGATGTCCAGCTGAATTCTACTATGAGAATTATCATAGAATTATCAATGGCAGGGGAGTCCAGAACCAGGGTCACAGTCTAAGGATAAGGGGTAAGCCATTTAGGACTGACATGAGGAGGAATTTCTTCACCCAGAGAGTGGTGAACCTGTGGAATTCTCTACCACAGAAGGCGGTGGAGGCCAATTCATTAAATATATTTAAGAAGGAGTTGGATATATTTCTAAAGGCTAAAGGGATCAAGAGATATGGGGAGAAAGCAGGGACCGGGTACTGAATTTGGATGATCAGCCATGATCTCATTGAATGGCGGAGCAGTCTCGAGGGGCCGAATGGCCTACTCCTGCTCCTATCTTCTATGTTTCTATGTTTCTATGTATCACCGGTACGCTTTTATCGACACCAACACCTTGGCTGCCCGTGCTTGAAAACATCGCACCACCACACCTACGTCGTGAATATACAGTCTTCAGAGAATACAACCTCTACACCAGCAAAGACATGCCAATCCAGCCTACCACCAACCCACGTCAAATCTGAAAGGTCATTTTGGACCGTCGCCGAAGCCCTTCAGCGATCTCCCCTCAGCCTTGGTGACCAATGGCGAAATGCTTGGAAGGACCCCTCCCTCCCGGAGGACCTTAACAACTTCTACGCTCGCTTCGACAGGGACAACAGGGAGCCGGCTACCAAAGCCTTGCCACCCCCGGAAGACCAGGTGCTCACTCTGTCGACCTCCGACGTAAGGGGTGTTCTACGCGGAGTGAACACACGAAAGGCTGCTGGACCGGATAGCATCCCGGGACGGGTACTCAAGGAATGTGCTGATCAGCTGGCTGATGTCTTCACCGCCATCTTCAATCTGTCATTGGCCCAGGCAGTAGTCCCTACATGCTTCAAGACCGCTACCATTATTCCTGTGCCAAAGCAACCGGCTGTGACGTGCCTGAACGACTATCGACCTGTCGCACTCACACCCATCATAATGAAGTGTTTCGAGAGACTGGTCCTGGCTCACATCAAAGCCAGTGTTCCCGCCTCTCTTGACCAACACCAGTTTGCCTATCGTGCAAACAGATCAACGGAGGATGCAATCACGACTGCTCTACACTCTGCACTGAATCACTTAGATGGTAAAGAGACCTACATCAGAATGCTGTTCATAGACTACAGCTCAGCATTCAACACTATCGTCCCCAACAAGCTGGCCACCAAACTCCACACTCTTGGCCTGAACACTTCCCTCTGCAACTGGACCCTGGACTTCCTAACAAACAGACCCCAGTCTGTCAAATTAGGTAACCACACCTCCCCCCCCCTGACCCTGAACACGGGGGCCCCACAAGGATGTGTGCTGAGCCCTCTCCTCTACTCCCTCTTCACCCACGACTGTGTGGCTGTACTTGGTTCCAACACCATCATCAAGTTTGCGGATGATACCACGGTAGTAGGCCAGATCACCAACAACGATGAGTCAGCCTACAGGGAGGAGGTCCAGCATCTCGTGAAGTGGTGCGCCGATAACAACCTGGCCCTTAACATCAAGAAAACCAAAGAAATCATTGTGGACTTCAGGAAGTCTAAAGGCGGAAGTCACACCCCCATCCACATCCATGGGGCTGTGGTGGAAAGGGTGGACAGCTTTAAGTTCCTCGGAGTCCACATCACGGAAGACCTCTCCTGGTCCCTCAATACCTCCTCTCTGGTGAAGAAGGCCCAGCAGCGCCTATATTTCCTAAGGAGGCTGAAGGGATGTAACCTGTCACCCCTGATCCTCTCTAACTTTTACCGCTGCACAATAGAGAGCATCCTGACGAACTGTATCACAGTATGGTATGACAGCTGTAGCTACTATGACCGGAAAGCCCTGCAGCGGGTAGTCAAAACTGCCCAACGCATTACCGGCACCCGGCTACCGACCATAGAGCACATATACCAGAAACGCTGTCTACGGAGGTCACGGTCCATCATCAAAGACCCTACCCACCCCAGCCACAGTCTGTTCGCCCTCCTGCCATCTGGGAGACGCTACAGATGCATTCACACCCGAACGACCAGCTTTAGGAACAGCTTCTTTCCCAGGGCTGTCATCCTACTGAACTCCACAAATAAACTCTAAAGCCTGCACATCTGCCAATGCACTTTATTATGGTTATGTTTATGTTAATGTATTACAAGCCAAATGTATGTTGAATGTTTAAATGTCTTAATCTAAATGTACACTCTCGGGAGCCGCAAGCCTACATTTCGTTGTACTGCACTTGTGCACTAACAATGACAATAAAGTTGATTATGATTATGATATATGGAATGGATTCCTTATCGAGGACTCCACAGTACAGCATGAAGGATCAAACCTTCCTCACAAACAGTGGACAACCATCAACCGCCTCGGAACTGGTCATGGTAGATGCTGCCACCTTCTCCATAGATGGAAGATTAAAGAATCCCCATCATGCGGCAGCGGAGCTCCTAATCAGACCCTGGAGCACATCATTGAGCACTACCCTCCGAGGAAATTCGCAGGCAGCCTACAAGATGTCCATGCTGTTACACTGGAAGCTTGGGCCTGGATATCTGACTTAGATATTGACATTTGATTTGCTTTGCGACTACCGTACAAAAGAAGAAGATTCCAGTAAATCTCCTCTGCACCCTCGCCAAGGTCTTGACATCCTTGCTAAAGTGCAATGCCCAGAATTGGACACAATACTCCAGCTGGGGCCTAACCAGTGATTTATAAAGGTTTAGCATAACTTCCTCACATTTGCACTCTATGGCTCTATTTATAAAGCCAAAGGACCTTGTATGCTTTTTTTAAACAGCGTTCGCAACTTGTCCTGCCACCTTCAAAGATTTTTTTGCTATAAAGACTCTTGCTAAAAAAAAGAGCAGATTGAAAAATGTCCACCTTGACTGATCGCTCCCGGGGTCAAGCATGCAAGCTCTCTAAGATACGCTTTTAATTACTTCGCCAGAATATTGGGTTTTTAAATAAATTTATCATTGTATTTATAAATCTGCCATAACGGTGAGTGAAACACGCTTAAACGCAGCGCCGATATCAGGTTGCGGCCCAGCCGGGAGGGTCAGAGACGCTCAAAGTTAAATCTTATTTGTTTTGCGCCTCACTTTGCAGCTGTGGTTACAGTTTCTGAAGAGCCAGGGCCTCGGGTTACCGACTTGCGTATTAACCCTTGGCATCTAGGGAGAGGCTCACATGGGCCTCAAATACCGGCACTCTGCCAGCGACGCTCACCTTCCAGGAACGAATAAATAATTTAAAAATAAATAAGAACTGCGAGGTAAGGTAAGAAAAGCTGAATGGGCTGAAGTCGGGACCAGGCTGCAGTTAACGAGGAGGATCGTATCATGGTAAGAACCTAAGAATGAGGAGCAGGAATAGGCCACACGGCCCCTCGAGCCTGCTCCGCCATTCAATGAGATCATGGCTGAACGTCTGCATTCTTCTTCAATTGTTAATTGTTAATTTTAAATCTGAGAATTTTTGTTAACCATGATCTTATTGAATCGAGCGGAACAGGCTCGAGGGGCTGAATGGCCGCCTCCTGTTCGTATGTTCCTATCGACTCCACTTTCCCGGCCGATCCCCATATCCCTTGATTCCCTTAGTGCCCATCGATCCCAGTCCTGAATATACTCAATGACTGAGCGTCCACAGCCATCTGGGGTAGAGAATTCCCAAGCTTCACCACCCTCTGATTCTTTTAGGCCTCCTTACAGATGTAGCAGGCTTCCGACTTTCTGCCTGGTCACTGATCCCAGCTGAGACAGGAGCAGGGGACCTACAAGGAGCCTCAGTGCCCATGGACTAAGGAGAGAAAAATAATCAGCCAGGGCTCCCACTCCGGATAGCAACTGCTGGAAGTGGACGCGCGTTGGCATTCGTGGTGAGGACAGGGTGGAGCTTGGCAGTGATGCCATTGAATAGCGCGCTGACCGTCAATGTCTGGGCTCATGCACGAAAGGAGAAAAAACTAACCTTTCATGCCTTACATTGGCTCCAGGTTAAGCAACGCCTCAATTTTAAAATTCTCACCCTTGTTTTCGAATCCCTCCATGGCCCTCGCCCCTCCCTATCTCTGTAATCTCCTCCAGCCCCACAACCCCCCGAGATATCTGCGTTCCTCTAATTCTGCCCTCTTGAGCATCCCTGATTATAATCGCTCGACCATTGGTGGCCGTGCCTTCAGCTGCCTGGGCCCTAAGCTCTGGAATTACCTCCCTAAACCTCACCGCCTCTCTACCTCTCTTTCTTCCTTTAAGATGCTCCTTAAAACCTACCTCTTTGACCAAGTCTGCCCTAATATCTCCTTATGTGGCTCGGTGTCAAATTTATTTTGTAACACTCCTGTGAAGTGCCTTGGGACGTTTTACTACTTTAAAGGCGCTATATAAATGCAAGTTGTTGTAGTTGTTGTTGTTGTTGTCCTTGTGAAAGCACTTCACAATCAAGGGATTACTTTCAAAAAGTGTTGTTTTTGGTGGTGTTGGGTACATAGAATTTACAGCACAGAAACAGGCCATTTGGCCTTTGCCGGTATTTATGTGTCACATGAGCCTCCTCCCGCCCTACTTCAGCTTATTGTTCTATTCCCTTCTCCCTTGTGTGCTTATCTAGCCTCTCCTTAAATGCATCTACACTGTTTGCCTCAACCACTCCCTGTGGTAGCGAGCTCCACATTCTCACCACTCTCTGGGTCAAGGAGTTTCTCCTGAGTTCCCTATTGGATTTATGAGTGACTATCTTATATCGATGACCCCTTGGCTTTGGTCTCTCCCTACAAGTGGAAACATCTTCTCCACGTCTCCCCTCTCAACTGTGTGAGGAATATTGGCTGGGACAATGGGGGGACTCCACTTCTCTTCCAATAGTGTCGTGGGATCTTTCACCTGAGCAGGCAGAGGAGGCCGCGGTTTTGACGTCCCCTCGAAAGCCCCGAGCTGGCTCTAGGCACCGGCTGATGACATGTTAATTCAGACCCGTACAAAGCCCAGTACGACGACAGGCCGCCCATTGCTCTCGGTCCTGGTGAAGGACTGCGGGCAACAGGTGCTCAAGTTTTCGTCTGATCGTTAATAAAATAATACTCTTTTTGATTGCTTGAGGTGAAGGAATTCCGCCTGTCAGGAATTATGGAGCAACTGTACCCGGGACAGACATGGCAGCTGTTCCATGATTGGACCCTTTGATAGTCGCTTATTTGTTTAAGTACTTGTAACAACCCAATCTGACCTCTGAACTCCCTCCCAAATCCCACCCAGACTTTAAAGGAGCGCTGTTGGCTTTCAAGATCATTGAGCAATCGAGGTCAGGACTGGAATTTTTATTTCATTGGGAGTACAGGGCACAAAGGGCATGGAGTGTGGAACAATAACAAGGTTGGAGAGAGGAAGTGGCATCGAGCTTCAGGTTTAAAAGTCTTGGCGAGTGAAGGAGGAACAGAAGGCTGAGGCAGGTAAAGACTCGCACAGTATCACACCCCAGCCTGTACCTCACTTCTGGGCATTGGTTATTCTATATATAAACCACCCGAACCCCTCGATTAGATTCCAGCCTGTAACTCACTCCCAAGTATCCGTTATTCTATATATAAACCACCCGAATCCCTCGATTAGATTCCAGCCTGTAACTCACTCCCGGGTATCTGTTATTCTATATATAAACCCCCCAAACCCCTCGATTAGATTCCAGCCTGTAACTCACTCCCAGGTATCCGTTATTCTATATATAAAACCCCGAACTCCTCGATTAGATTCCAGCCTGTAACTCACTCCCGGGTATCCGTTATTCTATATATAAACCACTCGAACCCCTCGATTAGATTCCAGTCTGTAACCCATGCCCGGGTATCCATTATTATTCTATATATAAACCACCCGAACCCCTCGATTAGATTCCAGTCTGTAACCCATGCCCGGGTATCTGTTATTCTATATATAAACCACCCGAACCCCTCGATTAGATTGCAGCCTGTAACCCACTCCCAGGTATCCATTATTATTCTATATATAAACCACCCGAACCCCTCGATTAGATTCCAGCCTGTAACTCACTCCCGGGTATCTCTTATTCTATATATAAAATCCCGAACTCCTCGATTAGATCCCAGCCTGTAACTCACTCCCAGGCATCCGTTATTCTATATATAAAACCCCGAACTCCTCGATTAGATTCCAGCCTGTAACTTACTCTCGGGTATCCGTTATTATTCTATATATAAACCACCGAACCCATCGATTAGATTCCAGCCTGTAACTCACTCCCGGGTATCTATTATTCTATATATAAACCACCTGAACCCCTCGATTAGATTCCAGCCTGTAACTCACTCCCGGGTATCTATTATTCTATATATAAACCCCCCGAACCCCTCGATTAGATTCCAGCCTGTAACTCACTCCCGGATTTCCATTATTCTATATATAAACCCCCGAACCCTTCGATTGGATTCCAGCCTGTAACTCATTCCCGGGTATCCGTTATTCTATATATAAACCCCCGAACCCTTCGATTATATTCCAGCCTGTAACTCACTCTCGGGTATCCGTTATTCTATATATAAACCCCCCCGAACTCCTCGATTAGATTCCAGCCTGTAACTCACTCCCGGGTATCCGTTATTCTATATATAAACCCCCCGAACCCCTTGATTAGATTCCAGCCTGTAACTCACTCCCGGGTATCTTTTATTCTGTGGATAATCCACCCAAACTCCTGGACTCAATTGCAACTGGGATGTCTGATTATTCTCCGTCTCCTGCTTTTCCCATTGGCGGACCATCAAAGGGTAAGGATTGTAGCGAAGTGGGACAACAAAAGCTCCTGAACGAGTCTGACCCCTGACCTTGGCCTCGTATATCACGGGGCCTATTTAGCAGCAACCACTTCCAGCACGGGACCCTTCCCTTCTTGTGTCTGGGCTCCAGCCTATTCCAGAGTTCAGGCACCTCCATCTGAGCAATAGGCAACAGCTGGAGTGGAATAGATACTCTGTGAACCGCCCGACAGTCTCCAGGACTTTATATCTCAGGGGGGAAGAAAGGCATGTCTGCGGACGAAAGATGATCTCCCCACTGGGACTTGCCATTGAATTTGTTTATGATGGGGCAGGGAGGAAGGGGGGGCAGGGGGTTAGGGTGCTCTCCTGGCCGGGGTTAACTTTTACCAAAAGCTATAGGTTCAGGGTTAAGTGCTAGTCACGGTCTCTGCTTAAAAAGGGTTGTAGTTAGTCACAAAATTACACTCGATTTCCAGACAGACTGGGGGACATTCAGTGCCGATTGGGAGCTTCTCAGACCGCCTGTCACACTGCGCATCAGGGGCACGGTCGCAAGCATTGCACAGGTTGGGTGTGTTATATAGAGAGCGTGCGTTATAGAATAACGGATACCTGGGAGTGAGTTACAAGCTGGAATCTAATCGAGGGCTTCGGGTGGTTTATAAAGTCATAGAGTCATAGAGTTATACAGCACAGAAAGAGGCCCTTCGGCCCATCGTGTCTGCGCCGCCATCAAGCCCTGTCTATTCTAATCCCATTTTCCAGCACTTGGTCCGTAGCCTTGTATGCTATGGCGTTTCAAGTGCTTATCTAAATGCTTCTTGAATATTGTGAGGGTTCCTGCCTCTACCACCCTCTCAGGCAGTGAGTTTCAGATTCCAACCACCCTCTGGGTGAAAAAGTTTTTCCTCAAATCCCCTCTAAACCTCCTGCCCCTAACCTAAATATGCCCCCTGGTTATTGGCCCCTCTATTAAGGGGAAAAGTTCCTTTCTATCTACCCTATCTATGCCCCTCATAATTTTGTACACCTCAATCAGGTCCCCCCTCAGCCTTCTCTGCTCTAAGGAAAACAACCCCAGCCTGTCCAGTATCTCTTCATAGCTGAAGCGCTCCAGCCCAGGTAACATCCTGGTGAATCTCCTCTGCACCCTCTCCAATGCAATCACATCCCTCCTATAGTGTGGCGACCAGAACTGCACACAGTATTCCAGCTGTGGCCTAACCAGCGTTTTGTACAGCTCCATCATAACCTCCCTGCTCTTATATTCTATGCCTCAGCTAATGAAGGCAAGTATCCCATATGCCTTTTTAACCACCTTACCTACCTGTCCTGCTACCTTCAGGGATCTATGTACATGCACACCAAGGTCCCTCTGATCCTCTGTCCTTCCTAGGTTCCTACCATTCATTGTGTATTCCCTTGCCTTGTTGGTCCTCCCAAAATGCATCGCCTCACACTTTTCAGGGTTAAATTCCATTTGCCACTGTTCTGCCCATCCAACCATCCCATCTATATCATCCTGTAGCCTGAGGCTTCCCTCCTTGCTATTTACCACTCCACCAATTTTCATGTCATCTGCGAACTTACTGATCATACCTCCTACATTCATATCTAAATCATTAATGTACACTACAAACAGCAAAGGACCCAGCACCGATCCCTGCGGTACACCAGTGGACACAGGCTTCCAGTCACAAAAACAAACTTCGACCATCACCCTCTGCCTCCTGCCACTAAGCCAATTTTGGATCCAATGTGCCAAATTGCCCTGGATCCCATGGGCTCTTACCTTCTTGACCAGTCTCCCATGTGGGACTTTGTCAAAAGCCTTACTGAAGTCCATGTAGACTACATCAACTGCACTACCCTCATCCACACACCTAGTCACCCCCTCGAAAAATTCAACCAAATTGGTCAGACATGATCTCCCCCTGACAAAGCTGTGCTGACTATCCTTGATTAATCCCTGCCTCTCCAATTTTATATATAGAATAACAGATACCCGGGAGTGAGTTACAGGCTGGAATCTAATTGAGGAGTTCGGGGTGGTTTATATATAGAATAACAGATACCCGGGAGTGAGTTACAGGCTGGAATCTAATCGAGGGGTTCTGGGGGTTTATATATAGAATAACGGATACCCGGGAGTGCGTTACAGGCTGGAATCTAATTGAGGGGTTCTGGGGGTTTATATATAGAATAACGGATACCCAGGAGTGAGTTACAGGCTGGAATCTAATCGAGGGGTTCGGGAGTTTTATATGTAGAATAACGGATACCCGGGAGTGAGTTACAGGCTGGAATCTAATTGAGGAGTTCGGGGTGGTTTATATATAGAATAACGGATACCCGGGAGTGAGTTACAGGCTGGAATCTAATCGAGGGGTTCGGGGTGGTTTATATGTAGAATAACAGATACCCGGGAGTGAGTTACAGGCTGGAATCTAATCGAGGGGTTCAGGTGGTTTATATGTAAAATAACAGATACCCGGGAATGAGTTACAGGCTGGAATCTAATCGAGGGGCTCGAGGGGTTTATATATAGAATAACAGATACCCGGGAGTGAGTTACAGGCTGGAATCTAATCGAGAAGGTTGGGTGGTTTATATATAGAATAACGGATACCTGGGAGTGAGTTACAGGCTGGACTCTAATTGAGGGGTTCAGGGGTTTATATATAGATTAACAGATACCTGGGAGTGAGTTACAGGCTGGGTTCTAATCGAGAGGTTCAGGTTGTTTATGTAACTTTGTTTCCTGCTGTACCTGGCAATCTGGTTGGAATTTACAAAGTGCAACTGACGGAATCTCACGGATGAGGTTTTGTAATTTGAGGCAGGATCAGTTTCATGGGCAGAGATACGGTCCTGCGGAGGGATTGGTAGATGTTCATAATAGATGGAGGAGACTTGGGTGTATTGTACTTACGCCCAAAATTCCACTATCTTTAAAGCCACGTAATTGGTTTGCACCAAGGTTTTATGTTCCCTGCAACCATACTACGATGGTATGAGGCATGAGTTGGCTAGGATTGATTGGGGAATGTTACTTGAAGGGGTGACAGTGGATAGACAATGGCAAGCATTTAAAGATCACATGTATGAACTACAGAATTTGTTCATCCCTGTTTGGCATAAAAATAAAACAAAAAAGGTGACTCAACATTGGCTCACAAGGGAAATTAGGGATAGCATAAGATCCAAGGAAAGGACATATAAATTGGCCAGAAAAAGCAGCAAACCTGAGGATTGGGAGCAGTTTAGGATTCAGCAAAGGAGGACAAAGGGATTAATTGAGAGGGGGAAAATAGAGTATGAGAGTAAGCTATCAGGGAACATAAAAACTGACTGTAAAAGCTTCTATAGATATGTGAAGAGAAAAAGATTGGTGAAGTCAAGCGTAAGTCCCTTGCAGTCAGAATCAGGGGAATTTATAATGGGGAACAAAGAAATGGCAGACCAATTAAATACATACTTTGGTTCTGTCTTCACAAAGGAGGACACAAGTAACCTCCCAGAGATGTCGGGGAACATAGGGTCTGATGAAAGGGAGGAACTGAAAGAAATCAGTATTTGTAGGGAAATGGTGTTAAGGAAATTGACGGGATTGAAGGCCAATAAATCCCCAGGGCCTGATAATCTACATCCCAGGGTACTTAAGGAAGTGGCCCTAGAAATAGTAGATGCATTGCTGATCATCTTGCAACATTCGATGGAATCTGGAACAGTACCCATGGATTGGAGGGCAGCTAATGTTACCCCACTATTCAAAAAAGGTGGTAGAGAGAAAACGGGGAATTACAGACCGGTAAGCCTGACATCGGTGGTGGGGAAAATGCCAGAGTCCATTATAAAAGATGTAATAGCAAAGCACTTGGGAAACAGTGACAGGATCGGACAAAGTCAACATGGATTTACAAAAGGTAAATCATGCTTGACTAATCTACTGGAATTTTTTGAGGATATATCTGGTAGAATAGGTAAGGGAGAACCAGTGGATGTGGTGTATTTGGACTTTCAGAAGGCTTTCGATAAGGTCCCGCATAAGAGATTGGCGTGCAAAGTTAAAGCACATGGGATTGGTGGTAAGGTACTGACTTAGATAGAGAACTGGTTGGCAGACAGGAAGCAAAGATTTGGAATAAACGGGTCCTTTTCCAAGTGGCAGGCAGTGACTAGTGGGGTACCACAGGGATCGGTGCTAGGACCCCAGTTATTCACAATATATATTAATGATCTAGATGAGGGAACTAGATGTAATATTTCCACGTTTGCAGATGACACAAAGCTGGGCGGGCATGTGTACTGTGAGGAGGATGCAGAGAAACTCCAGTATGATTTTGACAGGTTGGGTGATTGGGCAGATGCATGGCAGATGCAGTATAATGTGGATAAATGCGAGGTTATCCACTTTGGTGGCAAAAACAGGAAGGCAGATTATTATCTCAACGGCAATAGATTGGGAAAAGGGGAGGTGCAATGAGCCCTGGGTGTCCTTGTGCAGCAGTCGCTGAAGGTAAGCATGCAGGTGCTGCAGGCGGTTAAGAAGGCAAATGGGATGTTGGCCTTCATAGCGAGAGGATTCAAGTACAGGAGCAAGCATGTCTTGCTGCAGTTGTACAGGGCCTTGGTGAGACCACACCTTGAGTATTGTGTGCAGTTTTGGTCACCTTATTTTTTTTTTCAATTTTTCAATTTTCAATTTTCAATTTTATTGATCACATAACTAAATACAAGAAGTGTAATCTAGTCAGTGAAATGCTTTTTTCTTGACGAGCCGAGAGCACCAAGCAGCAAGAACACTTAGCTGCCTGGTACGCACGGAGCTCGCAAGGACGGCAGCCATCTTCATCGGCGCCATCACAAAAAAACACATACCGACATATACACGCGTACATACTTTAAATATAAATAAAGCAGACATAAAATAAATAAAAGACATAAAAAGACAGCACATAAAATGAGCAAGCAATAATGTAAAAAAAGTAATTTCTACAGTAATTACATTGATATTTCTACCCAGGCTTCTAGAATAATCTCTGGTTACAGGGTGGCCGCACTGGGAGAGCATCGTGAGGAACTCACAACTTTTAATAAAATAAATTTAATTAATTAATTAATAAATTAATAAAATAAAATAAATAAAGTGCCCCCTCAGTCTTTCTCGATGTTTCCATCTTGGTCTCTCTCAATGTTTCCCCTCTTTCTCTCTCGATGTTTCCTCTGTCTTTCTCGATGTTTCCTCTCAGTTTTTCTTGATGTTTCCCCTCGGTTTCCTCCATACACCTGGCCTGCACATTACCCCTGGCTGTCCAACTTGGCATCCTGGTAACCGGGTTCCGCTCCAGCTCTCATCCTTCAAACTGTCTCTCCAGCTCTCGACCTTCAAACTGCTCTCTCCAGCTCTCGACCTTCAAACTGTCACTCCAGCTCTCGACCTTCAAACTGTCTCTCCAGCTCTCATCCTTCAAACTGTCTCTCCAGCTCTCGACCTTCAAACTGTCTCTCCAGCTCTCATCCTTCAAACTGTCTCTCCAGCTCTCATCCTTCAAACTGTCTCTCCAGCTCTCGTCCTTCAAACTGTCACTCCAGCTCTTGACCTTCAAACTGTCACTCCAGCTCTCGACCTTCAAACTGTCACTCCAGCTCTCGGCCTTCAAACTGTCTCTCCAGCTCTCGTCCTTCAAACTGTCACTCCAGCTCTCATCCTTCAAACTGTCTCTCCAGCTCTCGTCCTTCAAACTGTCGCTCCAGCTCTCATCCTTCAAACTGTCTCTCCAGCTCTCATCCTTCAAACTGTCGCTCCAGCTCTCATCCTTCAAACTGTCTCTCCAGCTCTCGTCCTTCAAACTGTCTCTCCAGCTCTCGACCTTCAAACTGTCCTCTCTCCAGCTCTCGACCTTCAAACTGCCTTATCTGAGGAAGGGTGTTCTTGCCATGGAGGGAGTGCAGTGAAGATTCACCAGACTGATACCTGGGATGGCAGGAATGACGTATGAAGAGAGATTGGGTCGATTGGGCTTGTATTCGCTAGAGTTTAGATGAATGAGAGGGGATCTCATTGAAACTTACAAAATTCTACCAGGACTAGACAGACTAGATGCAGGAAGGGTGTTCCCGATGGCGGGGGAATCCAGGACCAGGGGTCACACTCTAAGGATAAGGGATAAGCCATTTAGGACAGAGATGAGGAGGAATTTCTTCACCCAGAGAGTGGTGAACCTGTGGAATTCTCTACCACAGCAGGCAGTTGAGGCCAATTCATTAAATATATTCAAGAAGGAGTTAGATATATTTCTGAAGGCTAAAGGGATCAAGGGATATGGGGAGAAAGCAGGGACAGGGTACTGAATTTGAATGATCAGCCATGATCTCATTAAATGGCGGAACAGGCTCGAGGGGCCGAATGGCCTACTCCTGCTCCTATCTTCTAAGTTTCTATGTTTCTATGTTATGGGTGTCACAAATATGGAGGGAATTCCAGACCAGAGAGAGAAATAGAGATATATGATCAGGAGTGACAGAGAGGGTGAAAGAGTAAGAGAGAATTACTGAGGGAAAAAAGCCAGAGACACAGAGGCAGAAACAAAGAATGGCAGATAGAGACAGAGAGAGACAGGGAGAGAGAGACAGAGAGAGAGACAGAGAGAGAGAGAGAGAGAAGGAGAAAGAGAGAGAGAGAGAGACAGAGAGAGAGAGACAAAGAGAGAGAGACTGAGAAGGAGAAAGAGAGAAAGAGAGAGAACATAAGAACATAAGAAATAGGAGCAGGAGTAGGCCAATCGGCCCCTCGAGCCTCGAGAGAGAGACTGAGAGAGGGAGACAGAGAGATAGAGAGGGAGACAGAGAGAGTCTGAGAAGGAGAAAGAGAGAAAGAGAAAGAGAGAGACAGAATGAGAGAGTGACACACAGTGAAAGAGAGAGAGACAGAGACCAAGAACAAAATAAAGAGAGACAGAGTGAGAGACCGAGAAGGAGAAAGAGAGAAAGAGAAAGAGAGAGAGTGAGACACAGTCAGAGAGACAGAGAGCAAGAGTGAAACAGAGAAAGAGACGAGTGAGAGAGAGAAAAAGACAGAGAGAGAGAGAGAGTTAGGGAGAGACAGAGACAGAGAGAGCGAGAGAGAGAGAAAACATTCAGGAGTACAGACTAAGAGAGAGATACAGAGACACAGACATACAAAGGATCTTAGAGACATTTAGAGAGAGAGGTACAGAGAGAAACATAAAGAGGGTCAGAGACAGCAAGAGACAAGTTTGTGGGAGCTTGCTGTGCGCATATTGGCTCCTGCGTTTCCTACAACAGTGACTACACTTCAAAAAGTGCTTCATTGGGTGTGAAGCGCTTTGGGACGTCTAAAGACGAGACTTTTCTTTCTTATGATAGAGATGATAAAGAGATGGGAGGAAATATCTGCAGCCAGAAACCATCCTATGGCAGCGTTGCAATGAAGGAAAGTGACTTGTCCGGGAGGTGAGGGTGAAATGGACTGCGAGAAAGTACGCAGAAAAGATTCAATCCGCCCAGGAGCACTCCGCCTTGTGCTGCGCAGAATCACACTCGGCAGGGGAATCCAGTTACTGTGGTCCAATACTTGGGGGGTGGTGGGGGGGAGATCAACCTGGGGTTAAGTGGAGGGGGTTAACTGGGGGTCAGACACACACGATTCTCATCTCTGGGTTGGATTATCAAAAAAAAGGATAAACAAATTTTGGAATGAGCGGATCTCTGCAAGAGATCCAAGTCCCCTCCCCCCCTCCTGACATCAAGGAGTAAGTGATGATCATTTCTGATGTGGCAGGAACTCTTCCCCAGTCAGACCTGCCATCTTTACAGTTGTTTTAAATTAAGATCGATATCGTAATCTGTTGGAGGCTTTTTCTCTTTTGATTAAAGAAAGGCCGGTCCTTGACTCCGCGCCGAATATTTTCCCGTCTGCCGGCATAAATCAGTGCTCGCACAAGTTATTGCTGATAAACTGCAGGCTATATCGATGTCAGTGATCCCGACCCACCCTCCTTCCCCAGAACAGGTGCTGAAAGACAGAACGAAGAGCTCGGCCACAGAGAGAGAGAGAGAGAGAGGAAGTAAAATGAAAAATCACCCGAGTGCACCGACTGAAGGAGCTGCATCCCGGGCAAGGCCGCAGGAGCCGTGTGTCAGAGTGCGGCCTACGCATGGGCTGTTTAAACTGGCTGTAACTGAGGCCAGGGGGAAGGTTTTACAGGGTAACTGATGGTGAGACTCCCTCTTTAAGGGGAGCTGAGGGTGAGGTTCTCTCTTTAAAAGGGAACTGAGGGTGAGATTCTCTCTTTAAGGGGAACTGAGGGTGAGACTCTCTCTTTAAGGGGAACTGAGGGTGAGAGTGTCTCTTTAAGGGGATCTGAGGGTGAGACTGTCTCTTTAAGGGGATCTGAGGGTGAGACTCTCTCTTTAAGGGGAACTGAGGGTGAGACTCTCTTTAAGGGGATCTGAGGGTGAGGCTCTCTCTTCAAGGGGATCTGAGGGTGAGACTCTCTCTTTAAGGGGAGCTGAGGGTGGGACTCTCTTTAAGAGGAACTGATGGTGAGACTCTCTCTTCAAGGGGATCTGAGGGTGAGACTCTCTCTTTAAGGGGAACTGAGGGTGAGACTCTCTCTTTAAGGGGAACTGAGGATGAGACTCTCTTTAAGGGGATCTGAGGGTGAGATTCTCTCTTTAAGGGGATCTGAGGGTGAGACTCTCTCTTTAAGGGGAGCTGAGGGTGAGACTCTCTCTTTAAGGGGATCTGAGGGTGAGACTGTCTCTTTAAGGGGATCTGAGGGTGAGACTGTCTCTTTAAGGGGATCTGAGGGTGAGACTCTCTCTTCAAGGGGATCTGAGGGTGAGACTCTCTCTTTAAGTGGAACTGAGGGTGAGACTCTCTCTTTAAGGGGAACTGAGGGTGAGAATCTCTTTAAGGGGATCTGAGGGTGAGATTCTCTCTTTAAGGGGATCTGAGGGTGAGACTGTCTCTTTAAGGGGATCTGAGGGTGAGACTGTCTCTTTAAGGGGATCTGAGGGTGAGACTGTCTCTTTAAGGGGATCTGAGGGTGAAACTGTCTCTTTAAGGGGATCTGAGGGTGTGACTGTCTCTTTAAGGGGGTCTGAGGGTGAGACTGTCTCTTTAAGGGAATCTGAGGGTGAGACTCTCTCTTTAAGGGGATCTGAGGGTGAGGCTGTCTCTTGAAGGGGATCTGAGGGTGAGACTGTCTCTTTAAGGTGATCTGATGGTGAGACTGTCTCTTTAAGGGGATCTGAGGGTGAGGCTGTCTCTTTGAGGTGATCTGATGGTGAGATTGTCTCTTTAAGGGGAGCTGATGGTGAGAAAGTGCAGCGCTCCCTCAGTACTGCACTGGAGTGTCAGTCTGGATATTGTGCTCCAGTCTCTGGAGCGAGGACTGTGAACCCACAATCTTCTGACTCAGAGGCGAGAGTGCGACCCACTGAGCGACGGTTGACACTAACGGCAGCTGATGGAACTCTGAGGTTGACTGTGAGCCTTACAGGCCATAAAGGACTCATGTTCGACTGCACCCCCCCGCCACCCCCCCACCCTAACCCCAGTCTGAGTGAGGCTAGTGCAGCAGCTGGCACACTACAAATTGGGAAGCTTGCCTTTGTAACTCTCGTCCGCTAGCCATGCTGCCAGTACTCATGGCCGTGGGATCGGACTTGGCTGATTAAATGATTTGATGGGGTAGATAGGGAGGAAATATTTTCTTCTGGTGGGGGGAGTCCTGAACAAGGGGGAAAAACCTTAATATTAGAGCCAGGCCGTTCAGGGAATCACTTCTTTACACAAAGGGTAATGGGAATCTGGAACTCTCTCCCCCACAAGAAGCTGCTGAGGCTGGGAGGGTCAATTGAAAATTTCAAAACCGAGATTGATAGATTTTTGTTGAGTAAGGGTATTAAGGGATACGGAACCAAGGCGGGTAGATGTAGTTAAGATACAGATCAGCCACGATCTAATTGAATGGTGGAACAGGCCCGAGGGGCTGAATGGCCGCCTCCTGTTCCTGTGGCCGTGACGCCTCACAAAGCGGAACAGCGCTCACTGCCAAGGCTCGACACATGGGCAGTCGGGTGGGGTTGGCAGCAACGTTCCCCGCTCGGGCCGCTCACCGGCTCTCACATGGGAGAAACCGCGCACGCGTGAGTGGGCCACGCAGCCAGTTAAAGGGGCCGCGCACCCCCAAAAGAAAATACGGGGAACGTTGGTTGGCAGCCATGTGAGACCGTACCTGAACGAGCAGTCAGCTCCTTTAAGAGAGCAGGGGGTAGGTGGGGCGGTGGGGAGGAGGGGTGGCGGGGTGGGGAAGAAAAACCCAATCGCCAAATAACCAGATATAAAATAAAAATGAATGCATTTTAAACAGAAGAAAAAGCGAAAAAAAAGGAAGCTGACACAGACAACCTCCCAGGCACAATAATACAATTAGGACGCCAACTATTAGACAAGCACCTCAGGGGCCTAGCTCGCAGCTTTGCAATTACAAAAAAATAATGTATCCGCCTCAAAGCAGGCCTTCAGACATATGTCAAGTGACAATTTCATTTCGGGAGATTACGGGCAGATATTAGAAATTATTGAGGCTTTATTGCACTTCACTGTCGAGCAGATTTGACTTGTCAAAAGAAACGCGAAGGGGAGGGGATGGTGAGGGGTGGGGGGGTGAGGTGGGGGGTGGGGGCGGGCTGGGGTGTTGGTGGGAGTTGACAGGACGACAGCTGCGAGCAGGATCGCGAGCCCGCTCACCGAGACCACAGGAAGAACACAGTCCTCTCAACCGTTAGTCCCATTTCACGGCAAGGAGCTGAGATACAGGAATGGTATTGCGCTGAGGAAGTTCCAGTGATTGTGTTCAAAAGGACGCTCTTCATTGTTATTCTGCTCTGCTGTTTTCCTCTCTCTCTCTCTCTCTCTCTTTCTCCCTCTCTCTCTCTCTCGCTCTGATGGATGACATTAAAAAGGGCTCGAGGCATCTTTTGATACCATTGTCAGTTCGGCAGCACTCTCGCCTCCGAGGCTGAAGGTGGAGGTTCTGAGTCCCACTCCAGGCCTCGAGCGCATAACCCAGGCCGACACTCCGGTGAGGGAGCGCTGCGCTGTCGGAGGTGCCGTCCCTCAGCTGAGATTTTAAATCGGAGCCCCCGTCTGCCCTGTCAGGCGGTTAGACCAGAGGGAAGAAGAGTCCCTCACTTTCCTGGATGTCCCGGGCAACATTTCCTCCCTCAATCAGAAGACCAACGGTTCATTCGCCTGTTTCTGTTTGCAGGTCGTTGTTTATAAAGAACGGTTGCTGTGTCAGTCACACCCATAGCACTATCTGTAGGGAATTCATAGAATGATACAGCACAGAAGGAGGCCATTCGGCCCATCGTGCCTGTGCCAGCTCTTTGAAAGAGCGATCCAATTAGTCCCACTCTCCTGCTCTTTCCCCAGAGCCCTGCAAATTTTCCCCTTTTCAAGTATTTATCCAATTCCTTTTCGAAAGTTTCTATTGAATCAGGCAGTGCATTACAGATCACAACAACTCGCTGTATAAAAATATTTCTCCTCATCTCGCCTCTGGTTCTTTTGCCAAGTCTGTGTCCTCTGGTTACCCACCCGCCCACCATTGGAAAAAGGTTTTTCCCAGCAACTCTATCAAAACTCTTCATAATTTTGAAATGAGGGAATTGTTATAAACTGGGGGAGAGAGGCCAGGCCGGAACAGTAGCTAAAAAGGGCGTTGGGATAACCCAGGGAACTATAGGCCTCTAGAGAGGGATAGGATGGTGAGATGGGACAATGAGACCCCAGATAGGGATGGGATGGTGCGAGAGGACAATGAGACCCCAGATAGGGATGGGATGGTGAGATGGGACAATGAGAGCCCAGATAGGGATGGGATGGTCCGAGAGGACAGTGAGAGCCCAGATAGGGATGGGATGGTGCGAGAGGACAATGAGACCCCAGATAGGGATGGGATGGTGCGAGGGGACAGTGAGAGCCCAGATAGGGATGGGATGGTGAGATGGGACAGTGAGAGCCCAGATAGGGATGGGATGGTCCGAGAGGACAGTGAGAGCCCAGATAGGGTTGGGATGGTCCGAGAGGACAATGAGACCCCAGATAGGGATGGGATGGTGCGAGAGGACAGTGAGAGCCCAGATAGGGATGGGATGGTGAGATGGGACAATGAGAGCCCAGAGAGGGATGGGATGGTCCGAGAGGACAGTGAGAGCCCAGATAGGGATGGGATGGTGAGATGGGACAGTGAGAGCCCAGATAGGGATGGGATGGTCTGAGAGGACAGTGAGAGCCCAGATAGGGATGGGATGGTCCGAGAGGACAATGAGAGCCCAGAGAGGGATGGGATGGTCCGAGAGGACAATGAGAGCCCAGAGAGGGATGGGATGGTGCGAGGGGATAATGAGAGCCCAGATAGGGATGGGATGGTCCGAGAGGACAGTGAGAGCCCAGATAGGGATGGGATGGTCTGAGGGGACAATGAGAGCCCAGATAGGGATGGGATGGTGCAAGAGGACAGTGAGAGCCCAGATAGGGATGGGATGGTCCGAGAGGACAATGAGAGCCCAGATAGGGATGGGATGGTCCGAGAGGACAATGAGAGCCCAGATAGGGATGGGATGGTCTGAGGGGACAGTGAGACCCCAGATAGGGATGGGATGGTCTGAGGGGATAATGAGACCCCAGATAGGGATGGGATGGTGACAAAACATCAACCGGCAACCCAGAGGCCACCAGCCACTCCCCACGCTGAGGACGGCTAAGGCCAATCTGTGTTCCCCCTCCCCCTCTTATCTCCCCACCTCTCCAATTGACTCCCTGGTGGTGATGATGGAGATGACAGATAGGAACATAGTACTTACGAGATGTAAACAGACCAACGTCCATCTACAGTAGTTCATCTTCTACCATCCTGGTAGTAACACGATACAACGATAATGGAGTTGTCAACTAATCATAGCAATCAATTTCTTATCAATAAGCTACAACAGACCCAGACACAAGGCCAGGAAAACCCCCAGTGGTGGAGAGCTTTAGGAATCATAGGTCCAAAGTCACCTGTTCCTCCCAAGCACGTTACACTCACCACACGTCATGTCTCAAATTACTCGTTACTGTATCCCAAAAATGTTATAAGTAAGATGTAAATAATTTTATTACAAAGCTATTCAAAGGCTGTCATTTGTACGCCTACCCTTTTAATAAAATACTCTTCTCTGCATTATGCTATAGCATCTGCTATCATTGAGTTGCTTTGAGGATGGATTGAGCAACAACAACTTGTATTCATATAGCGCCTTTAACATAGTAAAACATCCCAAGGCGCTTCAGAAGAGCGATTAGCAAACAACAACCGTGCCACAGAAGGAGAAATTAGGGCAGGTGACCAAAAGCTTGGTTAAAGAGGTCGGTTTCAAGGAGCGTCTTAAAGGAGGAGAGAGAGGTAGCGAGGCGGAGAGGTTTAGGGAGGGAATTCCAGAGCTTAGGGCCAAGACAGCTGAAGGCACGGTCACCAATGGTAGAGCGATGGAAATGGGGGGGGTTGGGGAAGAGGCCAGAATTAGTGGAGAGCAGGCCCGATGGGCTGAATGGCCTCCTTTTGTGCTGTACTGTTCTATGATTCTATGATTTGAACACCAGGATGAGAATTTTAAAATCGAGGCGTTGCTGGACAATCGAGCCATGAGGAGGATGAGGCCTGTGGACGGCTGTGTGAGTTTTCTGAGAGAGGTTTCTGGACGTAGAGTCCTGGGTGTCTGAAGGGTGGAGGCAGGGAGAGCATTTGACCTCTCGACCCTTCATGGCTTCAGCAAAATAGATGCTTCAATGCCAGCCGTGACTCGCTTGGCAGCACTATCATCTCCAAGTCTGAAGGTTGGGGTTTCGAGTCACACAGGAACTGGAGCACATAATCCAGGCTGACATTTCCAGTGCAGTACTAAGGGACTCCTGGCTGGCCTCCCACATTCTACCCTACGTAAACTTGAGGTCATCCAAAACTCGGCTGCCCGTGTCCTAACTCGCACCAAGTCCCGTTCACCCAACACCCCTGTGCTCGCTGACCTACATTGGCTCCCGGTTAAGCAATACATCGATTTCAAAATTCTCATCCTTGTTTTCAAATCCCTCCATGGCCCCGCCCCTCCCTATCTCTGTAATCTCCTCCAGCCCCACAAATCCCTGAGATATCTGCGCTCCTCTAATTCTACCCTCTTGAGGATCCCTGATTATAATCGCTCAACCATTGGTGGCCGTCTCTCCTGTTGCCTAGGCCCTAAGCTCTGGAATTCCCTGCCTAAACCTCTCCGCCTCTCTGTCTCGCTACCCTCCTTTAAGACGCTCCTTAAAACCTACCTCTTTGACCAAGCTTTTGGTCACCTGCCCTAATTCTCCTTAGGTGGCTCAGGGTCCAATTTTTTCTCTTATAATACTCCTGTGAAACGCCTTGGGATGTTTTACTACGTTAAATGCGCTATATAAATACAAGTTGTTGTTCGTTCAAAAATGTCGATAGTTTTAATAGTGGGCTTTCGTTGCCTCTATGGATGCTGGGATAGGTTGGTCTCCATTACATGGCCTGGCTGGCGGTGGGGAGGGCCTTGGTCCGGTGGCAGAAAGGCCTGCCACTCCTTATCTGCTCGGCCTGTAAACCTGCTCACCATTCCCAAGGGAGAAGTAAGCAGCGGGCTCCCGTCCGTCTGAGCAGCATTTCAAAGGAAGGACATTTAATCGGCACAGGCTGGGAATGTCGCCCGCAGATCTAGCCCGGACCCTCGGCCAACGGGCTCTGGTTACATTGAGTCGTGACTGCCGTCGTTGCCTGCGCTCCCCGGTGTCGTCTGGTTGGGACTGGTTTAACGCTGGCGGATTGCGATGTCATTCTTCCACCCCAACCAGAACAACGGAAGGAAAGAAAAGCGAGTGGAGAAAAAAATTAATGAAAAGGAAAAATATCAATACTTTTACTTACAGAAAACTCCCGGGTGAAAGGGATGAACTGCGTGGCTGTGTATTGCTTTAATAGTCAGCATTACCGATCAAAAATAAATTCCATTCACAAATATCCTTTAAAAATACATTTCCCTTTGACCTTTTCCTCTCTGACCCTGAAGGGGTTGACTGGAGTATGATTTCACAGATGCTGAGAGACTGTTCCCCTGGCTGGAGAGTCTAGAACTAGTGGGCATAGTCTCGGGATAAGGGGTCAGCCATTTAGGACTGAGATGAGGAGAAATTTCTTCACTCAGAGGGTGGTGAATCTTTGGAATTCTCTACCCCAGAGGGCTGTGGAGGCTCAGTCGTTGAGTATATTCAAGACAGAGATCGATAGATTTTTGGATATTGAGGGAATCAAGGGATATGGAGATAGTACAGGAAGGTGGAGTTAAGGTAGATCTTATTGAATGACAGAGCAGGCTCAAAGGACCGAATGGCCAACTCCAGCTCCTATTTATGTTCTTATGTTATTAACACAGGAACAGGAGGAGGCCATTCAGTCTCTTGGGCCTGCTGCACCATTGAACTAGATCATGACTGATCTGCACATCAACTCCATTTTCCCACTTTAGCTCCATATCCCTTGATACCCTTGCCCAACAGAAATCTATCAATAGCAAAATACTGCAGATGCTGGAAATCCGAAATAACAACAGAAAATGCTGGAAAAACTCAGCAGGCCAGGCAACATCCGTGGAGAGAAATTAGAGTCGATGTTTCGGGTCAAAACCCTTTTTCAAAACTGGAAAGGAAATGAAATAGATCGAAGGCAGGGCTGCGATAGAACAAAAGAAGTAAAGAGACATTAAGAGGTATTCAAAACCAGACGAGATGGTAATAGGACAGTGGAGACAAAAGACGGCTGAGATTAGGTGTGAAGTGTACTGGCAGGATGAGAGACAGCTGCCATGTGGGAGAGAGAAAAAAAAGGAAAGGGGGGATAGGTAAAACCCAAAACAAAGGGGTGGAAAAAATATATAATAGGGGCCGAGGGCTTCCACATTAAAAATGAGTTTGTAGGTGACTGATGAGTCCAATGCGGGACCTACAGTCTCTGTCACAGGTGGGGCAGACGGTGGTTGAAGGGGCGGGTGGGTGGGGTGCTTGGGTTGACGTGCGCTCCTTGCGCTTGGCTTCCTATCGATCTCCGTCCAACTCCAATTGACTCCCAGCACCCACAACCCTTTGGGGGAGAGAGTTCCAGATTTCCACTACCCTTTGTGTGAAGAAGTGCTTCCTGACCACCCCCTGAACGGCCAGGCTCTACGTTTAAGGTTGTGTCCCCTTGTTCCGGACTCCCCCCACCCGAGGAAATCTCATTGAAACTTATAAAATTCCAACAGGGCTAGACAGACTAGATGCAGGAAGGATGTTCCCGATGGTCGGGGGAGTCCAGGACCAGGGGTCACAGTCTAAGGATAAGGGGTAAGCCATTTAGGACTGAGATGAGGAGGGATTTCTTCACCCAGAGAGTGGTGAACCTGTGGGATTCTCTACCACAGAAGGCAGTAGAGGCCAATTCATTAAATATATTCAAGAAGGAGTTGGATATATTTCTTAAGGCTAAAGGGATCAAGGGATATGGGGAGAAAGAAGGGACAGGGTACTGAATTTGGATGATCAGCCATGATCTCATTGAATGGCGGAGCAGGCTCGAGGGGCCGAATGGCCTACTCCTGCTCCTATCTTCTATGTTTCTATGAAATAGTTACTCTCTCTCTACCCTATCAACTCCTTTAATCATCTTAAACACCTCAATTAGATCACCCCTTAATCTTCTATACTCAAGGGAATACAAGCCTAGTCTATGCGACCTGTCCTCATAATTTAACCCTTTGATCCCCGGGATCGTAGCTTCCAACTGCCCCGCCCCCACACTCCTGCCATTGGTCACCTCACACATCCATCCTCACAGGATCCGGCCCTCCTGCACCAATTGAAGAGCCAGCAGACGTCTTTACTCGATGGGATGATTCCTGGCTGTCAGTCAAGCGACCATTTTTTTTAACCATCCCCAATATTTCTTATAACTAATAAAAGTGTTCGAAGAAAATGAAAAAAACCCCACATTTTTTAATTTAAAAAGCCCGTTGATTTTCCTCCCGAGTTTTTGCTCGCAGTCAGTATCCTGGAGATTAATCTTAATAAGTGTTGGCGACTCTTGCTGGACTTAGGAGCATGTGTGTTCACACACCCGGCCTGCAGCGAGGTCCCTCTCACCATCAGTACCCCCTGTGCTCCCTAAGGAGAGAGTCCCGTTAGCAGAGAGTCTCACCATCAGTAGCCCCCAGTACCCCTAAAGGAGAGAGCCTCATCACTAAGTCCTCTTACACAGAGCGTCTTGGCATCGCAATCTAGTATACTGTATTCACTGCTCATGATGCGGTCTCCTCTACATTGGGGAGACCAAACGCAGATTGGGTGACTGCTTTGCGGAACACCTCCGTTCAGTCCGTAAGGGGGACCCCGAGCTTCCGGTCACCTGTTATTTCAATTCACCGCCCCATTCCCACTCAGACCTCACCGCCCTCGGCCTCTTGCATTGTTCCACGGAAGCTCAGTGTAAGCTCGAGGAACAGCACCTCATCTTTCGATTAGGCACTCTACAGCCTTCCGGACTCAACATCGAGTTCAACAATTTCAGACCATAACCTCGGCCCCTATCACATATATATATATTTTTTATCCACACTTTTTGTTTGTGCCTTTTATTCTTCTCCCCCACATGGCAGCTGTCTTTCACTCTGCCAGCACAATTCACACTTCATCTAGAGCCATCCTTTGATTCTTAACCTGTCCCATTACCATCTCCTCTTGCCTTGAATATCTCTTAATATCTCTTTAATTTTCCTGCTTTCTATCCTATCACTGACCTTCCCTTTTGTTCTTTCATCTCCTCCCCCCTTTCCCAGCTCCTAAACTTGCTTTAAAATCTGTTCCATTTCCTGTTTTTTTCCAGTTCTGACGAAAGGTCATCGACCTGAAACGTTAACTCTGTTTCTCTCTCCACAGATGCTGCCTGACCTGCTGAGTTTCTCCAGCATTTTCTGTTTTTATTTCAGATTTCCAGCATCTGCAGTATTTTCTTTTTGTCTCAGCCTCAAGATCAGTTTTAAAGAAAGGCAAAGAAAAGACTTGCATTTATTTAGCGCCTTTCACAACCACCGGACGTCCCAAAGTGCTTTACAGCCAATGAAGTACTTTTTGAAGTGTGGTCACTGTTGTAACATAGGAAACGTGGCAGCCAATTTGCGCACAGCAAGCTTCCACAAACAGCAATGTGATAACGACCAGATAATCTGGTTTTAGTGATGCTGATTGAGGGACAAATATTGGCCCCAGGATACCGGGGAGAACTCAAATAAAAACAGAAAATGCTGGAAATACTCAGCAGGTCAGGCAGCATCTCTGTTTCTCTCTCCACAGACGATGCCTGAACTTGCTGAGTATTCCCAGCATTTTCTGTTTTCATTTCAGATTTCCAGCATCCGTAGTATTTCGCTTTCGTACCACGGATAACTCCCCCGCTCTTGTTCGAAATAGTGGCCGTGGGATCTTTTACGCCCACCTGAAACCTGGGGCCTCGGTTTAACGTCTCATCCGAAAGACGGCACCTCCGACAGTGCGGCACTCCCTCAGCACTGCACTGGGAGTCTCAGCCTGGATTTTTGTGCTCGAGTCTCTGGAGTGGGACTTCAACCCGCGACCTTCTGACTCAGAGGCGAGGATGCTACTAACTGAGCAGGGCTGACACAATATATAGAAAGAATTTCAGCACCAGTGGAAGAACGAGTAAAATTACGAGGGGTTTACATCGAGTAGATCGGGAGAAACTGTTTCCAGTGGTAGGAGGGTCAGTAACCAGAGGACACCGATTTAAGGAAATTGGCAAAAGAACCAGAGGGGGAGACGAGGAGAAATGTTTTTTAGGCAGCGAGTTGTTGTGATCTGGAACGCGCTGCCTGAAAGGGCGGTGGAGGCAAATTCAATAATAACTTTCAAAAGAGAATTGGTTAAATACTTGAAAAGGAATAAATTGCAGGGCTACGGGGACAGAGCAGGGGGAGTGGGACTAACTGGAGAGCCCTTTCCACAGAGCCGGCACAGGCACGATGGGCCGAATGGCCTCCTCCTGCGTTGTAAGATTCTACGACAGATGCAACTTCTACGGGGTTGTGAAGGGACAAAGAGAACAGAAAAGGGCGACAGGGTCAAGAGGGAAAGAAAGAGCGAGTGAAGAAAAGAAAAAGAGACCAAAGGAAGCAAAAGAAGTGGACGGGTGAGGGAAAAGAGCAGCGAGGATAAGAAGACAAGCACGATGAAGAGAAATCAAGTAAAAAGGAAGGAAAGGGAAAGCCAGGGGAGAGAGGATGATTCGGGAAGAGAGCATGAATACATTGGGTCCTTGGCCGTGGCCCTCTGACCCCCACAACAATCGCTGTATGCAACCCAGCTTGTGCTTTGTTCATAGAGTGAAAGGCAGGTCCCCTTGGAGCTGTTGCTTCTTCTCCCCCGTGCTTGTATTGTTTTTCTCATCCTTTTCTGCGCTGTGAACATCCTGTTGTGAGCAGGCTGATTAATTTATGAAGGATTGTGTGGTTTTATTCGTGACTCAGAGACATTGCACTCCAGCGATTTGCAGTGACCTTTTGCTCCGTCTCCTCCCTCCAGTGCGTGCCATTAATCACTTGTTAATGACCCGTACTCGCACAACTAACAGCCTCAGACTGTGTTAATGGTCCTTTCCGCTTTTTTTTTCACCTTGACAATTTGCTCCATTCCTATTGCTGGGACACAGCTCCGTGAACGCTCGCTTGACACCTCACTGTGTGAGCCGTGGCTCAGTGGGCAGCATTCTCGCCTCTCCAGTCAAAAGGTCGTGGGTTCAAGTACCCACTCCAGAGACTTGAGCACATAATCCAGGCCGACACTCCCAGCGCAGTACTGAGGGAGCGCTGCACTGTCGGAGGTGCCGATTTTCAGATGAGACGATAAACCGAGGCCCTGTCTGCTCTCTCAGGCGGACGTAGAAGATCCCACGGGCACTATTTCGAAGAAGAGCAGGGGAGTTCTCCCCGGTGCCCTGGCCAATATTTATCCCTTAATCAACATCACTGAAAAAACAGATGATCTGGTCATTACAACACTGCTGTTTGTGGGAGCTTGCTGTGCGTTAATTGGCTGCTGTGTTTCCCACATTACAACAGTGACTACGCTTCAAAAAGCACTTCATTGGCTGTAAAGTTCTTTGGGACGACATGAGGTTGTGAAAGATGTTATATGTATGCAAGAATTTTGTTCTTTTAATGCAGCACTAAGGAAGCGCTGCACTGTCGGAGGTGCCGACTTTCAGATGAGACGTTAAACCGAGGCCCCGTCCGCCCTCTCGGGAGGATGTAAAAGATCCCACGGCCACTATTTTGAAGACGAGCAGGGGAGCTCTCCCCGGTGTCCTGGCCAATATTAATCCCTCAATCAACATCTCACTAAAAACAGATGATCTGGTCATTATCACATTGCTGTTTGTGGGAGCTTGCTGTGCGCAAATTGGCTGCCGTGTTTCCCACATTACAACAGTGACCACACTTCAAAAAGTACTTCATTGGCTGTAAAGTGCATTGGGACATCCTGAGATCGCGAAAGGCGCTATAGAAATGCAAGTTCTTTCTATAGTAGTTAATCCCCATTTTACCTACAAAACAACGGCGACTGTAGCTCAAAATACTTCCTTGAACGCAATGTGCTTTCTGATGTTTCTAAGAGATTGAAAGAAAGAACTTGCATTTCTCCAGCGTCTTTCAGGACCTCAGGACGTCGCAAAGCACTTTACAGCCCATGAAGTACTTTTTTAAAGCATAGTCACTGTTGTAATGTGGGAAGCATGGCAGTCAATTAGTGCACAGCAAGATCCCACAAACAGCAATGTGATAATGACCAGATAATCTGTTTTAGTGATGTTGGTTGAGGGATAAATATTGGCCAGGACACGAGAGAGAACACCCCTGCTCCATGGGATCTTTTACGTTCACCTGAGAGAGCAGATGGGGCCTCGGTTTAACGCCTCATCAAAAAGATGGCACCTCCGACAGTGCAGCTCTCCCTCAGTACCGTACTGGGAGTGTCAGCCTGGATTTTTGCGCTGCAGTCTCTGGAGTGGGGACTTGAACCCACAGCCTTCTGACTCAGAGGCGAGAGAGAGAGTGCTGCCCACTGAGCCAGGGCTGACTGGATGAGGCACTGTATAAAGGCATATGTTCCCTCGACCATTCACCAGCGGGAGCCCCTGTGCGAACTGCTGATCACAGCTCCCCTCACGCCCAGTGTTCCATGGGCAATGGCTCAGCACCCCCTGCGGCAACATCGGAGAGTGTGAGGGGAAGAAAACACAATCAACAGGAAAAGCTCCTCAGCCTGTGTCAGAAATACCGTTATTAACAGTACCAGACATCACTCAGCCTATTCAAGGAATATATCAATCTTGAGCATGGGCCTGACTTTTGGGATGCTCGGGTGGATATGACATCGCTTGAAATGTTTGATGGCATCACTGACAGGAACCCCAGATCCAGTGTTAGTTTTGGAGCTGGAGTTGCCTGCTGATTGATACATGAAAATATACAACAAATGATACTAAAATCGTTTCAGTGAGAACATATCCTGACCATGTAAAGCAGCGTGTCTGCAATAAGTGACCGGGCCTGTTACTGGAACACACAGGCAAGCAATCCTTTCATTAAAGGAACTCAAGTAACAGGCGCTCCTCAAACAGCCACAACACCGTCTCCCCGACACCGTCTCCCAGACACCGCCACCCCCGACACCGTCTCCCCGACACCGTCTCCCCCCCTACAACGTCTCCCCGACACCGTCTCTCATCTTGAAGAAAAGTCTCAAAGTGCTTCACGTACAGTGCAATACTTTGAAATGCACTTAGTGTTGTTATGCAAATAAAAGCGCAGTGCCGAGTCATATATTTTTTCTTAATTCGGTTTTTTATGAGATGTGGGTGTCGCTGGCAAGACCGGCATTTATTGCCCATCCCTAGTTGCCCTTGAGAAGGTGGTTTTGATCCGCCTTCTCGAACCGCTGCAGTCCGTGTGGTGAAGGTACTCCCACAGTGCTGTTAGGGAGGGAGTTCCAGGATTTTGACACAGCGACGACGAAGGATCGGCGATATACTTCCAAGTCAGGATGGTGTGTGACTTGGAGGGGAACTTGCAGGTGGTGGTGTTCCCAGGCGCCTGCTGCCCTTGTCCTTCTAGGTGGAAGAGGTCGTGGGTTTGAGATGTACTGCCGAAGAAGCCTTGGCGAGTTACTGCAGTGCATCTTGTAGATGGTACACACTGCAGCCACGGTACGCCGGTGATGGAGGGAGTGAATGCGTAGAAGGGGTGCCAATCAAGCGGGCTGCTTTGTCAGGACCAGGAAGGTGACGGATTCCGTTACTAGTCTGTGCTGAGTTAGGTTTTATTTATAAGATAGTCACTAATGAATTCGTAGGGAATTCAGGAGAACTTCTTTGCCCAGAAAGTGGTGAGAATGTGGAACTCGCTATCACAGCGAGTGGTTGAGGCGAATAGTATAGATGGATTTAAGGGGAAGCTAGATAAACACACGAGAGAGAAAGGAATAGAAGGATATTCTGATGGGGTGAGATTGAGAGGGGTGGGAGGAGGCTCGTGTGGAGCATAAACACCGGCAGGGACCAGTTGGGCCGAATGGCCTGTTTTTCTGGTGTACATTCTTTATAATCCTATATATCAAAGGATATGGAGCTAAGGCAGAGTAAATTAAGTTAAGGTGCAGATCAGCCATGATCTAATTGAATGGAGGAACAGGCTCGAGGGGCTGAATGTCCTCCTGTTCCTAATGTTCCTATGCAAATCGTGAATCTGCCTTTCCTCTTTTCAGGTATCTTTGGATAGATGTACGTCACACCTGGGGCTTAACACAGAGGCTGAGCTGTGAATCGTGTCCCCAGTGGACTCCGCGGAGTGTTGATGGACACAGTTTGTCTCTGTTACCGTACGCTCTCTCCCATTCCGAAGGGCGAGACTCGAAGCTGAGCCGGGCTGCTCTGTCCAAGTTACACGGTCCACGTGACAGGGTGAGGGTGGCTGAAGTGAGATCCTGCCGACTGATAGCTACACTGGGCCACAAGCTGAAGCCTGTAAAGTTCTTCGGAGCCAGGGAGAAATCCTCATAAAGTCAGGAGCAGCGCACTCTGTACTAATTGGCACTGACAGTGCCCATGGTTGGGACATCTGATAGCCCATGTTGTTGAGGTGGGGAGTGCATTAAGCCAGACAGTTTTATTACGGTTCAACGCGCAGATAAACAGATCACAGGGTGCCAGGTTTCCCTGGTCTTAGTCGGAGTGAATCCTCACCAGCCTTCTCATTCTCGCCTCTCCTCCCACACGCCCCCGCCCCCCCCACCCACCCTGAAAACAAAATCCAGCGTTAGCCTGTTGTTGTGCTTTCTTGGGTAAGTTCACAGCGAGTTGTTGTGATCTGGAACGCGCTGCCTGAAAGGGCGGTGGAAGCAGATTCAATAGTAACTGTCAAAAAGGGAATTGGATAAATACTTGAAAAGGAAAAATTCACAGGGCTATGGGGAAAGAGCGGGGGAGTGGGACTAATTGGATAGCTCGACCAAAGAGCTGGCACAGACACGGTGGGCCGAATGGCCTCCTTCTGTACTGTACGATTCTATGATTCGACAAAGTTCGGCATCAAAATTTTACATGGTTTAATGCAAGTAAAGAACAAGGTCCAGATATCACAAGGGTTGATCTTAACCCGGTACAGGAATCGGGCAGGAGGGAGTGAAACCCATCATTGGAAACATAGAAACACAGATACATAGAAGATAGGAGCAGGAGTAGGCCATTCGGCCCCTCGAGCCTGCTCCGCCATTTAATGAGATCATGGCTGATCATCCAAATTCAGTATCCTGTCCCTGCCTTCTCCTCATATCCCTTGATCCCTTTAGCCTTAAGAAATATATCTAACTCCTTCTTGAATATATTTAATGAATTGGCCTCAACTGCCTTCTGTGGTAGAGAATTCCACAGGTTCACCACTCTCTGGGTGAAGAAATTCCTCCTCATCTCAGCCCTAAATGTCTTACCCCTTATCCTTAGACTGTGACCCCTGGTTCTGGACTCCCCCGCCATCAGGAACATCCTTCCTGCATCTAGTCTGTCTAGTCCTGTTAGAATTTTATAAGTTTCAATGAGATCCCCTCTCATCCTTCTAAACTCTAGCGAATATAAGCCTAATCGACCCAATTTCTCTTCATACGTCATTCCTGCCATCCCAGGTATCAGCCTGGTGAATCTTCGCTGTACTCCTTCCATGGCAAGAACATCCTTCCTCAGATAAGGTGACCAAAACTGCACACAATACTCAAGATGTGGTCTCACCAAGGCCCTGTACAACTGCAGCAAGACATCCTTGCTCCTGTACTCGAATCCTCTCGCTATGAAGGCCAACGTACCACTTGCCTTCTGCACCTGCATGCTTACCTTCAGCGACTGGTGCAAAAGGACACCCAGGTCTCATTGCACTTCCCCTTTTCCCAATCAGTTGCCATTCAGATAATAATCTGTCTTCCTGCTTTTGTCACCAAAGTGGATAACCTCACATTTATCCACATTACACTGTATCTGCCATACATCTGCCCAATCACCCAACCTGTCCAAATCATACTGGAGTTTCTCTGCATCCTCCTCACAGCACACACGCTCACCCAGCTTTGTGTCGTCTGCAAACGTGGAGATATTACATCTAGTTCCCTCGTCTAGATCATTAAAATATATTGTGAATAGCTGGGGTCCTAGCACCGATCCCTGCCACTCGGAAAAAAAGACCCATTTATTCCTACTCTTTGCTTCCTGCCTGCCAACCAGTTCTCTGTCCATAGGATAGAAGAAGGTGAAGAGGAGTAGGGGTGGGGGGAGGAGCAGTGGGAGAAAGTCCAGGGTCACGTACGTTGACCGCTGTCAGAGACAAGAGATAATGGATCCACGAGGCGCTGCTGGCGTTCGCGGGTTTCCCTCTGCAGGCGTTGGCGTAATGGCCTTTCTTCCCGCAGCCAGAGCAGGTAGCGGTCTTCGCCGGGCAGCGCGCTCTGGGGTGTTTTAACTGGCCACAGAAATAGCATTTTTGGGCCTGGTTACGGGACATCGTTGCAGTAGTTGGTACTGGGGGCGGCGGTCCCGGTTGCTTTCGGGACATCGCTGCAGTAGTTGGTACCGGGGGCGGTGGTCCCATGTCCCAAGGTCGCGATGACCATGGCGCGGCCCCGTTACGTGCGTATGCTTCGAGGTTTCGGTGGGCCGCATCTAGTGAGAGCGCGAGGGCTACGGCCATCTTCAGGTCGAGCTCCTTGCTTTCGAGCAGTCTCTGCCGGGAGTAGTCGGACTGGAGGCCCTTAACGAAGGCATCACAGGTAAGTCCCTCTGCGTGCGTCGCAGCCGTTACCGCCTTACAGTCGCAGTCCCTGCAGAGCGTCTGTAACGCCCGTAAAAATGCCTCTACCGATTCCCCCGGTTGCTGCCTGCGGGATCCCAGGAGGTGTCTGGCGTAAATCGTATTCACTGGGCGCGTGTATTGCCCTTTTAGCAGGTCGAGAGCCGCCGTGTACGTAGTAGCGTCCCGGATGAGTGTATATACTTGAGGGCTCACCTGGGCGGTCAGGACTTTTAATTTGTTCTCCTCCGATGTCACAGCGGAGGCTTCTAGGAAGGATTCAAAGCAGCTCAGCCAGTGTTCGAAATTGGTAGATGAACCCGCTGCTTGGGGGTCGAGGTCCAGGCATGCTGGTCTGAGGGCTCGCAGCAACGCCTGCTGTTGTTGCTGCTCAGTTCCGGACATTTTACTTTTAGTTAATAAAATTGATACGCTTATCAATTACTCCATAAAAGGCGATGAATTAGGAAAGTAATGAAAAGGTTTTTATTAACTAAAGAACAGAGCATGCCTCTCGTGGACGACTGGTTCCAAGAAGGAAGTGGGTTGCCGGGCAGCCACCTTTATACCAGGTCATGTAGGCGGAGCCAGCTGAGGCATGCATTGGTACACAGTGAGTAGCAAGAGGTAACAATGTGCAATAACGATAACAGTAGTGAACAACAATGAAAACAATAACAGTGGTTTACCACACTGGGAACGGGGCTGTCATAGAAAGGTGAAAAAAGTCAAGAAGATAGGTTATACCTATCAGGAAAGATTGAACAAGCTGGGTCTCCTATCTCTAGAAAAGAGAAGACTGAGGGGTGACCTGATAGAGGTCTTCAAAATTATGAAGGGGTTTGATAGGGTAGACGTAGAGAAGATGTTTCTACTTGCGTGGGAGACCAGAACAGGGGACCATCGATATAAGATAGTCACTAATAAACCCAATAGGGAATTTAAGAGAAACTTGTTTACTCAGATAACGGTGAGAATGTGGAACTCACTACCACAGGGAGTGGTTGAGGTGAACAGCACAGATGCATTTAAGGGGAAGCTAGATAAACACACGAGGGAGAAAGGAATAGAAGGATATGTTGACGGGGTGAGATGAGGAGGGGCGGGAGGAGGCTCGTGTGGAGCATTAAACACCGGCAGGGACCAGTTGGGCCGAATGGGCCTGTTTCTGTGCTGTAAATACTCTGTAATGCTTTTGTAAGTGGAAAGACGAGAAGGAAAAAATGAAAAATAGCTCCAGAGCGGAAGTGAAGGTAGATGGGGAAAAAACAGGAAAGAAAATAGAACTGACAGGAAAGGTCAGAGGTTGATACCAAAGAGTTTTATGTGGTTTTAATTAGATTTAGTTACAGAATGATTTATGTAAATGGGCAGTTGTCCAAATATTGCACATCAATCAGTCTCCAAATGTAACTTAAATGCAAAGCAGCGTCCAAGCATGGTGATCTTGGCCAACCAGCTCTGCCGCTCATCGGGATCCCAGTCCGTTCACATCATTACTCTTCCTGCTCCTGTAGTTTGAGGTACACTTCCCCCAGCTTCATGTGGTGGGAGCCACTCATCAGGAGAGACTTGAAGACCTCCTCTAAAGTGCAGGGACTGCGAGGCATTGCCTGAGGAGCTCGCTGAGTGAGTGCGAGACTCCCAGGGCCGGGAGATGTCCACGACCAGCTTCAAAAACATTTTTTTTTTACAGACCTCCGCCATGCATTGCAGATTAATTATACAGGTTTACTGTGACTTGCCTCGGCTCAACTGTTGCTGAAACTCTCATCCATGCCTTTGTTGCCTCCCCAGACTCGACTGCCCCAATGGACACCTGACCAGCCTCCCAGCTTTCACCCTCTGTAAACCTGAGCTCATCCAAAACTCTGCTGGCCGGGTCCTAACTCGCAGCAAGTCCCGTTCACCCATCATCCATGTTCCAAATCCCCCCGTGATGTAATAAAACTCACTAGGCACTTGGTTTGAGCTTAAAGCAAGGCTTTAATCAACTTGTTTCAGAACATGGAGGTCTAGTTGTACTTCACTAGTTCCTTGTCTTACAAAATGTCCCTGGAAAGCTGGGCCCACGCCCGAGTATTTATACTCCTTGGACGGCGCCACCAGCTGGCCATCCAGCGTTATTTCACGAGCAGTTTCTTGATGAATGATGAGATTTATAACACCCCGCATGGCTTCTACCCTCCCTATCTCTATAATCTCCTCCAGCCCTACAACCCTCCAAGATTCCTGCACTCCTCCAACTCTGGCATTTTGCACATCCCCGGATTTTAATCGCTCCACCATTGCCTTCAGCTGCCTAAGCTCTGGAATTCCTTCCTTAAATTTCTCCACCTCTCTCTCCTCCTTTAAGACGCTCCTTACGTTTGGTCACCTGCCCCAATATCTCCTTATGTAGCTCGGTGTCAAATTATGCCTGATAATCGCTCCTGTGACATACCTTGGGATGTTTTACTATGTTAAAAGGTGCTATCTAAAGTTCCTGTTGTTGTAATAGAAGCGTCATGCATCATAAAATGAGCAGTGTGCCGTGAATGAGGCCTAGCAATGGCTTTTCAACTTAAGGCATCAGTAGACTCCTTGGGGTAGCTCCTGACTCTCTGCGATAGTGTGAAACGGGTGGCAGCGAGTTGGCAGCCCATTTTACAGCTCTCTCAACTTTTATTTCCATTGATGTCAATCAGGAGAGATGTAAAACGGACTGCCGACTCGCTATCACCCGTTGTACACTATAAAGAAAGACTTGCATTTCTATAACGCCTTTCACGACCTCAGGACGTCCCAAAGCGCTTTACAGCCAATGAAGTACTTTTTGAAGTGTAGTCACTGCTGTAATGTAGGAAAACATGGCAGCCAATTTGCGCACAGCAAGCTCCCACAAACAGCAATGAGATACTGACCAGATAATCTGTTTTTAGTGATGTTGATTGAGGGATTACTATTGTCCAAGACACCGGGGAGAACTCCCCTGCTCTTCTTTGAAATAGTGCCGCGGGATCGTTTATGTCCACCTGAGAGAGCAGACGGGGCCTCGGTTTAACGTCTCATCCAAAAGACGGCACCTCCAACAGTGCAGCACTCCCTCAGTACCGCACTGGGAGTTTCAGCCTGGATTTTGTGCTCAAGTCTCTGGAATGGGACTTGAACCCACGGCTTTCTGACTCAGAGGCGAGAGAGAGAGAGCGACCCACTGAGCCATGGCTGCCACCCAGCGGCGAGATCCACCCCCGTACGTTTTCCAACAGCAGTGACAGTTTTCTCAGCAACTCCAGAAATCAACCCCCTGAACCCACTGGGGGGTCGGGAGGAAGGAGTTAGGTTAAAATTGGGGGCTTAGGTGAGAAGGACAAGAGAAAAACTGCCAGAGAAGCTAACAAAAAAAGGAACAAGAAAAACCAGGAGAAAAGAGTGAAGGCCATTAACTCATCGACTTACGAGTATTTTGCCAAGTGTCACTTGTGTGAAACGTACATTACAACAAGCTTGGAGACGATAAACAGACGCTGAGAAAAATCCTCCCCCCACCCAGCTAAAAAATATCTAGAAATCAAGACAGAAAGGAAGGTGGAATTTTAAAGCAAATGACTTTGGTTAAATGGAATGTATCATATGGCGATGGGCTCTGGACTTCCAGACTGCCCTCCCCATACAACCCCAGTACCTGACGTTTCAAACTCCCCCGTCAATACCCTTCGCTTTTACTACCCACTGCTACTGGGCTACAGGGAGCTGATGCATGTCTTCCCTCATATCCCATTTGTACAAATTAGCAAAGTCTGGGGAAACCAAACTTAATCAACTTGGACAGCAATTTCCTGAAGTCAATTCACGGTGTGTGTGTGTAAGTATATTGCACATATATCTGTGTATGTGTAAATTATATGTATGTATATATATATATATCTCTGTATATGTGCATGTGCATATTATTTATATATCTACATATTATATGTGTATGTATAAGTATATTTTATATAAGTATATGCGTCTGCGTTTGTGTGTGTGTATGCATGTAAGATGGAGGGGTAGCACCTCAACAGAGTTGGGACCAATGTCCTCACGGGAAGGCTAACTTCCCAAAGTCGCGACCTCTGCCACCTAGAAGGACAAGGGCAGCAGGCGCATGGGAACACCACCACCTCCAAGTTCCCCTCCCAAGTCACACACCATCCTGACTTGGAAATATATCGGCCAATCCTTCATCATCACTGGGTCAAAATCCTGGAACCCTCTCCCTAACAGCACTGTGGGAGTACCATCACCACATGCACTGTAGCAGTTCAAGAAGGCAGCTCACCACCACCTTCTCAAGGGCAATTAGGGATGGGCAATACATGCTGGCCTTGCCACCAATACCCTGTAGGCCTGTATTCACTAGAGTTTAGAAGAATGAGAGGGGATCTCATTGAAACGTATAACATTTTGACAGGGCTAGACAGACTGGATGCAGGGAGGATGTTTCCCCTGGCTGGAGGGCCTAGAACGAGGGGTCACAGATCAGGATACGGGGTAGGACATTTAGGACTGAGAGGAGGAGAAATTTCTGACTGAGATGAGGTGAACCTGTGGAATTCTCGACCACAGAAGGCTGTGGAGGCCAAGTCACTGAATATATTTAAGAAGGAGATAGACAGATGTCTAGACACAAAAGGCATCAAGGGGTATGGGGAGAGAGCGGGAATATGGTATTGAGATAGAGAATCAGCAATTATCATATTGAATGGCGGAGCAGGCTCGAAGGGCCGATGGCTTACTCCTGCTCCTATTTTTCTATGTTTCTATGTTTCTACTCATATCCCATGAATGAATAGAAAAAACTAGCGCTGGCAGGACGATGGACACCAGGATGAAACATTCGAGAGGAGAAACATTGGCCCAGAAATTCGGGTCTCCACGGGCGAGTACGCGCTGGGTACTCATGCGTAGGCCCAACGAAAGTGTTGGTTTCCTGCATGCACTGCGCATGCGCGGGAAACCGGCACTTCCGTTCCCCTGAAAGAAGGGGTTCAGAGGTGGAACACGTGCGCCGGAGAGGCAGCGCGTGTGCATCGAACTTACTTTTTTTTATGCAGGCTTTCCCAGGAGGGTAAGTCTCCAGAAGTTACACTTTTAAAAAGCAGGCGCAAGGCCTGCTTTTAACAAGATAAGTGGTGAATTAATTAAAATTTAAACATTTTTTCCACAGGTTTATTATTTTTAAATACGTCAAAGAAAGGTAAGTTTATTGTTAGCCCTGTTAGAAAATGTAATTAATTTTTTCAAAAATTTAAATTATTGTTTAAAATAGTTATTTCATGTAATTTATAGTTTATTTTAAAAAGTGATGTTTTAAAAAAAAAATTATTTGAGGTTTTAGTGATGTTTTGGGGCTTATAGTATTTATAGGTTTGACAGCTTTTCCTGTCAAACTTATGAATGAAGCATTCCCTGCTACCATTGGCTCTCCATGGCCCACGTGATCCCAGGGGACGCATCAAACTAACTGCGCCCCTGGGATACGCAAGCACTGCGTGCCGGCAGCTGGAGCAGGCCCAGGATCGGAATTCCACGCGGGCCCACAACACAACGGCCGGCGCGCTAGGTAAGTGCAGGTCAGGGGCTTGCACCCGCGGGAAGCCCCCGACCCGAATTTCTGAGCCAATGTGCACAGAGGACTGGGAGAGGCAAACAGTACTAGAATAAAGAATAGTTCAGAAATAGGAGGGATCAGGCAGGGGGCAAATACGAGGCAGTCTAAGATGGGTTTGGGGTGAATTTACGTAAATGCACGGAGCGTGGTAAATAAGGTTGGTGGGCTGCAGGCACAAGTCACCACATGGGACTATGATATAGTGGCAATAACAGAGACCAGGCTCAAAGAAGGGAAGGATTGAGAACTTAATATTCCTGGCTGCAAGGTATTCAGGAAAGATAGGGAAGGAATGGGGATGGCATTCTTAATCAAAGAAATATTCTAGTACTGGAAAGGGGTGATATGGCTGAGGGGGGTCAAAGACAGAGTTTATTTGGTTAGAATTAAGGAACAATAGAGGAGCTATTATATTACTGGGTTTATACTATAGGCCACCAAATAGTGGGAAGGAGATTGAGGAGCAAATGTGTCGGTAAATTACTGAAAGATGGAAGAACTTCAGAGTAGTGATAATGGGGATGGAGCGGAGAATTAAAGTGACAGGCGACCGGAAGCTCGGGGTCACCCTTACGGACTGATCGCCTGTCACTTTAATTCTCTGCTCCATTCCCACTCAGACCTCACCGTCCTCGGCCTCTTACTCTGTTCCAATGAAGCTCAACGTAAGCTCGAGGAGCAGCACCTCATCTTTCGATTAGGCACTTTACAGCCTTCTGGCCTCAACATTGAGTTCAACAAATTCAGACCATAACCTCTGCCCCTATCCTTTTTTTTCCATTTATTTTATTTATTTATTCTTTTTATTTAATATTTATTTTCTCCCTCCCACATGGCAGCTGTCTTTCATTCTGCCAGTGCCATTTACACTTCATCTAGAACCATCTTTTGTTTCTTAACTTGTCCCATTACCATCTCCTCTTGCCTTGCACCATCTCTTAATCTCTCTTAATCGCTCCTGCCTTCCACCCTATCACAGACCTTCCCTCTTGTTCTTTCCTCCCCCCTTTCCCTGCCCCTGCACTTGCTTAAAAACCTATTCCATCTCCAGCTTTTCCCAGTTCTGACGAAGGGTCATCGACCTGAAACGTTAACTCTGTTTCTCTCTCCACAGATGCTGCCTGCCCTGCTGAGTATTTCCAGCATTTTCTGTTTTTATTTCTTGATCAGTACCTTCTTTAACATATTAAAACGTCCCAAGGCGCTTCACAGGAATGTTATCGAACAAAATTTGGCACCGAGCCACATAAGGAGGTGTTAGGACAGGTGACCAAAAGCTTGGTCAAAGAGGTAGGTTTTATGGGGTGCTTTAAAGGAGCAGAGAGAGAGAGAGAGGTCGAGAGGCGGAGAGGTTCAGGGAGGGAATTCCAGAGCTTAGGGCTGAAGGCATGGCCGCCAATGGTGGGGCGAAGGAAATTGGGGGATGCGCAATAATTGGAGGAACGCAGAGATCTGAGAGGGTTGTAGGGCTGGAAGAGGTTACAGAGAGAGGAAGGGGCGGGTGTGGGGGGGGGGGCGGGTGTGGGGGGGGGCGGGGGCGGTTGGCGGGAGCGTGAGGCCTTGGAGGGATTTGAACCCAAGGATGAGAATTTTAAATTTGAAGCCAATGTAGGTCAGTGAGCACAGGGGGTGAGGCCCTTACCTTAAGAAAAGTTTATCAATCTCAGTTTTGAAATTGTCAATTGACCACCAGCATCCATAGCCTTTTGGAGGAAGAGAGCTCCAGATTTCCACTACCCTTTGTGTGAAGACGTGCTTCCTGACCTCACCCCTGAATGGGCCTGGCTCTAATTTTAAGGTTATTTCCCCCTGGTCCAAGGATTCGAGTTCCAGCCTCTGGCGTGTTCCAAACCCCAAGCACTCCTCAGCCTGATCAACCAAGCCTCTCGGCACGAAGCCAGCCTTGGGATAAGATGCCTTGACATTTGTACTAGGAAGCTGAGATTCCTTAAAGAAGAGGAAATTCCTGAACAGCGGATGAATTAATGATCATTTATTTCAGTCAAAGGAGGGGGAAACGTGCCTTTTCCTTCTGACCCCAGCTCCCAAACCTTGTAATGAAGATGAATGCGAGCAGCTTAAATCAATCAGCAATTGCTGCAAAACACATTGGCGCTGCAGACACTATCCCTGGTGGTGTTGCAGGCCCTATTTTTACAGGCCGAGATTTGGTCACCTGGGCAACAGCAGCGATGGGCCTTGGCCTTAACGTCAACAGATCAGAATTCGATCCGTCCAGAAACTGCACACAGAGCCAATTTTGACTTTTTATTTTTCTTCCTCTCCTCCCTTCATAGAAACATAGAAACATAGAAGATAGGAGCAGGAGTAGGCCATTCAGCCCTTCGAGCCTGCTCCGCCATTCAATGAGATCATAGCTGATCATCCAAATTCAGTACCCTGTCCCTGCCTTCTCCCCATATCCCTTGATCCCTTTAGCCTTAAGAAATATAGCCAACTCTTTTTTGAATATATTTAATGAACTGGCCTCCACCGCCCTCTGTGGCAGAGAATTCCACAGGTTCACCACTCTCTGGGTGAAGAAATTCCTCCTCATTTCAGTCCTAAATGGCTTACCCCTTATCCTTAGACTATGACCCCTGGTTCTGGACTCCCAGCCATCATAAACATCCTTCCTGCATCTAGTCTTTCCAGGCCTGACAGAATTTTATAGGTTTCGATGAGATCCCCTCTCAATCTTCTAAACTCCAGTGAGTATAATCCCAATCGACACAATCTCTCCTCATACGTCATTCCTGCCATCCCAGGTATCAGCCTGGTGAATCTTCGCTGCACTCCTTCCATGACAAGAACGTCCTTCCTCAGGTAAGGCGACCAAAACTGCACACAATACTCAAGGTGCGGTCTCACCAAGGCCCTGTACAACTGTAGCAAGACATCCTTGTTCCTGTACTCGAACCCTCTTGCTACGAAGGCCAACATACCATTTGCCTTCTTAACCGCCTGCTGCACCTTCAAACTTCAATCTTCAAACATTGCAGATAGTTCCCCAAGAAAGTGACAGAACAGAAAGGAAAGAGATGGTTCTCCATCTCAAAGCACGCCACATCCAATCAATTACTTTGAGGCTCGGTGACTGTTGTTATTCAGGCAAATCCATCAGCTATTTTGTGCACAGCAAGATCCCACCAACAGCAATGACCGGTTAATCTGATTTTTTTGGGGGGTGTTGGGGGATGCGGATGAATGCTGGTCAGGACATCTGGGAAACTCCCTGCTCGTCTTCAAACCTTTCCATGTACAGCATGACCAGAATGGGCAGACGCTCGAAGCCTCAGTTCAATGCCTCATCCTGAGAACATCGCCTTCAAACGATGCATCGCTCCCCCAGTACTAGGGTTGCCAACTCTGATTGGACGTATTCCTGGAGGTTTCATCACCTGACCTCCCACCTCCAACCAACCCGCCCCGCCATTGGTCGCCTTCCCACCCAATTGGAAAGTGAACAGACTCTTCATTGCCCGATTGGATGATCTTGGCTGTCAGTATATACACCCTTGCCCCCACACCTCCCCCCCCCCCACCCCAGCCATCTCCAATATTTATATAAAAGAAAGACTTGCATTTCTATAGCACCTCTCATGACCACCGGACGTCCCAAAGCGCTTCACAGCCAATGAAGTATTTTTGAAGTGTGGTCACTGTTGTAATGTGGGAAACGCGGCAGCCAAAATTGCGCACAGCAAGCTTCCACAAACAGCAATGTGATAATGACCAGATAATCTGTTTTTGTTATGTTGGTTGAGGGATAAATATTGGCCAGGATACCGGGGATAACTTCCCTGCTCTTCTTCAAAATAGTGCCGGGGGATCTTTACTTCCACCGGAGAGAGCAGACAGGGCCTCGGTTTAACATCTGATCCGAAAGACGGCACCTCTGTCAGTGCCGCACTCCCTCAGCACTGCACTGGAGTGTCAGCCTAGCTTTATGTACTCAAGTCCCTGGAGTGGGACTTAAACCCACAACCTTCATAACTCAGAGGCGAGTCTGCTACCAACTGAGCCACAGCTGACACTATGGCCTAGAAATTGAGTTTTGGCGCAGCCAGGGCTTTAGCGCCGGAAGTTAGTGCCGGAGCTAAGTCGCGCTGGTCGGGCCCAAAATTCACCAATTCTGCGCCCAAACGGCTGCCGGCGCTGCTGAGAGCTGTTTGCGCCTGAAAACTGGCGCTACGCGCTGAATATCGGCGCTATTCCGGCGCTGCGGCGCCCGCTGCGGTGCGGCAGGTTCGGGAAGTGCAGGCCTCCTCCTTCCCTTAAGGAGGAGCTGCCTGCACCCGGCCGCGGCCTGCGAAAATCTTTTTAAAAATGAGCCCGGCACCTCGGACAAGTGCCGGGCTTGCTTCTGTTCCGGGGGGGGGGGGGAAGTCCGGGGAGGGAGCTGCGGCCAGGCGGCCGGCGGGAAAGCGGCCGGCCGCCGCGGTGCCTTTAATGCGCCGGCGCAAAGTCATGTAAGACTCTGTTGCCAGAGTCTTAGTTGCGGCTGCCACGGGCGAGGCGGCCGCAACTGAATTTCGGCGCTGGGGCCCGTCGGCATGGCAACCGGGACGCTGCGCACACCGATGACGTCATCGGTGCCGGCGCAGCGCTACCGGTCTACCGCGGCGGAAGGGCCCCAGGCAATTTCGGCGCCGGCGCCAATTGCAGCGCTAGGCCCTCGAGCGCTGCAAAATCGGCGCTAAGGGCACTGAATTTCTAGGCCGAGATAACTAATAAACAAAAGTGGACAAAGAAAATTTTAAAAATCAATTTTTTCTTAATGCCACCTATGATTATAGGAACATGGGAACAGGAGTCGACCATTCAGCCTGTTCTGCCATTCAATGAGATCATGGCTGATCTGTATCCTAACTCCATCCATCTGCCTTGGCTCCACATTCACCTGGACCGCTTACAGTAGTATCCAAGAGGTTGATCTTTAATTCCTGGAGACTCCAGGACAATCCTGCTCAGGACTGTGGTGGAGTGTCAAGGCCTCGAGTGGGGGCTTCGAACCTACGGAGGCAAGAATGCTACCAATTGAGCTGGATGTCACGTAGAAGAGGAAGATGTTGGTCAACTTGGAGAGGCTGCAGAGAGTGGCTTCAGTGTCCCCAGACTGAAGAGAGATGAAAAGCTCTGTGCGACTTAGCGTGGTCACCTTGCAATGCCAGGCACTGAGCCCCACTCAATGCCCAATGTGCACAGGGACCCATCGTGCATGTCCCACGTGCTGGCAACGCACGTAGCCTGTGCACCTTCACCACATGGACTGCAGCGGTTCAAGAAGAAGGCACACCGCCACCTTCTCAAGGGCAACCAGGGATGGGAAATAAATGCCGGCCTTGCCAGCGATGCCGAGAATGAATTAAACAAGACAACACTTTGCGCTATGCTTATTGAGGTCCCTATTCCTCTGGTAGTAAGGGGCAATCTCCTATAATGCTGCTGAGCGAAGGCTAACTAGATGTTGGGTGGTTCTTCTTTTCTCAGGGAGTAGTGAGCCGCTGGAATGCGTTGTCGGCTGGTGCGGTGGGTGCAGTGGGTGCGGTGGGTGTGGTGGGTGCGGTGGGTGCGGTGGGTGCAGTGGGTGTGGTGGGTACGGTGGGTGCAGTGGGTGCGGTGGGTGTGGTGGGTACGGTGGGTGCAGTGGGTGTGGTGGGTACGGTGGGTGCGATGGGTACGGTGGGTGCGATGGGTGCGGTGGGTATGGTGGGTGCAGTGGGTGCGGTGGGTGTGGTGGGTGCGGTGGGTACAGTGGGTGCGGTGGGTGCAGTGGGTGCGGTGGGTGCAGTGGGTGCTGACTCTCTCCGTGCCTTCTAGAGGAAGCTGGACCAGCTCTTGACTGGGACAGAAACCTCATGGGTCAGTCTAGTGTGAGATGTCTCCCAGTTCTCTGCTGGTCTTCTGTGAGCTGTATCAGATTTCTCTCCTGGTCTGATGTGAGTTGTATTCCATCTCCTTGTTGCTCTGGTGTGCTTTGTACCTGATCTCCTTGTTGGTTTGAGTTGCATTCTGCCTCCCTGTTGGTCTGGTGTGAGGGTATCCATTCTCGCTGCCAGTCTGGTGTCAGCTGTAACCCCATCTCCTGACTGACCTGGTGTGAGGTCTATTCTACTTCCCTGCTTGCCTAGATTGCAATGTATCCCAGCTCCCTGCTGGTCTGCTGCGAGCTGTATCCCATCTCCCTACTGGTCTGGATTGAAACATATCCCATCTGCCTGCTATCAGCTGTGACTCAGTGGGTATCACTCTTGCCTCTGAGTCAGAAGGTCGTGGGTTCAAAGTCCCACTCCAGAGACTTGAACACAAAAAATCTAGGTCGACACTCCAGTGCAGTGCTGAGGGAGTGCTGCACTGCCGGAGGTGTAGTCTTTCAGATGAGATGTTAAACCGAGGCCCTGTCTGCTCGCTCTCTCAGGTGGATGTAAAAGATCCCAAGGCACTATTTCGAAGAAGAGCAGGGGAGTTCTCCCTGGTGTCCTGGGCCAATATTTATCCCTCAATCAACATCACTAAAAACAGATAATCTGGTCATTATCAGATTGTTGTTTGTGGGATCTTGCTGAGCGCAAACTGGCTGTCACGTTTCCTACATTACAACAGTGACTACACTTCAAAAAGTACTTCATTGGCTATAAAGCGCTTTGGGACGTCCGGTGGTCGTGAAAGATGCCATAGAAATGCAAGTCTTTCTTTTTTTCTTCAGTGTGAGGGGTATCTGAGCCCCACAGCGCTGTCATTAGGCCGTGAAGAGCAGTCAGTTCCCTGCTGGTGCGGTGAGGTATTCCATGAGGTTCACAGGCTGTTGCCTCTTATTTTACGATTCCAATTTTCAGATGGCCTGAATTGAATTCAATTCCCAAGCTGCACTGCTAATGCTTCTGCTGTAGCCTCCTCTAGACCCATCTTTTGTTTCTTTACTTGTCCCATCGCCTCGCACCATCGTCTCTTTTGTCAGTCAATCGTTCCTGCCTTCCACCCTATCACAGACCTTTGGTCTTTCCTTCACCCTCCTCGTTTCCCTGCCTCTGCACTTGCTCAAAACCTGTTACATCTCTAACTTCTTCCAAGTTCCGACGAAGGGTCATCGAGCTGAAACGTTAACTCTGTTAACTCTCCACAGTTGCTGCCTGGCCTGCTGAGTGTTTCCAGCATTTTTTCTGATTTTACATCAAATCGCAAGCTGTTCTGACTGCTCATTGTCAGCAATGTGCCTCCAGTCATCTCAAACCGTGTTTCGGTTACGCAGGGAGCGCGAATGATGACCACGAGTGGATAGATACATTTCCTGGTACGTGGTACTAAGCCAAGCAAATGAGATAGGCCTCTATAATAGCAAAATACTGCGGATGCTGGAAATCTGAAATAACAACAGAAAATGCTGGAAACACTCAGCAGGCCAGGCAACATCCGCGGAGAGAGAAACAGAGTTAACGGCGCAGAAATTCGGGTCCCAATGCGTGAGTACGGACGGAGTACTCACGCGTGGACCCGATGGAAGTGCCGGTTTCTTGCAAGCACTGCGCCTGCGCGTTGAACTTCCTCTTTTTTTACAGGTTTGCCCGTGTGTGAAGGCCTCTACTTTTTGCACATTAAAAAAACAGACGTAAGGACTTCATTTTAAAAGGTAAGTGGTCAATTAATTAAAATTAGAACATTTTTTCCACAGGTTTATTATTTTTAAATAATTTACAGTAAGGTAAGTGTATTTTTAGCCCCGATTTTTTATAAAATTATTTTTTTCAAAAATTTTAATTATTGTTTAAAATAGTTATTTAATGTTATTTATAGTTGATTTAAATAGTGTGATTTTTTTTCACATTTATTTTAAGGTTATGTACTGTTTTGGGCATCCGGAGTTTTCATGAGTTTGACAGTTCTTTCTGTCAAACTCATGAATGGACTTTTCCCTCCTCCGATTGGTTGCCCAGTGCTCACGTGATCCCAGCCGACGCATCGCACTAAGTACGCCGCTGGATCACGCACGCACAGCGCGCCGGGAGCTGGACCGGGCCACAGACAGGAAACCCACGCAGGCCCAGGCCTCAACTGTCGGTGCGCTATGTAAGTGTAGGTCGGGGGCCTGCACCCGCGGGAAGCCCCCGACACGAATTTCTGGGCCAACGTTTCAGGTCTGGGGCCCTTCATCAGAACTGGAAAAAGCTGGAGATGTAACAGATATTAAGCAGGTGCAGAGACGGTGGGGGAGGGGGGGGGGGGTTAGGAGGGGAGGAAGGAATTGAAAGAACATCCTGTACTTTTGTAAGAGGCAGGAAAGATAAAATGTTGCAAATGGGAATGGCAAAAATCATACAGCATGAAAAATGGGGGCAGGCATAATTATCTGAAATTGTTGAGTTCAGCAGGCTGTAAAGTGCCTTCGTAAGCTCGAGGAACAGCACCTCATCTTTCGATTAGGCACTTTACAGCTTGCCTTGTTTTTTGCGATTCAATGTCCCTATTTACAAAGCCAAGATTCCTATTGGATTCCCATGCTAACTGACCACAGTTGGGATGCTATAATTGGCCTCAGCACCCATGGGGAGGAGCTTGTTATCAGGATGCGGGCATCGCTGGCAAGGCTGAACATAAGAACATAAGAAATAGGAGCAGGAGGAGGCCATTTGGCCCTTCGAGCCTGCTCCGCCATTCAATGAGATCATGGCTGATCTTCTGCCTCAACTCCATTCACCGGACCTATCGCCATATCGCTTGATGCCCTTACTAGTCAGAAATCTATCAACTTCTGTTTTGAATATACCCAATGACTGAGCCTCCACAGTCCTCTGGGGTTGAGAATTCCAAAGATTCTCCAAAGAATTCCAAAGAAGTATATTACCCGCCCCTAGTTGCCCTTCAGCAGGTGGTGGTTGGCCTTCTTGGTGCGTAGCATTTGTTTGAATGACTTGCTCGTCTCTCTGAGAACCTTAAGGTGGCGACTTTCCTCCGGGATTTGCCTGATCCACTGCCGCAACTTCGGCAGGAGGTTGTCAGAAATGGGGCTTCGGGATAACCCACGAAGAAATTCCCATCGTAGGGAGTCACGTGTAGGCCACACCGGGTAGGGGTGGCAGGTTATTTTTTCTGTTGGGTTTTTATCGCTGCCCATACATTACCAGGTTTAGTTAGAAGGACATGAGCTTGAGTCTCATGCCAGAGACTTGAACAAGGCTGACACTGCAGTGCAGTACTGAGGGAGTGCTGCACTGTCAGAGATGCCGCCTTTCGGATGAGGCATTAAACTGAGGGATGTAAAAGATCCCACAACACTATTTCAAAGAAGAGCAGTGGGGGTCCTCCCCAGTGTCCTGGCCAGTAAAAATAACACCACTAGAGCAGATTCATGGCCATTTATCTCATCGCTGTTTGTGGGAGCTTGCTGTGCGCAAATTGGCTGCCACGTTTCCCACATTGCAAGTACTTCATTGACTTTAAAATGCCTTTGGGGCGTACTGAGCTCTTGAAAGGCGCCAAATAAAATGCAAATCTTTCTTTCAAACAAAAATCTATCAATATCAGGCTCCCATTATCCCCCCAACATCCTCGGCCGTTTCGGGGACGAGAGTTCCACAACCTGGGCTTGGAGATACGAATCCAACCAACAATGATCTTTTCCATAACGCGACCCTAGAAACATTCAAACAATGAGATCTGGCTATTGGAACATAAGGTTTAAAATAAATACATAAACCACTCCATCAAAACCCTGCCACCCGATGATTAATGAGGGCAGGAAATGGGACTGGTCTGAGAGAAATGTCTACACCTTAGAAAGCATTTGGAGAGGCCGCCGTTGTCCTCTAAAGTGTTCGGAGAATACATTTGTTGCTGATGTTGAAAAGGTTAATTACAGCAGGCAACCTCCCTCCTGGCGGTAACGTTCCCAGTGGGAATCTCCTGCAGGAACCGAGTTATATAAACGGCACGTTCAAGGATGACTTTGGGTACAGAAAGGCTGCCCTTGGGAAGTGAGGGTACCTTACAGCGTGCAATCGGTGGGGTTTGTTTTATTAAGTGAGGAGGGTGGGAGGGATTGTATCACAGGGGAGGCCTCCTCTTTCCCCCTCCTCCTTCCTCCTCCCTCCTCCTTCTTCCTCCCTCCTCCCTCCTCCTCTTGGTGAATTTAAATAGAAAGAAAGAAAGACTTGCATTTCTATAGCACCTCTCATGACCTCAGGACGTCCCAAAGCGCCTTATAGCCAAGAAGTACTTTTTTGTTGAAGAACACTGTTGTAATGTAGGAAACACGGTAGCCAAAATTGCACACAGCAAGCTCCCACAAACAGCAATGTGATAATGGCCCGATCATCTGTTTTTTGAGGGATAAATATTGGCCAGCACACCGGGCAGAACTCCCCTGCTCTTCTTCAAAACAATGCCGTGGGATCTTTTACATCCACCTGAGAGAGCAGATGGGGAGGAAGGGCTGCAGTACCGCAGCACATAGTGGCCCAAGAGGGATGTGGGATGCTTCCAGTAGCGCCCCTCCTCCCTCTTGGGGCGCTACCTGGGAAAATCGGCCGCGGGGGGCGCTAACTTTAAATTAGCGCCCTGGCGAAGGTTTCACCCCAAAGGGGGCACGACCCAATTTTTATCCCAAGGTGTTCAGGAAAGATAGGGAAGGAAAGAACGGAGGTAGGGTGGCAGTATTGATTAAGGAGAATGTTACAGTGCTGGAGAGAGAGGATGTCCTGCAGGGGTCAAGGACAGAATCTATTTGGTTAGAATCGAGAAACAGTAAAGGTGCCATTACACTACTAGGTGTATTCTATAGGCCACCAACTAGTGGGAAGGATATAGAGGAGCAAATTTGCAGGGAAATTACAGAGAGGTGCAAGAACTATAGAGTAGTGATAATGGGGGACTTCAATTATCCCGGATTATCATTTCTAGTAATAGTGTAAAGGGCAGAGAGGGGGAAGAATTTATGAAGCGTGTTCAGAAGAACTTTCTTGATCAGTACGTTTCTGGCCCAACGAGCGAGGAAGCATTGCTGGATCTGGTTCTGGGGAATGAGGTCGGTCAAGTGGAGCAAGTGTCAGTAGGTGAACATTTAGGGAACAGTGATCATAGTATCACAAGATTTAAATTAGCTATGGAAAAGGACAAAGAGCAACCTAGAGTAAAAATACTTAATTGGAGGAAGGCCAATTTCAGTAGGTTGAGAATGGATCTGGTCCGGATAAATTGGAATCAAAGCTTGGCAGGAAAAACTGTAATGGAACAATGGGCTGCCTTTAAAGAGGAGATGGTTTGGGTACAGTCGAGGTACATTCCAACGAGGGGGAAAGGTAAGGCAACTAAAGCCAGAGCTCCCTGGATGATGAAAGAGATAGAGAGTAAGATGAAGCAGAAAAAAGGGGCATATGACAGATATCAGGTTGAGAATACAAGTAAGAACCAGGCTGAATATAGAAAGTTCAGAGGGGAAGTGAAAAAGGAAATAATAGTGACAAAGAGAGAGTATGAGAATAGACAGGCAGCTAACATAAAAGGGAATCCAAAAGTATTCTGTAGGCATATTAATAGTAAAAGGGTAGTAAGAGGAGGGGTGGGGCCGATTAGGGACCAAAAAGGAGAACTATGCATTGAGGTAGAGGGCATGGCTGAGGTACTAAACGAGTACTTTGCATCTGTCTTCACCAAGGAAGAGGATGCTGCCAAAGTCATAGTGAAAGAGGAGGTAGTTGAGATATTGGATGGGACAAAAATTGATAAAGAGGAGGTACTAGAAAGGCTGGCTGTGCTTAAAGTAGATAAGTCACCAGGATCGGATGGGATGCATCCTAGGATGCTGAGGGAAGTAAAGGTGGAAATTGCGGAGGTACTGACCATAATCTTCCAATCCTCCTTAGATACAGGGGGTGGTGCCAGAGGACTGGAGAATTGCAAATGTTGCACCCTTGTTCAAAAAAGGGTGTAAGGATAAACCCAACAACAACAGGCCAGTCAGTTTAACCTTGATAGTGGGGAAGCTTTTAGAAATGATAATCCGGGACAAAATTTACAGTCATTTGGACAAGTGTGGATTAATTAAGGGAGGCAAGCAGTGTTTAACCAACTTGATTGAATTTTTTGATGAGGTAACAGAGAGGGTTGATGAGGGCAATGCGGTTGACGTGGTGTATATGGATTTCCAAAGTGCGTCTGATAAAGTGCCACATAATAGGCTTACCAGCAAAGTTGAAGCCCATGGAATAAAAGGGATAGTGGCAGCATGGGTACAAAATTGGCTAAGTGACAGGAAACAGAGTAGTGGTGAACGGTTGTTTTTGGGACTGGAGATGGTATACAGTGGTGTTCCCCAGGGGCCGGTACTAGGACCACTGCTTTTCTTGATATATATTAATGGCTTGGACTTAGGAGTACAGGTCACAATTTCAAAATTTGCAAATGACACAAAACTTGGAAGTATAGTGAACAGTGAGAAAGATAGTAATAGACTTCAGGAAGACATAGACAGGCTGGTGAAATGGGTGGACGTGTGGCAGATGAAATTTAACGCAGAAAAGTGTGAAGTGATACATTTTGGTAGGAAGAACGAGGAGAGGCAATATAAACTAAAGGGTACAATCCTAAAGGGGGTGCAGGAACAGAGAGACCTGGGAGTATGTGTGCACAAATCATTGAAGACATAAAAAGACCATTGCTAGTGCGAGCAAGCACTGAGTGCGAGGTCAGCAGAGAGTGCTGTGAGTTTGGCTAAGTGTGAGAGTTCTTTAATTGTTATTTCTCTTTAAATCATTCTTGATAAGATTACTTAAGCAGTTTAAGTAAAGGGGAAAAGTTAAGTATTTGGGATTCTGTTGGTTTAAGAAGAGTAAAACAAGGTTACACTGCAGTAGGAGTAAATTGGCACAGCAGGCAGTGAAAACCAGTTTTCTAACCAATCAGCAGGGGTGACTCATTTGGCTGTAAACAAACAAACAGTATAAAAAGACCAGTCCTAGTGCGAGGTCAGCAGAGAGTGCTGTGAGTTTGGGTAAGTGTGAGTTAGGGTAAGTGGGGTGTTAGGTGCTCTTTTCAAACTTTAACTCTGTGAGTTGTAGTTAATAAGGCCTTTCTGGTGCAGAGTGACTGTTGGTAAACCATTTAACTGGTGTAACTAGAGGGATTGATTTAATTTAAATCCAATTAATTAAAGGGGATACTAGCATCTAAAATTGGGCAGAGGGTGTCCATAACTAACAATAAATTTTTTTAATTAATTACATAGAATGGAGCAGGTGTTCTGCTACTGTCGTGAGATGTGGGAGCCGGTGAACCCCATTGAGGCTCACGGTGATTACGTCTGTGACAAGTGTCTGCTGCTACAGGAACTCCAGCTCCGTGTTGATGAGCTGGAGTCTGAGCTTCAGACACTGCGACACATCAGGGAGGGAGAGAAGTACCTGGACTCTGTGTATCAGGAGGTGGTCACACCTATGAAGTTAAGTAATTCAGATGTAGCCTATGGTCAGGGACAGGATGGTGTGACTACGAGTGAGGCAGGTACGGGGATCCAGGAGGTAGAGCTGGAGGAGCCGCAGCCCTTGCTCTTGACCAACAGGTTCGAGGTTCTTACTCCCTGTGGAGACAGGAGCAGGGACTGCAGGGAGGATGAGCAACCTGGCCACAGCACCGTGGAACGGGGGGCCATTCACGAGGGGGGAGTAAATAGAAATGTTGTAGTGGTAGGGGATAGTATTATTAGGGGGATAGATAGAGTTCTCTGCAGCTGAGAGAGAGAGTCCTGAAGGCTGTGTTGCCTACCCGGTGCCAGGGTTAAGGACATCTCCTCTGGGCTGGAAAGAAACTTGGAGTGGGAGGGGGTGGATTCAGTTGTTGTGGTCCATGTTGGTACAAACGACGTAGATAGGACTAGGAAGCCAGTTCTGTTAAAGGAGTATGAGCAGCTAGGGGTCAAAGTAAAAAACAGAACCTCAAGGGTAATAATCTTTGGATTATTACCTGAGCCACGAGCGAATTTGGCTAGGACAAATAAAATTAGAGAGCTAAATGTGTGGCTCAAAGACTGGTGTGGGAGAAATGAGTTTTGCTTCCTGGGACACTGGCACCAGTACTGGGGCAGGAGGGAGCTGTTCCGTTGGGACGGGCTTCACTTGGCCAGTGCTGGGACTAGAGTCCTGGCGGATCATATAACTAGGGCTGTAGAGAGGGCTTTAAACGAACTAATGTGGGGGGGAGGTTCCTCGAGAGCAAATAATAAAAATGACAACAGAGAAGGTCATAGACTTAGGTAGCAGTGGGGAAATTAAAAACCAGAGCGTGTCAGGAAGGGGCAGAAGGTATGGAGTAAAAGGTAAAGTAATAAAAAGGGCAAAAGCAGGAACTAAGTGTCACAAAACATATTTGAAAGTTCTCTATCTGAATGCACGTAGCATTCGTAACAAAATAGACGAGTTAAAGGCACAAATAACTACATATGGGTATGATCTTGTGGCCATTACAGAAACATGGCTGCAGGGTGAAAATGCCTGGGAATTAAACATACCAGGTTATTTAACGATCAGGAAGGACAGGCAGGAAGGAAGTGGAGGTGGGGTGGCCATGTTAATAAAGGAAGGAATCACTGTAATACAGAGAAATGATATTGGGTCAAAAGATCAGGATAATGAAACAGTTTGGGTGGAGATAAGGAATAATAAGGGGAAAAAAACACGAGTGGGCGTAGTCTATAGGCCTCCGAACAGTTGCAACTTTGTTGGACGGAGTATCAATCAGGAAATAGTTGAGGCTTGTAATAAGGGAACATCTATAATTATGGGGGATTTTAACTATCATATTAATTGGACAAATCAAATTGGGCAGGGCTGCCTTGAGGATGAGTTCATTGAGTGTATTAGGGATGGGTTTCTTGAGCAGTATATAACTGAACCGACCAGGGGGCAAGCAACCTTAGATCTGGTCCTGTGTAACGAGACAGGATTAATTAAAAATGTCCTAGTAAAGGATCCCCTTGGAATGAGTGACCATAACATGGTTGAATTCCATATTCAATTAGAGGGTGAGAAGGTTGGATCTCAAACAAGCGTGCTAAGCTTGAATAAAGGAGACTATGAAGGTATGAGAGTGGAATTGAGTAGTGTGGATTGGGAAAATAGATTAAAGGGTAAGACGATACATGATCAGTGGTGTACATTTAAGGAGTTATTTTACAACTTCCAAAAAATATATATTCCACTGAGAAGAAAAGGGTGTAAAAGAAAAGACAGCCATCCGTGGCTAAGTAAAGAAATTAAGGATAGTATACGACTAAAAACAAGGGCATATAAGGTAGCCAAATCTAGTGGGAGGATAGAGGATTGGGAAAACTTTAAAAGACAGCAAAAAATAACAAAAAGATTGATTAAGAAAGGGAAGGTAGATTATGAAAGTAAATTAGCAAAAAATATAAAAACAGATAGTAAGAGTTTTTACAGTTATATAAAAAGAAAAAGGGTGGCTAAAGTAAATGTTGGTCCCTTAGAGGATGAGACCGGGAAATTAATGGTGGGAAATATGGAGATGGCAAAAACACTGAATGAATATTTTGTATCAGTCTTTACAGTAGAGGACACGAAGAATATCCCAACACTGGACAAACAGGGGGCTATAGGGGGGAAGGAGCTAAACGCGATCAAAATCACTAAGGAAGTGGTACTCGGTAAAATAATGGGACTCAAGGCGGATAAATCACTTACATCCTAGGGTCTTGAGGGAAGTGGCGGTAGGGATTGTGGATGCATTGGTAATAATTTTCCAAAACTCCCTGGACTCAGCAAAGGTCCCGGCAGACTGGAAAACTGCTAATGTAACACCCTTATTTAAAAAGGGCAGTAGACAGAAGGCTGGAAACTATAGACCGGTTAGCCTAACATCTGTGGTAGGTAAAATTTTGGAGTCCATTATTAAGGAGACAGTAACAGGACATTTGGATAATCATAATTTAATAGGACAAAGTCAGCATGGTTTTATGAAGGGGAAGTCATGTTTGACAAATTTGCTGGAGTTCTTTGAGGAAGTAACATATAGGGTGGATAAAGGGGAACCAGTGGACGTAGTGTATTTAGACTTCCAAAAGGCATTTGACAAGGTGCCACACAAAAGATTATTGCTTAAGATAAAAAATCACGGGATTGGGGGTAATATTCTGGCATGGATAGAGGATTGGCTATCTAACAGAAGGCAGAGAGTTGGGATAAATGGTTCATTCTCAGACTGGCAATCAGTAACTAGTGGTGTTCCGCAGGGGTCAGTGCTGGGTCCCCAACTCTTTACAATCTATATTAACGATTTGGAGGAGGGGACCGAGTGTAACATATCAAAGTTTGCAGATGATACTAAGATGGGGGGGAAAGTAGTGAGTGAGGAGGACATAAAAAACCTGCAAGGGGACATAGACAGGCTAAGTAAGTGGGCAGAGATTTGGCAGATGGAATACAATACTGGAAAGTGTGAGGTTATGCACATTGGCAGGAAAAATCGGAGAGCAAGTTATTATCTTAATGGCAAGAAACTGGAAAGTACTGAAGTACAAAGGGATCTGGGGGTCCTGGTGCATGAAACTCAAAAGGTTAGTATGCAGGTGCAGCAAGTGATTAAGAAGGCCAATGGAATGTTGGCTTTCATTGCTAGGGGGATAGAATATAAAAATAGGGAGGTATTGCTTCAGTTGTACAAGGTATTGGTGAGACCGCACCTGGAATACTGCATACAGTTTGGTGTCCATACTTAAGAAAAGACATACTTGCTCTCGAGTCAGTACAAAGAAGGCTCACTCGGTTAATCCCGGGGATGAGGGGATGGACGTATGAGGAGAGGTTGAGTAGATTGGGACTCTACTCATTGGAGTTCAGAAGAATGAGAGGCGATCTTATTGAAACATATAAGATTGTGAAGGGGTTGGATCGGGTGGATGCGGGGAAGATGTTCCTGATGATGGGTGAAACTAGAACTAGGGGGCATAGTCTTAGAATAAGGGGCTGCTCTTTCAAAACTGAGATGAGGAGGAACTACTTCACTCAGAGGGTGGTAGGTCCATGGAATATGCTGCCCCAAAAAGCTGTAGAAGCTTCATCATTACATAAATTTAAAACAGAAATAGACAGTTTCCTAGAAGTAAAGGGAATTAAGGGTTACGGGGAGCGGGCAGGAATTTGGACATGAGTCTAGGTTCGGATCGGTCATGGCCCTGTGGGTAGCGGAGCGGGCCCAGGGGCCGTGTAGCCTGATCCTGCTCCTAGTTCGTGTGTCTAATTCTGTTAGATTCAGGAGATGGTTCTGTGATAGTAGATTGGCGGTTAGGATCAGATCAGCCATGATCTTATTGAATGGCGGAGCAGGCTCGAGGGGCTGATTGGCCTACTCCTGCTCCTATTTCTTATGTTCTTATGTTCTTATGAAGGTGGCAGGGCAGGTTGAGAAAGCAGTTAAAAAAGCATATGGGATCCTGGGCTTCATAAACAGAGGCTTTAAAGGGCTAGAAATTCATCAACTTTCCGACACTCCGTAGCGCCATGAAATTGTGATAAAATGGCGGCCACCGCTCTTTCGGTAGGTGGTGGTGGGTCCCGCAATGGCCTCCATATTCCTCTCCCCCTTTGCGCTGCTGGTAACCGGTAGCGCCCTGGAAAAGAAATGGCGGCGTTCGGCGTGCAACGCCGACTTAACGTCACCAGCGCGAACTTCGACCCTAGCGCTGAATTCAGCGCTGGGTCCTAAGCATGCCAGGTTAACCTGGCGTGCAAGCAGGCTGACAGTGGCGATGTCTGCAGATCTTAAAGGGACACACACATCATTCAGGTAAGTTTGAATTGAAGGGTTTGGACTGTTTTTTTTTGTTGATTTTATTGAAGTGGTGGCTTGCTGCAGGGAGTGCTGCTGGATGCTTGCAAGGGCTTGGATGGTAAATGAAGGCCTTTGAAAAGTCAGAACATGCTGCGAATATTCAGCAGGTCATGAAACAGGAGAACAAAACAGAGTTCACGTCTCAGGTCGACATGCTGCCTGACCGACTGATTATTTCCAGCAATTTATGCTGTCATTTCACATTTACAGCATCCGCTTGCAGAGTGAGGAGGAAGACGCAGAAGTGGAAGGCACAGAAGAGGAAGACACAGAAGAGGAGGAAGCCAAAGAGAAGGAATCAGACGGAAGGATGCATCCCAGACAGCCCCTTTGTGGCTGGGATATCTGGGATAGAATCATCTGCCCGCGGTCCCACTGGCTGGGAAGGCTGCATTTCTTGAGTGTGTGAAATGAGGAAGGCAAAAGAGTGGAGTTATGCTGATGGGAGGGCGGGAAAGGAAGAGGTGCATGCCATAAGGAGGATAACGTACGAGGATACCAGCATCTTGTATCCTTTCAGCCTTGCCTCTGGCCAAGGGCTCAGCCATGCCCCTCCCAAGAATGGCCTGCACCGTCTCCTCCATGGGGTGAGGTGAAGCTATGAATGGGAGACGTGCCTTGTCATTGGTGCAGATTGTTGGTAGGTGAATGATTGGGGGTCGTGCATTGAGCAGTGTGCGAGGCTAGTGGTGCAGTTGGTAGGAGACGGCTTTTGAAGATGCATTCATTGACCTTGGCCAGTGGTCTGAGTTCATGAAGCCTCTTTGGGCACTGGAGCCAGGTGGGGGGGGGGGGGGGTGACACTGCTGGCAGTGACGGCCTCGGTGATGTGGTCCCACATTATTCTTTCTGGAGGGCCTCCTGGGCCTCTGTGGGTAGAGGGCTGCTCTTGCAGTGTTGACCAACCCTGCATAAAGCTGGAGTGCTCCGTGTGAGACCCTGGGTGCCCCTTCCCTGGCTTGCTGAGCCAATTGTGTTAGTGCTGAAGCAGTTTTCCCATTTCCCTTTTGCCAGGGGTGTCACAGTCTCAGAATAAGGGGTCGGCCATTTAGGACTGTGATGAGGAGAAATTTCTTCACTCAGAGGGCGGTGAATCTTTGGAATTCTCTACCCCAAAGGGCTGTGGAGGCTCTGTCGTTGAGTATATTCAAGACAGAGATCGATAGATTTTTGGATATTAAGGGAATCAAGGGATATGGGGATAGTGCAGGAAAGTGGAGATGAGGTTGAAGATCAGCCATGATCTTATTGAGTGGCAGAGCAGGCTCGAAGGGGTGAATGACCGACTCCTGCTCCTATTTCTTACGTTACCTTTACATTTCCAGATTTTTTAAAGAGAATTGAAATTCTCAAGCTGTCTAAGGTTTGTACTTGTGCTCTCTGGATTATCAGTCCAGTAACATAACCACTACACTACCATCACCCTGACATCGAGCCCGCCTCCTCTTCCCCGCTGTCTTCACCTTGTGGGAGATCCACAGAAGCTTGCCCCCTTCAGGCCTGGTTGAAAATTGCAGCGGGGGCCCGATGACATCATCAGGACCCGACGCGTGCTCGTGAGGAAGGACCCCACCGGCTTTGGGTGGCCGTCCTTGCTGCCTGCTCAGTAGAGCAAGTTCAAGTTTGGAATTGTGGGATGCTGGCGGCTTTTGATGGGCGGATAGGGTTAAAATAGCCCCGCGCCCCCCATGTCTCTCTCTCTCTCTCTGCGTGTGGTGGAAATTGGCTATGGCCCATTTTATGGCAGGGCGCATCCCAACCAGGAGGCCCAAGTCGCAACTGAAATTGAGCCCTGGGCTTCAATTCAACAGCTTGAGCCTGTTGCCGGTACCTCTCGCATCCCAAGAGGCAGTTTCAACGCGATGGAATTGGGGTTACTTCCCCTTGCCGACAGCGGTCCTTCAGGACATTCCCGAAGGTTTCATGGGGGGGGGGGGAAAGACAACAGGAGGGAGGGAGGACCGATCGCCAGGCACTCCTGCTCCCACCCCGACCCCCACAACCTGGCTCCCTGTCAAGCTGTTAAAAAAAAAATAAACTTACCTTCCTGGTGGCGGCCGTTTGCTGGGCCGCATCCTCCACGGGGAAAGGTGATCAGATCAGGTCCGACTCTCAGGGCAGCCTAAATTTGGCAGAGGGGTCCTTTAGCGATATTACGGCGCCCATAACGCAGCCGCAACTCGAGCTCGGGAAGTTACGCCCTGAAAATGGGAGGAAAAATGACTAATTGCTACCCCTACATAGAAACATAGAAACATAGAAGATAGGAGCAGGAGTAGGCCATTCGGCCCTTCAAGCCTGCTCCGCCATTCAATGAGATCATGGCTGATCATCCAAATTCAGTACCCTGTTCCTGCTTTCTCCCCATATCCCTTGATCCCTTTAGCCTTAAGAAATATATCTAACTCCTTCTTCAATATATTTAATGAATTGGCCTCAACTGCCTTACACAGGTTCACCACTCTCTGGGTGAAGAAATTCCTCCTCATCTCAGTCCTAAATGGCTTGCCCTTTATCCTTAGACTGTGGCCGCTGGTTCTGGACTCCCCGGCCATCGGGAACATCCTTCCTGCATCTAGTCTGTCCAGTCCTGTTAGAATTTTATAAGTTTCAATGAGATCCCCTCTCATTCTTCTAAACTCCAGTGAGTATAAGCCCAATCGACCCAATCTCTCCTCATACATCATTCCTGCCATCCCAGGTATCAGTCTAGTGAATCTTCGCTGCACTCCCTCCATGGCAAGAACATCCTTCCTCAGATAAGGCGACCAAAACTGCACACAATACTCAAGGTGTGGTCTCACCAAGGCCCTGTACAACTGCAGCAAGACATCCTTGTTCCTGTACTCGAACCCTCTCGCAACGAAGGCCAACATACCATTTGCCTTCTTAACCGCCTGCTGCACCTGCATGCTTACCTTCAGCGACTGGTGCACAAGGACACCCAGGTCTCGTTACACTTCCCCTTCTCCCAATCTATTGCTGTTCAGATAATAATCTGCCTTCCTGTTTTTGACACCAAAGTGGATAACCTCGCATTTATCCACATTATACTGCATCTGCCATGCTTCTGCCCAATCACCCAACCTGTCCAAATCATACTGGAGTTTCTCAGCATCCTCCTCACAGCACACACGCCCACCCAGTTTTGTGTCGTCTGCAAATTTGGAGATATTACATCTAGTTCCCTTGTCTAGATCATTAATATATATTGTGAATAGCTGGGGTCCAAGGACCGATCCCTGCGGTACCCCACTAGTCACTGCCTGCCACTCGGAAAAAGACCCGTTTATTCCAACTCTTTGCTTCCTGTCCGCCAACCAGTTCTTTATCCAAGTCAGTACCTTGTTCTCCCAATCCCATGTGCCTTAACTTTACACGCTAATCGCTTATGCGGGACCTTATCGAAAGCCTTCTGAAAGTCTAAATCCACCACATCCACTGATAGATTGGGACTCTACTCATTGGAGTTCAGAAGAATGAGAGGCGATCTTATTGAAACATATAAGATTGTGAAGGGGTTGGATCGGGTGGATGCGGGGAGGATGTTCCCGATGATGGGTGAAACTAGAACTAGGGGGCATAGTCTTAGAATAAGGGGCTGCTCTTTCAAAACTGAGATGAGGAGGAACTACTTCACTCAGAGGGTGGTAGGTTCATGGAATATGCTGCCCCAAAAAGCTGTAGAAGCTACATCATTACATAAATTTAAAACAGAAATAGACAGTTTCCTAGAAGTAAAGGGAATTAAGGGTTACGGGGAGCGGGCAGGAATTTGGACATGAGTCTAGGTTCGGATCGGTCATGGCCCTGTGGGTAGCGGAGCGGGCCCAGAGGCCGTGTAGCCTGATCCTGCTCCTATTTCGTGTGTCTAATTCTGTTAGATTCAGGAGATGGTTCTGTGATAGTAGATTGGCGGTTAGGATCAGATCAGCCATGATCTTATTGAATGGCGGAGCAGGCTCGAGGGGCCGATTGGCCTACTCCTGCTCCTATTTCTTATGTTCTTATGTTCTTATGTTCTCCCTTATCTATTCTACCAGTTACAGCCTCAAAAAATTCCAGTAGATTAGTCAAGCATGATTTATCTTTTGTAAATCCATGTTGACTTTGTCCGATCCTGTCACTGTTTTCCAAGTGCTCTGCTATTACATCTTTTATAATGGACTCTACCATTTTCCCCACTACCGATGTCAGGAAATAATTCCCCATTTTCTCTCTACCACCTTTTTTGAATAGTGGGGTAAAATTAGTGGGGTAACATTGCCATGCCCCCCAGGCTGACACAAACAGGGCCCAAGGATGTAAATGAAGCCTGATATTGGACTTCGGGCCTTATTTACATGAGGTCGGTGAGCTGCAGACTGCTTCCTGGCCCTCCTCAGGAAGTTCGCCGGCAAAGAGGATTGAAGTCAATGGAAATTCAAATCGTGAGAGATGTTTAACGAGCGGCTGAATCTATATCGCTTGTTTTACACTGTCTCCGTGTCTATCACTCTCCGTGTCTATCACTCTCTGTGTCTATCGCTCTCTGTGTCTATCGCTTTCTGTGTCTATCGCTCTCTGTGTCTATCGCTCTCTGTGTCTATCACTCTCCGTGTCTATCACTCTCTGTGTCTATCGCTGTCTGTGTCTATCGCTCTCTGTGTCTATCGCTTTCTGTGTCTATCGCTCTCTGTGTCTATCGCTCTCTGTGTCTATCACTCTCCGTGTCTATCACTCTCTGTGTCTATCGCTTTCTGTGTCTATCGCTCTCTGTGTCTATCGCTCTCTGTGTCTATCACTCTCTGTGTCTATCGCTCTCTGTGTCTATCGCTCTCTGTGTCTATCGCTCTCTGTGTCTATCGCTCTCTGTGTCTATCACTCTCTGTGTCTATCGCTTTCTGTGTCTATCGCTCTCTGTGTCTATCACTCTCTGTGTCTATCGCTCTCTGTGTCTATCGCTCTCTGTGTCTATCACTCTCTGTGTCTATCGCTCTCTGTGTCTATCGCTCTCTGTGTCTATCACTCTCTGTGTCTATCGCTCTCTGTGTCTATCGCTTTCTGTGTCTATCGCTCTCTGTGTCTATCGCTCTCTGTGTCTATCACTCTCTGTGTCTATCGCTTTCTGTGTCTATCGCTCTCTGTGTCTATCGCTCTCTGTGTCTATCACTGTGTCTATCACTCTCCGTGTCTATCACTCTCTGTGTCTATCGCTCTCTGTGTCTATCGCTCTCTGTGTCTATCACTGTGTCTATCACTCTCTGTGTCTATCACTCTCTGTGTCTATCACTCTCTGTGTCTATCACTCTCTGTGTCTATCACTCTCCGTGTCTATCGCTCTCTGTGTCTATCACTGTGTCTATCACTCTCCGTGTCTATCACTCTCTGTGTCTATCGCTCTCTGTGTCTATCGCTCTCTGTGTCTATCACTGTGTCTATCACTCTCTGTGTCTATCACTCTCTGTGTCTATCACTCTCCGTGTCTATCACTCTCCGTGTCTATCGCTCTCTGTGTCTATCGCTCTCTGTGTCTATCGCTCTCTGTGTCTATCGCTCTCTGTGTCTATCACTGTGTCTATCGCTCTCTGTGTCTATCACTGTGTCTATCGCTCTCTGTGTCTATCACTCTCCGTGTCTATCGCTCTCTGTGTCTATCACTGTGTCTATCACTCTCTGTGTCTATCACTGTGTCTATCACTCTCCGTGTCTATCACTCTCTGTGTCTATCGCTCTCTGTGTCTATCGCTCTCTGTGTCTATCACTCTCTGTGTCTATCATTCTCTGTGTCTATCACTCTCTGTGTCTATCGCTCTCTGTGTCTATCACTCTCTGTGTCTATCGCTCTCTGTGTCTATCACTCTCTGTGTCTATCGCTCTCTGTGTCTATCGCTCTCTGTGTCTATCGCTCTCTGTGTCTATCGCTCTCTGTGTCTATCGCTCTCTGTGTCTATCGCTCTCTGTGTCTATCGCTCTCTGTGTCTATCACTCTGTGTCTATCACTCTCTGTGTCTATCACTCTCCGTGTCTATCACTCTCCGTGTCTATCGCTCTCCGTGTCTATCGCTCTCCGTGTCTATCGCTCTCCGTGTCTATCGCTCTCCGTGTCTATCGCTCTCCGTGTCTATCGCTCTCTGTGTCTATCGCTCACTGTGTCTATCACTCTCTGTGACTATCACTCTCCGTGTCTATCACTCTCCGTGTCTATCGCTCTCCGTGTCTATCGCTCTCTGTGTCTATCGCTCTCTGTGTCTATCACTCTCCGTGTCTATCACTCTCTGTGTCTATCGCTCTCTGTGTCTATCGCTCTCTGTGTCTATCGCTCTCTGTGTCTATCGCTCTCTGTGTCTATCGCTCTCTGTGTCTATCGCTCTCTGTGTCTATCACTGTGTCTATCACTCTCTGTGTCTATCACTCTCCGTGTCTATCACTCTGTGTGTCTATTGCTCTCCGTGTCTATCGCTCTCTGTGTCTATCACTGTGTCTATCGCTCTCTGTGTCTATCACTCTCCATGTCTATCGCTCTATGTGTCTATCACTGTGTCTATCACTCTCTGTGTCTATCACTGTGTCTATCACTGTGTCTATCACTCTCTGTGTCTATCACTCTCCGTGTCTATCACTCTCTGTGTCTATCGCTCTCTGTGTCTATCGCTCTCTGTGTCTATCACTGTGTCTATCGCTCTCTGTGTCTATCGCTCTCTGTGTCTATCACTCTCCGTGTCTATCACTCTCTGTGTCTATCGCTCTCTGTGTCTATCACTCTCTGTGTCTATCGCTCTCTGTGTCTATTACTCTCTGTGTCTATCACTCTCTGTGTCTATCACTCTCTGTGTCTATCGCTCTCTGTGTCTATCACTCTTCGTGTCTATCGCTCTCTGTGTCTATCACTCTCTGTGTCTATCACTCTCTGTGTCTATCGCTCTCTGTGTCTATCACTCTCTGTGTCTATCGCTCTCTGTGTCTATCACTCTCTGTGTCTATCGCTCTCTGTGTCTATCGCTCTCTGTGTCTATCACTCTCTGTGTCTATCGCTCTCTGTGTCTATCACTCTCTGTGTCTATCACTCTCCGTGTCTATCACTCTCTGTGTCTATCACTCTCTGTGTCTATCGCTCTCTGTGTCTATCACTCTCTGTGTCTATCACTCTCCGTGTCTATCGCTCTCAGTGTCTATCGCTCTCTGTGTCTATCGCTCTCTGTGTCTATCGCTCTCTGTGTCTATCGCTCTCTGTGTCTATCGCTCTCTGTGTCTATCACTCTCTGTGTCTATCGCTCTCTGTGTCTATCGCTCTCTGTGTCTATCGCTCTCTGTGTCTATCGCTCTCTGTGTCTATCACTCTCTGTGTCTATCGCTCTCCGTGTCTATCGCTCTCCGTGTCTATCGCTCTCCGTGTCTATCACTCTCTGTGTCTATCGCTCTCTGTGTCTATCACTCTCTGTGTCTATCGCTCTCTGTGTCTATCACTCTCTGTGTCTATCGCTGTCTGTGTCTATCACTCTCTGTGTCTATCACTCTCTGTGTCTATCGCTCTCTGTGTCTATCGCTCTCTGTGTCTATCACTCTCTGTGTCTATCGCTCTCTGTGTCTATCACTCTCTGTGTCTATCACTCTCTGTGTCTATCGCTCTCTGTGTCTATCACTCTCTGTGTCTATCGCTCTCTGTGTCTATCGCTGTCTGTGTCTATCGCTCTCTGTGTCTATCACTCTCTGTGTCTATCGCTCTCTGTGTCTATCACTCTCTGTGTCTATCGCTCTCTGTGTCTATCACTCTCTGTGTCTATCGCTCTCTGTGTCTATCGCTCTCTGTGTCTATCGCTCTCTGTGTCTATCGCTCTCTGTGTCTATCGCTGTCTGTGTCTATCGCTCTCTGTGTCTATCGCTCTCTGTGTCTATCGCTCTCTGTGTCTATCGCTCTCTGTGTCTATCACTCTCTGTGTCTATCACTCACTGTGTCTATCGCTCTCTGTGTCTATCACTCTCCGTGTCTATCACTCTCTGTGTCTATCACTCACTGTGTCTATCACTGTGTCTATCACTCTCTGTGTCTATCGCTCTCTGTGTCTATCGCTCTCTGTGTCTATTGCTCTCCGTGTCTATCGCTCTCTGTGTCTATCGCTCTCTGTGTCTATCGCTCTCTGTGTCTATCGCTCTCTGTGTCTATCACTCTCTGTGTCTATCGCTCTCTGTGACTATTGCTCTCCGTGTCTATCGCTCTCTGTGTCTATCACTGTGCCTATCGCTCTCTGTGTCTATCGCTCTCTGTGTCTATCACTCTCTGTGTCTATCACTCTCTGTGTCTATCACTGTGTCTATCACTCTCTGTGTCTATCGCTCTCTGTGTCTATCACTGTGTCTATCGCTCTCTGTGTCTATCACTGTGTCTATCGCTCTCTGTGTCTATCGCTCTCTGTGTCTATTGCTCTCTGTGTCTATCACTCTCTGTGTCTATCACTGTGTCTATCACTCTCTGTGTCTATCACTCTCTGTGTCTATCGCTCTCTGTGTCTATCGCTCTCTGTGTCTATCGCTCTCTGTGTCTATCACTCTCTGTGTCTATCGCTCTCTGTGTCTATTGCTCTCCGTGTCTATCGCTCTCTGTGTCTATCACTGTGTCTATCGCTCTCTGTGTCTATCGCTCTCTGTGTCTATCACTCTCTGTGTCTATCACTCTCTGTGTCTATCACTGTGTCTATCACTCTCTGTGTCTATCGCTCTCTGTGTCTATCACTCTCCGTGTCTATCACTCTCTGTGTCTATCACTCTCTGTGTCTATCGCTCTCTGTGTCTATCGCTCTCTGTGTCTATTGCTCTCCGTGTCTATCGCTCTCTGTGTCTATCACTGTGTCTATCGCTCTCTGTGTCTATCACTGTGTCTATCGCTCTCTGTGTCTATCGCTCTCTGTGTCTATCACTCTCTGTGTCTATCACTCTCTGTGTCTATCACTCTCTGTGTCTATCGCTCTCTGTGTCTATCACTCTCTGTGTCTATCGCTCTCTGTTTCTATCACTCTCTGTGTCTATCGCTCTCTGTGTCTATCACTCTCATCACTCTCTGTGTCTATCACTCTCCGTGTCTATCACTCTCTGTGTCTATCGCTGTCTGTGTCTATCGCTCTCTGTGTCTATCGCTGTCTGTGTCTATCGCTCTCTGTGTCTATCGCTCTCTGTGTCTATCACTCTCTGTGTCTATCGCTCTCTGTGTCTATCGCTCTCTGTGTCTATCGCTCTCCGTGTCTATCACTCTCTGTGTCTATCGCTCTCTGTGTCTATCACTCTCCGTGTCTATCACTCTCTGTGTCTATCACTCTCCGTGTCTATCACTCTCTGTGTCTATCGCTGTCTGTGTCTATCGCTCTCTGTGTCTATCGCTCTCTGTGTCTATCGCTCTCTGTGTCTATCACTCTCTGTGTCTATCGCTCTCTGTGTCTATCACTCTCTGTGTCTATCGCTCTCTGTTTCTATCACTCTCTGTGTCTATCGCTCTCTGTGTCTATTGCTCTCCGTGTCTATCGCTCTCTGTGTCTATCACTGTGTCTATCGCTCTCTGTGTCTATCGCTCTCTGTGTCTATCGCTCTCTGTGTCTATCACTCTCTGTGTCTATCACTCTCTGTGTCTATCGCTCTCTGTGTCTATCGCTCTCCGTGTCTATCACTCTCTGTGTCTATCGCTCTCTGTGTCTATCACTCTCTGTGTCTATCGCTCTCTGTGTCTATCGCTCTCTGTGTCTATCGCTCTCTGTGTCTATCGCTCTCTGTGTCTATCGCTCTCTGTGTCTATCGCTCTCTGTGTCTATCGCTCTCTGTGTCTATCACTCTCTGTGTCTATCACTCTCCGTGTCTATCACTCTCCGTGTCTATCGCTCTCTGTGTCTATCACTCTCTGTGTCTATCGCTCTCTGTGTCTATCGCTCTCTGTGTCTATCGCTCTCTGTGTCTATCGCTCTCTGTGTCTATCGCTCTCTGTGTCTATCGCTCTCTGTGTCTATCGCTCTCTGTGTCTATCGCTCTCTGTGTCTATCGCTCTCTGTGTCTATCGCTCTCTGTGTCTATCGCTGTCTGTGTCTATCACTCTGTGTCTATCGCTCTCTGTGTCTATCGCTGTCTGTGTCTATCACTCTCTGTGTCTATCGCTCTCTGTGTCTATCGCTGTCTGTGTCTATCGCTCTCTGTGTCTATCGCTCTCTGTGTCTATCACTCTCTGTGTCTATCACTCTCTGTGTCTATCGCTCTCTGTGTCTATCGCTCTCTGTGTCTATCACTCTCATCACTCTCTGTGTCTATCACTCTCCGTGTCTATCACTCTCTGTGTCTATCGCTGTCTGTGTCTATCACTCTCTGTGTCTATCGCTCTCTGTGTCTATCGCTGTCTGTGTCTATCGCTCTCTGTGTCTATCGCTCTCTGTGTCTATCGCTCTCTGTGTCTATCACTCTCTGTGTCTATCGCTCTCTGTGTCTATCGCTCTCTGTGTCTATCGCTCTCCGTGTCTATCACTCTCTGTGTCTATCGCTCTCTGTGTCTATCACTCTCCGTGTCTATCACTCTCTGTGTCTATCACTCTCCGTGTCTATCACTCTCTGTGTCTATCGCTGTCTGTGTCTATCGCTCTCTGTGTCTATCGCTCTCTGTGTCTATCGCTCTCTGTGTCTATCACTCTCCGTGTCTATCACTCTCCGTGTCTATCACTCTCTGTGTCTATCGCTCTCTGTGTCTATCACTCTCTGTGTCTATCACTCTCTGTGTCTATCGCTGTCTGTGTCTATCACTGTGTCTATCGCTCTCTGTGTCTATCGCTCTCTGTGTCTATCACTCTCCGTGTCTATCACTCTCTGTGTCTATCACTCTCCGTGTCTATCGCTCTCTGTGTCTATCGCTCTCTGTGTCTATCACTCTCCGTGTCTATCACTCTCTGTGTCTATCACTCTCCGTGTCTATCACTCTCTGTGTCTATCGCTGTCTGTGTCTATCACTCTCTGTCTATCGCTCTCTGTGTCTATCGCTGTCTGTGTCTATCGCTCTCTGTGTCTATCGCTGTCTGTGTCTATCGCTCTCTGTGTCTATCGCTCTCTGTGTCTATCGCTCTCTGTGTCTATCGCTCTCTGTGTCTATCGCTCTCCCTGTCTATCACTCTCTGTGTCTATCACTCTCCGTGTCTATCACTCTCTGTGTCTATCGCTGTCTGTGTCTATCACTCTCTGTGTCTATCGCTGTCTGTGTCTATCGCTCTCTGTGTCTATCGCTCTCTGTGTCTATCGCTCTCTGTGTCTATCGCTCTCTGTGTCTATCGCTCTCTGTGTCTATCGCTCTCTGTGTCTATCACTCTCTGTGTCTATCGCTCTCTGTGTCTATCGCTGTCTGTGTCTATCACTCTCTGTGTCTATCGCTCTCTGTGTCTATCGCTGTCTGTGTCTATCACTCTCTGTGTCTATCGCTCTCTGTGTCTATCGCTCTCTGTGTCTATCGCTCTCTGTGTCTATCGCTCTCTGTGTCTATCGCTCTCTGTGTCTATCACTCTCTGTGTCTATCGCTCTCTGTGTCTATCGCTCTCTGTGTCTATTGCTCTCCGTGTCTATCGCTCTCTGTGTCTATCACTGTGTCTATCGCTCTCTGTGTCTATCACTGTGTCTATCGCTCTCTGTGTCTATCGCTCTCTGTGTCTATCACTCTCTGTGTCTATCACTCTCTGTGTCTATCACTGTGTCTATCACTCTCTGTGTCTATCACTCTCTGTGTCTATCGCTCTCTGTGTCTATCGCTCTCTGTGTCTATCGCTCTCTGTTTCTATCACTCTCTGTGTCTATCGCTCTCTGTGTCTATTGCTCTCCGTGTCTATCGCTCTCTGTGTCTATCACTGTGTCTATCGCTCTCTGTGTCTATCGCTCTCTGTGTCTATCGCTCTCTGTGTCTATCGCTCTCTGTGTCTATCACTCTCTGTGTCTATCGCTCTCTGTGTCTATCGCTCTCCGTGTCTATCACTCTCTGTGTCTATCGCTCTCTGTGTCTATCACTCTCTGTGTCTATCGCTCTCTGTGTCTATCGCTCTCTGTGTCTATCGCTCTCTGTGTCTATCGCTCTCTGTGTCTATCGCTCTCTGTGTCTATCGCTCTCTGTGTCTATCACTCTCTGTGTCTATCACTCTCCGTGTCTATCACTCTCTGTGTCTATCACTGTGTCTATCACTCTCTGTGTCTATCACTCTCTGTGTCTATCGCTCTCTGTGTCTATCGCTCTCTGTGTCTATCGCTCTCTGTGTCTATCACTCTCTGTGTCTATCGCTCTCTGTGTCTATTGCTCTCTGTGTCTATCGCTCTCTGTGTCTATCACTGTGTCTATCGCTCTCTGTGTCTATCGCTCTCTGTGTCTATCACTCTCTGTGTCTATCACTCTCTGTGTCTATCACTGTGTCTATCGCTCTCTGTGTCTATCACTGTGTCTATCGCTCTCTGTGTCTATCACTGTGTCTATCGCTCTCTGTGTCTATCGCTCTCTGTGTCTATTGCTCTCTGTGTCTATCACTCTCTGTGTCTATCACTGTGTCTATCACTCTCTGTGTCTATCGCTCTCTGTGTCTATCGCTCTCTGTGTCTATCACTCTCTGTGTCTATCGCTCTCTGTGTCTATTGCTCTCCGTGTCTATCGCTCTCTGTGTCTATCACTGTGTCTATCGCTCTCTGTGTCTATCACTCTCTGTGTCTATCACTCTCTGTGTCTATCACTCTCTGTGTCTATCACTGTGTCTATCACTCTCTGTGTCTATCGCTCTCTGTGTCTATCACTCTCCGTGTCTATCACTCTCTGTGTCTATCGCTCTCTGTGTCTATTGCTCTCCGTGTCTATCGCTCTCTGTGTCTATCACTGTGTCTATCACACTCTGTGTCTATCACTGTGTCTATCACTCTCTGTGTCTATCACTCTCTGTGTCTATCGCTCTCTGTGTCTATCACTCTCTGTGTCTATCGCTCTCTGTTTCTATCACTCTCTGTGTCTATCGCTCTCTGTGTCTATTGCTCTCCGTGTCTATCGCTCTCTGTGTCTATCACTGTGTCTATCGCTCTCTGTGTCTATCGCTCTCTGTGTCTATCGCTCTCTGTGTCTATCACTCTCTGTGTCTATCACTCTCTGTGTCTATCGCTCTCTGTGTCTATCGCTCTCCGTGTCTATCACTCTCCGTGTCTATCGCTCTCCGTGTCTATCGCTCTCTGTGTCTATCGCTCTCTGTGTCTATCGCTCTCTGTGTCTATCGCTCTCTGTGTCTATCGCTCTCTGTGTCTATCGCTCTCTGTGTCTATCGCTCTCTGTGTCTATCGCTCTCTGTGTCTATCACTCTCCGTGTCTATCACTCTCTGTGTCTATCGCTCTCTGTGTCTATCGCTCTCCGTGTCTATCACTCTCTGTGTCTATCGCTCTCTGTGTCTATCGCTCTCTGTGTCTATCGCTCTCTGTGTCTATCGCTCTCTGTGTCTATCGCTCTCTGTGTCTATCGCTCTCTGTGTCTATCGCTCTCTGTGTCTATCGCTCTCTGTGTCTATCGCTCTCTGTGTCTATCGCTCTCTGTGTCTATCGCTCTCTGTGTCTATCACTCTCTGTGTCTATCGCTCTCTGTGTCTATCACTCTCTGTGTCTATCACTCTCTGTGTCTATCACTCTCTGTGTCTATCACTCTCCGTGTCTATCACTCTCCGTGTCTATCACTCTCTGTGTCTATCACTCTCTGTGTCTATCACTCTCTGTGTCTATCACTCTCTGTGTCTATCACTCTCTGTGTCTATCGCTCTCTGTGTCCATCACTCTCTGTGTCTATCGCTCTCTGTGTCTATCGCTCTCTGTGTCTATCGCTCTCTGTGTCTGTCGCTCTCTCTGTCTATCACTCTCTGTGTCTATCGCTCTCTGTGTCTATCACTCTCTGTGTCTATCGCTCTCTGTGTCCATCGCTCTCTGTGTCTATCACTCTCTGTGTCTATCGCTCTCTGTGTCTATCGCTCTCTGTGTCTATCGCTCTCTGTGTCTATCGCTCTCTGTGTCTATCGCTCTCTGTGTCTATCACTCTCTGTGTCTATCACTCTCTGTGTCTATCGCTCTCGGTGTCTATCGCTGTCTGTGTCTATCACTCTGTGTCTATCGCTCTCTGTGTCTATCGCTGTCTGTGTCTATCAATCTCTGTGTCTATCGCTCTCTGTGTCTATCGCTCTCTGTGTCTATCGCTCTCTGTGTCTATCACTCTCTGTGTCTATCACTCTCTGTGTCTATCGCTCTCTGTGTCTATCGCTCTCTGTGTCTATCACTCTCATCACTCTCTGTGTCTATCACTCTCCGTGTCTATCACTCTCTGTGTCTATCGCTGTCTGTGTCTATCACTCTCTGTGTCTATCGCTCTCTGTGTCTATCGCTGTCTGTGTCTATCGCTCTCTGTGTCTATCGCTCTCTGTGTCTATCGCTCTCTGTGTCTATCACTCTCTGTGTCTATCGCTCTCTGTGTCTATCGCTCTCTGTGTCTTTCGCTCTCCGTGTCTATCACTCTCTGTGTCTATCGCTCTCTGTGTCTATCACTCTCCGTGTCTATCACTCTCTGTGTCTATCACTCTCCGTGTCTATCACTCTCTGTGTCTATCGCTGTCTGTGTCTATCGCTCTCTGTGTCTATCGCTCTCTGTGTCTATCGCTCTCTGTGTCTATCACTCTCCGTGTCTATCACTCTCCGTGTCTATCACTCTCTGTGTCTATCGCGCTCTGTGTCTATCACTCTCTGTGTCTATCACTCTCTGTGTCTATCGCTGTCTGTGTCTATCACTGTGTCTATCGCTCTCTGTGTCTATCGCTCTCTGTGTCTATCACTCTCCGTGTCTATCACTCTCTGTGTCTATCACTCTCCGTGTCTATCGCTCTCTGTGTCTATCGCTCTCTGTGTCTATCACTCTCCGTGTCTATCACTCTCTGTGTCTATCACTCTCCGTGTCTATCACTCTCTGTGTCTATCGCTGTCTGTGTCTATCACTCTCTGTCTATCGCTCTCTGTGTCTATCGCTGTCTGTGTCTATCGCTCTCTGTGTCTATCGCTCTCTGTGTCTATCGCTCTCTGTGTCTATCGCTCTCTGTGTCTATCACTCTCTGTGTCTATCGCTCTCCGTGTCTATCGCTGTCTGTGTCTATCACTCTCTGTGTCTATCGCTCTCTGTGTCTATCGCTGTCTGTGTCTATCACTCTCTGTGTCTATCGCTCTCTGTGTCTATCGCTGTCTGTGTCTATCGCTCTCTGTGTCTATCGCTCTCTGTGTCTATCGCTCTCTGTGTCTATCGCTCTCTGTGTCTATCGCTCTCCGTGTCTATCACTCTCTGTGTCTATCGCTCTCCGTGTCTATCACTCTCTGTGTCTATCGCTGTCTGTGTCTATCACTCTCTGTGTCTATCGCTGTCTGTGTCTATCGCTCTCTGTGTCTATCGCTCTCTGTGTCTATCGCTCTCTGTGTCTATCGCTCTCTGTGTCTATCGCTCTCTGTGTCTATCGCTCTCTGTGTCTATCGCTCTCTGTGTCTATCGCTCTCTGTGTCTATCGCTGTCTGTGTCTATCACTCTCTGTGTCTATCGCTCTCTGTGTCGATCGCTGTCTGTGTCTATCACTCTCTGTGTCTATCGCTCTCTGTGTCTATCGCTCTCTGTGTCTATCGCTCTCTGTGTCTATCGCTCTCTGTGTCTATCGCTCTCTGTGTCTATCACTCTCTGTGTCTATCGCTCTCTGTGTCTATCGCTCTCTGTGTCTATTGCTCTCCGTGTCTATCGCTCTCTGTGTCTATCACTGTGTCTATCGCTCTCTGTGTCTATCACTGTGTCTATCGCTCTCTGTGTCTATCGCTCTCTGTGTCTATCACTCTCTGTGTCTATCACTCTCTGTGTCTATCACTGTGTCTATCACTCTCTGTGTCTATCACTCTCTGTGTCTATCGCTCTCTGTGTCTATCGCTCTCTGTGTCTATCGCTCTCTGTTTCTATCACTCTCTGTGTCTATCGCTCTCTGTGTCTATTGCTCTCCGTGTCTATCGCTCTCTGTGTCTATCACTGTGTCTATCGCTCTCTGTGTCTATCGCTCTCTGTGTCTATCGCTCTCTGTGTCTATCACTCTCTGTGTCTATCACTCTCTGTGTCTATCGCTCTCTGTGTCTATCGCTCTCCGTGTCTATCACTCTCTGTGTCTATCGCTCTCTGTGTCTATCGCTCTCTGTGTCTATCGCTCTCTGTGTCTATCGCTCTCTGTGTCTATCGCTCTCTGTGTCTATCGCTCTCTGTGTCTGTCGCTCTCTGTGTCTATCGCTCTCTGTGTCTATCGCTCTCTGTGTCTATCACTCTCCGTGTCTATCACTCTCCGTGTCTATCGCTCTCTGTGTCTATCACTCTCTGTGTCTATCGCTCTCTGTGTCTATCGCTCTCTGTGTCTATCGCTCTCTGTGTCTATCTCTCTCTGTGTCTATCGCTCTCTGTGTCTATCACTCTCTGTGTCTATCGCTCTCTGTTTCTATCGCTCTCTGTGTGTATCGCTCTCTGTGTCTATCACTCTCTGTGTCTATCGCTCTCTGTGTCTATCGCTCTCTGTGTCTATCACTCTCTGTGTCTATCGCTCTCTGTGTCTATCGCTCTCTGTGTCTATCACTCTCTGTGTCTATCACTCTCTGTGTCTATCGCTCTCTGTGTCTATCACTCTCTGTGTCTATCACTCTCTGTGTCTATCACTCTCTGTGTCTAGCACTCTCCGTGTCTATCACTCTCCGTTTCTATCACTCTCCGTGTCTATCACTCTCTGTGTCTATCACTCTCTGTGTCTATCATTCTCTGTGTCTATCACTCTCTGTGTCTATCACTCTCTGTGTCTATCGCTCTCTGTGTCTATCACTCTGTGTCTATCGCTCTCTGTGTCTATCGCTCTCTGTGTCTATCACTCTCTGTGTCTATCGCTCTCTGTGTCTATCGCTGTCTGTGTCTATCGCTCTCTGTGTCTATCGCTCTCTGTGTCTATCACTCTCTGTGTCTATCACTCTCTGTGTCTATCGCTCTCTGTGTCTATCGCTCTCTGTGTCTATCACTCTCATCACTCTCTGTGTCTATCACTCTCCGTGTCTGTCACTCTCTGTGTCTATCGCTGTCTGTGTCTATCACTCTCTGTGTCTATCGCTCTCTGTGTCTATCGCTGTCTGTGTCTATCGCTCTCTGTGTCTATCGCTCTCTGTGTCTATCGCTCTCTGTGTCTATCACTCTCTGTGTCTATCGCTCTCTGTGTCTATCGCTCTCTGTGTCTTTCGCTCTCCGTGTCTATCACTCTCTGTGTCTATCGCTCTCTGTGTCTATCACTCTCCGTGTCTATCACTCTCTGTGTCTATCACTCTCCGTGTCTATCACTCTCTGTGTCTATCGCTGTCTGTGTCTATCGCTCTCTGTGTCTATCGCTCTCTGTGTCTATCGCTCTCTGTGTCTATCACTCTCCGTGTCTATCACTCTCCGTGTCTATCACTCTCTGTGTCTATCGCGCTCTGTGTCTATCACTCTCTGTGTCTATCACTCTCTGTGTCTATCGCTGTCTGTGTCTATCACTGTGTCTATCGCTCTCTGTGTCTATCGCTCTCTGTGTCTATCACTCTCCGTGTCTATCACTCTCTGTGTCTATCACTCTCCGTGTCTATCGCTCTCTGTGTCTATCGCTCTCTGTGTCTATCACTCTCCGTGTCTATCACTCTCTGTGTCTATCACTCTCCGTGTCTATCACTCTCTGTGTCTATCGCTGTCTGTGTCTATCACTCTCTGTCTATCGCTCTCTGTGTCTATCGCTGTCTGTGTCTATCGCTCTCTGTGTCTATCGCTCTCTGTGTCTATCGCTCTCTGTGTCTATCGCTCTCTGTGTCTATCGCTCTCTGTGTCTATCACTCTCTGTGTCTATCGCTCTCTGTGTCTATTGCTGTCTGTGTCTATCACTCTCTGTGTCTATCGCTCTCTGTGTCTATCGCTGTCTGTGTCTATCACTCTCTGTGTCTATCGCTCTCTGTGTCTATCGCTGTCTGTGTCTATCGCTCTCTGTGTCTATCGCTCTCTGTGTCTATCGCTCTCTGTGTCTATCGCTCTCTGTGTCTATCGCTCTCCGTGTCTATCACTCTCTGTGTCTATCACTCTCCGTGTCTATCACTCTCTGTGTCTATCGCTGTCTGTGTCTATCACTCTCTGTGTCTATCGCTGTCTGTGTCTATCGCTGTCTGTGTCTATCGCTCTCTGTGTCTATCGCTCTCTGTGTCTATCGCTCTCTGTGTCTATCGCTCTCTGTGTCTATCGCTCTCTGTGTCTATCGCTCTCTGTGTCTATCGCTCTCTGTGTCTATCACTCTCTGTGTCTATCGCTCTCTGTGTCTATCGCTGTCTGTGTCTATCACTCTCTGTGTCTATCGCTCTCTGTGTCGATCGCTGTCTGTGTCTATCACTCTCTGTGTCTATCGCTCTCTGTGTCTATCGCTCTCTGTGTCTATCGCTCTCTGTGTCTATCGCTCTCTGTGTCTATCGCTCTCTGTGTCTATCACTCTCTGTGTCTATCGCTCTCTGTGTCTATCGCTCTCTGTGTCTATTGCTCTCCGTGTCTATCGCTCTCTGTGTCTATCACTGTGTCTATCGCTCTCTGTGTCTATCACTGTGTCTATCGCTCTCTGTGTCTATCGCTCTCTGTGTCTATCACTCTCTGTGTCTATCACTCTCTGTGTCTATCACTGTGTCTATCACTCTCTGTGTCTATCACTCTCTGTGTCTATCGCTCTCTGTGTCTATCGCTCTCTGTGTCTATCGCTCTCTGTTTCTATCACTCTCTGTGTCTATCGCTCTCTGTGTCTATTGCTCTCCGTGTCTATCGCTCTCTGTGTCTATCACTGTGTCTATCGCTCTCTGTGTCTATCGCTCTCTGTGTCTATCGCTCTCTGTGTCTATCACTCTCTGTGTCTATCACTCTCTGTGTCTATCGCTCTCTGTGTCTATCGCTCTCCGTGTCTATCACTCTCTGTGTCTATCGCTCTCTGTGTCTATCACTCTCTGTGTCTATCGCTCTCTGTGTCTATCGCTCTCTGTGTCTATCACTCTCTGTGTCTATCACTCTCTGTGTCTATCGCTCTCTGTGTCTATCACTCTCTGTGTCTATCACTCTCTGTGTCTATCACTCTCTGTGTCTATCACTCTCCGTGTCTATCACTCTCCGTGTCTATCACTCTCTGTGTCTATCACTCTCTGTGTCTATCACTCTCTGTGTCTATCACTCTCTGTGTCTATCGCTCTCTGTGTCTATCACTCTCTGTGTCTATCGCTCTCTGTGTCTATCGCTCTCTGTGTCTATCGCTCTCTGTGTCTGTCGCTCTCTGTGTCTATCACTCTCTGTGTCTATCGCTCTCTGTGTCTATCACTCTCTGTGTCTATCGCTCTCTGTGTCCATCGCTCTCTGTGTCTATCACTCTCTGTGTCTATCGCTCTCTGTGTCTATCGCTCTCTGTGTCTATCGCTCTCTGTGTCTATCGCTCTCTGTGTCTATCGCTCTCTGTGTCTATCACTCTCTGTGTCTATCACTCTCTGTGTCTATCGCTCTCTGTGTCTATCGCTGTCTGTGTCTATCACTCTGTGTCTATCGCTCTCTGTGTCTATCGCTGTCTGTGTCTATCACTCTCTGTGTCTATCGCTCTCTGTGTCTATCGCTGTCTGTGTCTATCGCTCTCTGTGTCTATCGCTCTCTGTGTCTATCACTCTCTGTGTCTATCACTCTCTGTGTCTATCGCTCACTGTGTCTGTCGCTCTCTGTGTCTATCACTCTCATCACTCTCTGTGTCTATCACTCTCCGTGTCTATCACTCTCTGTGTCTATCGCTGTCTGTGTCTATCGCTCTCTGTGTCTATCACTCTCTGTGTCTATCACTCTCTGTGTCTATCGCTCTCTGTGTCTATCGCTCTCTGTGTCTATCGCTCTCTGTGTCTATCACTCTCTGTGTCTATCACTCTCTGTGTCTATCGCTCTCTGTGTCTATCGCTGTCTGTGTCTATCACTCTGTGTCTATCGCTCTCTGTGTCTATCGCTGTCTGTGTCTATCACTCTCTGTGTCTATCGCTCTCTGTGTCTATCGCTGTCTGTGTCTATCGCTCTCTGTGTCTATCGCTCTCTGTGTCTATCACTCTCTGTGTCTATCACTCTCTGTGTCTATCGCTCACTGTGTCTGTCGCTCTCTGTGTCTATCACTCTCATCACTCTCTGTGTCTATCACTCTCCGTGTCTATCACTCTCTGTGTCTATCGCTGTCTGTGTCTATCACTCTCTGTGTCTATCGCTCTCTGTGTCTATCGCTGTCTGTGTCTATCGCTCTCTGTGTCTATCGCTCTCTGTGTCTGTCGCTCTCTGTGTCTATCACTCTCTGTGTCTATCGCTCTCTGTGTCTATCGCTCTCTGTGTCTATCGCTCTCCGTGTCTATCACTCTCTGTGTCTATCGCTCTCTGTGTCTATCACTCTCCGTGTCTATCACTCTCTGTGTCTATCACTCTCCGTGTCTATCACTCTCTGTGTCTATCGCTGTCTGTGTCTATCGCTCTCTGTGTCTATCGCTCTCTGTGTCTATCACTCTCTGTGTCTATCACTCTCCGTGTCTATCACTCTCTGTGTCTATCGCGCTCTGTGTCTATCACTCTCTGTGTCTATCACTCTCTGTGTCTATCGCTGTCTGTGTCTATCACTGTGTCTATCGCTCTCTGTGTCTATCGCTCTCTGTGTCTATCACTCTCCGTGTCTATCGCTCTCTGTGTCTATCGCTCTCTGTGTCTATCACTCTCTGTGTCTATCACTCTCTGTGTCTATCGCTCACTGTGTCTGTCGCTCTCTGTGTCTATCACTCTCATCACTCTCTGTGTCTATCACTCTCCGTGTCTATCACTCTCTGTGTCTATCGCTGTCTGTGTCTATCACTCTCTGTGTCTATCGCTCTCTGTGTCTATCGCTGTCTGTGTCTATCGCTCTCTGTGTCTATCGCTCTCTGTGTCTGTCGCTCTCTGTGTCTATCACTCTCTGTGTCTATCGCTCTCTGTGTCTATCGCTCTCTGTGTCTATCGCTCTCCGTGTCTATCACTCTCTGTGTCTATCGCTCTCTGTGTCTATCACTCTCCGTGTCTATCACTCTCTGTGTCTATCACTCTCCGTGTCTATCACTCTCTGTGTCTATCGCTGTCTGTGTCTATCGCTCTCTGTGTCTATCGCTCTCTGTGTCTATCACTCTCTGTGTCTATCACTCTCCGTGTCTATCACTCTCTGTGTCTATCGCGCTCTGTGTCTATCACTCTCTGTGTCTATCACTCTCTGTGTCTATCGCTGTCTGTGTCTATCACTGTGTCTATCGCTCTCTGTGTCTATCGCTCTCTGTGTCTATCACTCTCCGTGTCTATCACTCTCTGTGTCTATCACTCTCCGTGTCTATCGCTCTCTGTGTCTATCGCTCTCTGTGTCTATCACTCTCCGTGTCTATCACTCTCTGTGTCTATCACTCTCCGTGTCTATCACTCTCTGTGTCTATCGCTGTCTGTGTCTATCACTCTCTGTCTATCGCTCTCTGTGTCTATCGCTGTCTGTGTCTATCGCTCTCTGTGTCTATCGCTCTCTGTGTCTATCGCTCTCTGTGTCTATCGCTCTCTGTGTCTATCGCTCTCTGTGTCTATCACTCTCTGTGTCTATCGCTCTCTGTGTCTATTGCTGTCTGTGTCTATCACTCTCTGTGTCTATCGCTCTCTGTGTCTATCGCTGTCTGTGTCTATCACTCTCTGTGTCTATCGCTCTCTGTGTCTATCGCTGTCTGTGTCTATCGCTCTCTGTGTCTATCGCTCTCTGTGTCTATCGCTCTCTGTGTCTATCGCTCTCTGTGTCTATCGCTCTCCGTGTCTATCACTCTCTGTGTCTATCACTCTCCGTGTCTATCACTCTCTGTGTCTATCGCTGTCTGTGTCTATCACTCTCTGTGTCTATCGCTGTCTGTGTCTATCGCTGTCTGTGTCTATCGCTCTCTGTGTCTATCGCTCTCTGTGTCTATCGCTCTCTGTGTCTATCGCTCTCTGTGTCTATCGCTCTCTGTGTCTATCGCTCTCTGTGTCTATCGCTCTCTGTGTCTATCACTCTCTGTGTCTATCGCTCTCTGTGTCTATCGCTGTCTGTGTCTATCACTCTCTGTGTCTATCGCTCTCTGTGTCGATCGCTGTCTGTGTCTATCACTCTCTGTGTCTATCGCTCTCTGTGTCTATCGCTCTCTGTGTCTATCGCTCTCTGTGTCTATCGCTCTCTGTGTCTATCGCTCTCTGTGTCTATCACTCTCTGTGTCTATCGCTCTCTGTGTCTATCGCTCTCTGTGTCTATTGCTCTCCGTGTCTATCGCTCTCTGTGTCTATCACTGTGTCTATCGCTCTCTGTGTCTATCACTGTGTCTATCGCTCTCTGTGTCTATCGCTCTCTGTGTCTATCACTCTCTGTGTCTATCACTCTCTGTGTCTATCACTGTGTCTATCACTCTCTGTGTCTATCACTCTCTGTGTCTATCGCTCTCTGTGTCTATCGCTCTCTGTGTCTATCGCTCTCTGTTTCTATCACTCTCTGTGTCTATCGCTCTCTGTGTCTATTGCTCTCCGTGTCTATCGCTCTCTGTGTCTATCACTGTGTCTATCGCTCTCTGTGTCTATCGCTCTCTGTGTCTATCGCTCTCTGTGTCTATCACTCTCTGTGTCTATCACTCTCTGTGTCTATCGCTCTCTGTGTCTATTGCTCTCCGTGTCTATCACTCTCTGTGTCTATCGCTCTCTGTGTCTATCACTCTCTGTGTCTATCGCTCTCTGTGTCTATCGCTCTCTGTGTCTATCGCTCTCTGTGTCTATCGCTCTCTGTGTCTGTCGCTCTCTGTGTCTATTGCTCTCTGTGTCTATCGCTCTCTGTGTCTATCACTCTCCGTGTCTATCACTCTCCGTGTCTATCGCTCTCTGTGTCTATCACTCTCTGTGTCTATCGCTCTCTGTGTCTATCGCTCTCTGTGTCTATCGCTCTCTGTGTCTATCTCTCTCTGTGTCTATCGCTCTCTGTGTCTATCACTCTCTGTGTCTATCGCTCTCTGTTTCTATCGCTCTCTGTGTGTATCGCTCTCTGTGTCTATCACTCTCTGTGTCTATCGCTCTCTGTGTCTATCGCTCTCTGTGTCTATCACTCTCTGTGTCTATCGCTCTCTGTGTCTATCGCTCTCTGTGTCTATCACTCTCTGTGTCTATCACTCTCTGTGTCTATCGCTCTCTGTGTCTATCACTCTCTGTGTCTATCACTCTCTGTGTCTATCACTCTCTGTGTCTATCACTCTCCGTGTCTATCACTCTCCGTGTCTATCACTCTCTGTGTCTATCACTCTCTGTGTCTATCACTCTCTGTGTCTATCACTCTCTGTGTCTATCGCTCTCTGTGTCTATCACTCTCTGTGTCTATCGCTCTCTGTGTCTATCGCTCTCTGTGTCTATCGCTCTCTGTGTCTGTCGCTCTCTGTGTCTATCACTCTCTGTGTCTATCGCTCTCTGTGTCTATCACTCTCTGTGTCTATCGCTCTCTGTGTCCATCGCTCTCTGTGTCTATCACTCTCTGTGTCTATCGCTCTCTGTGTCTATCGCTCTCTGTGTCTATCGCTCTCTGTGTCTATCGCTCTCTGTGTCTATCACTCTCTGTGTCTATCACTCTCTGTGTCTATCGCTCTCTGTGTCTATCGCTGTCTGTGTCTATCACTCTGTGTCTATCGCTCTCTGTGTCTATCGCTGTCTGTGTCTATCACTCTCTGTGTCTATCGCTCTCTGTGTCTATCGCTGTCTGTGTCTATCGCTCTCTGTGTCTATCGCTCTCTGTGTCTATCACTCTCTGTGTCTATCACTCTCTGTGTCTATCGCTCACTGTGTCTGTCGCTCTCTGTGTCTATCACTCTCATCACTCTCTGTGTCTATCACTCTCCGTGTCTATCACTCTCTGTGTCTATCGCTGTCTGTGTCTATCACTCTCTGTGTCTATCGCTCTCTGTGTCTATCGCTGTCTGTGTCTATCGCTCTCTGTGTCTATCGCTCTCTGTGTCTGTCGCTCTCTGTGTCTATCACTCTCTGTGTCTATCGCTCTCTGTGTCTATCGCTCTCTGTGTCTATCGCTCTCCGTGTCTATCACTCTCTGTGTCTATCGCTCTCTGTGTCTATCACTCTCCGTGTCTATCACTCTCTGTGTCTATCACTCTCCGTGTCTATCACTCTCTGTGTCTATCGCTGTCTGTGTCTATCGCTCTCTGTGTCTATCGCTCTCTGTGTCTATCGCTCTCTGTGTCTATCACTCTCCGTGTCTATCACTCTCCGTGTCTATCACTCTCTGTGTCTATCGCTCTCTGTGTCTATCACTCTCTGTGTCTATCACTCTCTGTGTCTATCGCTGTCTGTGTCTATCACTGTGTCTATCGCTCTCTGTGTCGATCGCTCTCTGTGTCTATCACTCTCCGTGTCTATCACTCTCTGTGTCTATCACTCTCCGTGTCTATCGCTCTCTGTGTCTATCGCTCTCTGTGTCTATCACTCTCCGTGTCTATCACTCTCTGTGTCTATCACTCTCCGTGTCTATCACTCTCTGTGTCTATCGCTGTCTGTGTCTATCACTCTCTGTCTATCGCTCTCTGTGTCTATCGCTGTCTGTGTCTATCGCTCTCTGTGTCTATCGCTCTCTGTGTCTATCGCTCTCTGTGTCTATCTCTCTCTGTGTCTATCACTCTCTGTGTCTATCGCTCTCTGTGTCTATCGCTGTCTGTGTCTATCACTCTCTGTGTCTATCGCTCTCTGTGTCTATCGCTGTCTGTGTCTATCACTCTCTGTGTCTATCGCTCTCTGTGTCTATCGCTGTCTGTGTCTATCGCTCTCTGTGTCTATCGCTCTCTGTGTCTATCGCTCTCTGTGTCTATCGCTCTCTGTGTCTATCGCTCTCCGTGTCTATCACTCTCTGTGTCTATCACTCTCCGTGTCTCTCACTCTCTGTTTCTATCGCTGTCTGTGTCTATCACTCTCTGTGTCTATCGCTCTCTGTGTCTATCGCTGTCTGTGTCTATCGCTCTCTGTGTCTATCGCTCTCTGTGTCTATCGCTCTCTGTGTCTATCGCTCTCTGTGTCTATCGCTCTCTGTGTCTATCGCTCTCTGTGTCTATCGCTCTCTGTGTCTATCACTCTCTGTGTCTATCGCTCTCTGTGTCTATCGCTGTCTGTGTCTATCACTCTCTGTGTCTATCGCTCTCTGTGTCTATCGCTGTCTGTGTCTGTCACTCTCTGTGTCTATCGCTCTCTGTGTCTATCGGTGTCTGTGTCTATCGCTCTCTGTGTCTATCGCTCTCTGTGTCTATCGCTCTCTGTGTCTATCGCTCTCTGTGTCTATTGCTCTCCGTGTCTATCACTCTCTGTGTCTATCACTCTCCGTGTCTATCACTCTCTGTGTCTATCGCTGTCTGTGTCTATCACTCTCTGTGTCTATCGCTCTCTGTGTCTATCGCTGTCTGTGTCTATCGCTCTCTGTGTCTATCGCTCTCTGTGTCTATCGCTCTCTGTGTCTATCACTCTCTGTGTCTATCGCTCTCTGTGTCTATCGCTCTCTGTGTCTATCACTCTCTGTGTCTATCGCTCTCTGTGTCTATCACTCTCTGTGTCTATCACTCTCCGTGTCTATCACTCTCTGTGTCTATCGCTGTCTGTGTCTATCGCTCTCTGTGTCTATCGCTCTCTGTGTCTATCGCTCTCCGTGTCTATCACTCTCTGTGTCTATCACTCTCTGTGTCTATCGCTCTCTGTGTCTATCACTCTCTGTGTCTATCACTCTCTGTGTCTATCGCTGTCTGTGTCTATCACTCTCCGTGTCTATCACTCTCTGTGTCTATCGCTCTCCGTGTCTATCACTCTCCGTGTCTATCACTCTCCGTGTCTATCGCTCTCTGTGTCTATCACTCTCTGTGTCTATCACTGTGTCTATCGCTCTCTGTGTCTATCACTCTCTGTGTCTATCACTGTGTCTATCGCTCTCTGTGTCTATCGCTCTCTGTGTCTATCACTCTCCGTGTCTATCACTCTCTGTGTCTATCACTCTCCGTGTCTATCGCTCTCTGTGTCTATCACTCTCCGTGTCTATCACTCTCTGTGTCTATCACTCTCCGTGTCTATCACTCTCTGTGTCTATCGCTGTCTGTGTCTATCACTCTCTGTGTCTATCGCTCTCTGTGTCTATCGCTGTCTGTGTCTATCGCTCTCTGTGTCTATCGCTCTCTGTGTCTATCGCTCTCTGTGTCTATCACTCTCTGTGTCTATCGCTCTCTGTGTCTATCGCTCTCTGTGTCTATCACTCTCCGTGTCTATCACTCTCTGTGTCTATCGCTCTCTGTGTCTATCACTCTCCGTGTCTATCACTCTCTGTGTCTATCACTCTCCTTGTCTATCACTCTCTGTGTCTATCGCTGTCTGTGTCTATCGCTCTCTGTGTCTATCACTCTCTGTGTCTATCGCTGTCTGTGTCTATCACTGTGTCTATCACTGTGTCTATCACTGTCTGTGATTTTATTTCTGTTTCTTTGTCTCCGTCTCCCTGTGTTTGTATGTCTCTCTCTCTGTCCCTCTGTGTGTCTCTCCCTCCTCCTCTCTCTCCGTCTCCCTATCTCTCACTGCATTTCTCTCTTTAAGAACATAACAACATAAGAAATAGGAGCAGGAGTCGGCCATACGGCCCCTCGAGCCTGCTCCGCCATTCAGTAAGATCATGGCTGATCCACAACTTCCACTCCACTTTCCCGCCTGATCTCCATATCCCTTGATTCCCCTAGAGTCCAAAAATCTATCGATCTCAGCCTTGAATATACTCAAAGACTGAGCATCCGCAGCCCTCTGGGGCAGAGAAATCCAAAGATTCACAACCCTCTGAGTGAAGAAATTCCTCCTTGTCTCAGTCATAAAAGGCCGACCCCTTATCCTGAGACTGCCCCCTAGTTCTGAAATAAAAACAGAAAATGCAGGAAATACTCAGCAAGTCAGGCCGCATCTGTGGAGAGAGAGACAGAGATAACGTTTCAGGTCGACGACCCTTCGTCAGAACTGGAAAAAGCTGGAGATGGAACAGATTTTTAAGCAAGTGTAGGGGCAGGGAAAGGGGGAAGGGGAGAACAAAGGGTAAGGTCTGTGATTGGGTGGAAGGTAGGAGAGATTAAGAGATGGTGCAAGGCAAAAGGAGATGGTAATGGGACAGATTAAGAAACAAAGGATGGCTCTAGATGAAGTGTAAATGGCGCTGGCAGAATGAAAGACAACTGCCATGTGAGAGAGAGAAGAAAAAAAATGGGAAAAAAAGTGATAGGGGCCGAGGTTATGGTCTGAAATTGTTGAACTCTAAGTTGAGTCCAGAAGGCTGTAAAGTTCCTAATCGAAAGATGAGGTGCTGTTCCTCGAGCTTACGCTGAGCTTCGTTGGAACAGTGCAAGAGGCCGAGGACGGTGAGGTCTGAGTGGGTGTGGAGCGGAGAATTAAAGCGACAGGCGACCGGGAGCTTGGGGTCACCCTTACTGACTGAACGGAGGTGTTCCACAAAGCGGTCACCCCCTAGTTCTGTCTCCCTCTCTCTCTGTCTCCCCGTATTTCTATCTCTCTCTCTGACTCCCTGTGTTTCTGTGCATATCTCTCTCTGTCTCTCCCTCTCTGTCCATGTCTCAGTCTGTGTCTCTTTCTGTCTGTGCCTCTCTCTCGCTCTGTGTCTCTCTCTGTCCATGTCTCTGTGTCTTTCTCTCTCTCTGTCTCTCTCTGCCTCTCTGTGTTTCTCTGTGTTTCTCTCTCTGTCTCTCTCTGTCTATGTCTCTCACTGTGTCTCTTTCTGTCTTTCTGTGCCTCCCTCTCGCTCTGTGTCTCTCTCTGTCCATGTTTCTGTCTGTGTGTCTCTATCTCTCTCTATCTCCCTGTGTTTCTCTGTGTCTCTCTGTCGCTCTGTGCCTCTCTCTCTGTCCATGTCTCTGTCTGTGTGTCTCTCTCAGTCTGTGTCTCACTGTGTTTCTCTGTGTCTCTCGCTCTGTGTGTCTCTCTCTCTGTCCATGTCTCTGTCTGTGTTTCTCTCTCTCAGTCTGTGTCTCTCTGTCTCACTGTATTTCTCTGTGTCTCTCGCTCTGTGTCTCTCTCTCTCTCTGTCCATGTCTCTGTCTGTGTCTCTCTCTCTCAGTCTGTGTCTCTCTGTCTCACTGTGTTTCTCTGTGTCTCTCGCTCTGTGTGTCTCTCCCTCTGTCCATGTCTCTGTCTGTGTTTCTCTCTCTCAGTCTGTGTCTCTCTGTCTCACTGTGTTTCTCTGTGTCTCTCGCTCTGTGCCTCTCTCTCTGTCCATGTCTCTGTCTGTGTCTCTCTCTCAGTCTGTGTCTCTCTGTCTCACTGTGTTTCTCTGTGTCTCTCGCTCTGTGTCTCTCTCTCTCTGTCCATGTCTCTGTCTGTGTCTCTCTCTCAGTCTGTGTCTCTCTGTCTCACTGTGACTGTATGTAAGAGGAAGAGGGACGCAGATGCTGCTCACAGAGTTTGTTTTCATTCCGCAGCGCAGATGCTATTCAGGAGCGGTGTATTTAGCCACAGTATCTAGGGTGCTTGGCTGGGGGCCATGAGTTTTTGGAAAGCCTATATTTAACTATGTCAGTGTGTTTACTACTTAATAAAATGAAACTGCATTCAACTGGAGCTGCTGCACCAGCTGGGAATGAGAGGAGTGCTAATCATTTCTCCAGATACTTTCGGATCAGCCTTTCCTATCCTCTGATTACAATGGAATGGGAAAGGGCTCAGGTTGCCGTCCTTACAGGAATGCCCTGGAGTCTCCAGGAATTAAAGATTAGTCTCCAGGACATTGCTGTGAGCAAAACCCGATTGGCCGTGGGGAGGCGGATCACAGCGAGGGTGGACGCGTCGGGCGACCAATGGCGGGAGTGTGGGGGCGGGGCGGTTGAAGTCATGTGATGAAACCTCCAGGGCTACGTCCAACTAGAGTTGACAACCCAATGTGAGCCAAGGGTTGAGGGGATCACACACGTCCTTGAGCTTCTAAACACCTGGCGCACCGAGGCACAAGATCCTCTTTCTTAATCATTTCACATTTGTTATACACCTCGTCCCCATTGATTCAGTCCTTCTTAATCAGATTCTCTATAATCTGCACCGGCCCCTCCTTCAGTCTACCAATCATCCCTACTTCATCATTCTTATAGTTGTGTGAAAGGAATCCCATTCCTTGGTGAACTTTCGGATGTAGGTGGATGTAAAAATCCCACAACATTATTCCAAAGAAAAGTAGGGAGTTCTCCCCAGTGTCCTAACCAAAAACAGATTAATTGGTCATTCATCTCGTAGTCTGTACCTGCCCCGGGAGTGTTTGATGGGACAGTGTAGAGGGAGCTTTACTCTGTATCTAAGCTGTGCTGTACCTGCCCTGGGGGTGTTTGATGGGACAGTGTCGAGGGAGCTTTACTCTGTATCTAACCCGTGCTGTACCTGCCCCGGGAGTGTTTGATGGGACAGTGTAGAGGGAGCTTTACTCTGTATCTAACCCGTGCTGTACCTGCCCTGGGAGTGTTTGATGGGACAGTGTCGAGGGAGCTTTACTCTGTATCTAACCCGTGCTGTACCTGCCCTGGGAGTGTTTGATGGGACAGTGTAGAGGGAGCTTTACTCTGTATCTAACCCGTGCTGTACCTGCCCTGGGAGTGTTTGATGGGGACAGTGTAGAGGGAGCTTTACTCTGTATCTAACCCGTGATGTACCTGCCCTGGGAGTGTTTGATGGGACAGTGTAGAGGGAGCTTTACTCTGTATCTAACCCGTGCTGTACCTGCCCTGGGAGTGTTTGATGGTGTAGTGTATGTAACCTGTACCACCTTAAGAGGATACCTTAAGGTGATGGACTACTTTTTGATGGCTCCTGTACATTGTAGTACCGGTGGTGACCACATCGGCATATAAACCCTGCGGAGCAAAGTGTATCTCCGTTCAGCCCTGACCCTCAATCACTAAAGACCTGTTTAATTACTTCTGTAGTCTGTGTCCTGTTATTCCGCATAACTACATTTGAAAACACAGACTCAACAGTGGCGACGAGTCTGATCTTACCTAGCGGCAGTTTTGCATCAAAGGAAGCTTCGTCCTCTGAAACGGGCGTCGAACAAGGGCATCCGCCCTCAACATCCTGCTGGGCACTGCATCGCACGGGAGGCCATCGGGAACCTGGGTTGGTTTCTGGCCACGAAGTCAAACATCAGTGAACATCCCTTCGACGACAGTGGCGGGTAAGCCCGATCGAGCGGCACGGGGGGGAAGTCGGCCGAGTTGTCAGTGAGAGAAGGGGAGGGAAAATGACGAAAAGGGCGGAGAACACGACCACAGCCGGTGTCAGGGGCCGGACTGCAATCGGGGCAGAGACGCGCAGCAGCCAGAAAAGCGTTTATGACCACAAGGACCGCGGGAGCGGCGGGGAACAAGAGCAGCAGCGCAGGGGAAAATAAAGGACCGCTGGGAGGCGTGAACGGCAACAGCGCGGGAATCGCCATTTTGAGTCGGCGGGGGAAGAAGACAAGCGCGGGAAAAGCTGCCAAGCGCGGGAAAAGCCGCCATCTTGAAAAAAAAAAAAAAAAAAAAAAAAAAAAATAATATCCGAAGGGAAAGGAGAAACTCAGCAAGGATGCCAAAAACGGGTAACATCGCTGCTTTTGATAACGATGTGGAAGACTGGGCCACTTATGTGGAACGCATTGAAGTTTACTGTACAACTAATGAGGTACCGGATGATAAGAACGCACTAACCCTATTAAACTCGATGGGTGCGAAGACGTACGGGTTATTAAGGAACCTGGTAACCCCAGACAAACCGGTAGGGAAGAGTTTCGCGGATATTGTTACTATCCTGCAAGAACATTTAAACCCCACGCCGCTGCTGATAGCGGAACGATTTAAATTCTACAAAATAATTCAACTTAAAGAAGAAAGCAATGCTGAATTCCTAACCGAACTGCGCAAGTTATCAAAGTACTGCCAGTTCGGTACAGGACTAGCAGACGCACTGAGAGATAAGTTTGTGTGTGGGCTCCTAAGGGAAGGAACCCTGAAGCGACTGCTAGAGGAAAAGGACCTTACGCTGGACAAAGCTTTCAGCATTGCAGCATTGCACGAGGCAGCAGCACGAGGCGCTGCAGAGATACAGCAAAGGCCATTGGAATTCAGCACCAATGAAATGGCATTGGGCGCAGTAAAGTGCTATCGTTGCGGAAGGACAACGCATGACCAGAACCAGTGCTGGTTCAAAGGTAAAGAATGCAGGCAATGTGGCAAACTTGATCACATAGCGAGAGTATGCCAGTCAGGAAAGAAGACCAGCAGCAAAAAGTCACCGCAGGAGAAGTACAAAAAAGTACACAAGGTGACAGAGAACAGTTCGGATGAACAGAAGATGGATTCAGACTCCAGCAGCAAGGAACTGGGTTGTCTAAAAATACATAATGTGGGTAACACAGCAGACCACCAAACCATCTGGGTTATGCTTCGGATAGCAGGAGTCCAAGTGAAGATGGAATGGGACACTGGATCGGCATTAACGGTCATGAATAAGCATGATTACAAAAGATTATTCTCGCACATTCCCCTGAGGGATACGGAGATTGTATTGAAAACATACACGGGGCAAATAGTATACCCCAAAGGAAAGATAAAAGTAAATGTGGTCTACAATGGTAAAGAAAGTCAGAAAATGGACTTGTATGTGTTACCTGATGGAGGTCCGCCACTACTGGGACGGGAATGGATCCGGAGAATAAATGTGGACTGGCATTCCATACAAGCACTGACTGTAGATGCCTGTAAGGAGGACGACGTCAAACCTAAACGACTGTCCAAAATATTAGACGATGCTAAGGAGGTGTTCCAACAGGGACTGGGAACACTGAAAGGAATTACGGCAAACAGCAAGGTTGAAGAACATGCAAACCCAAAATTTTTCAAAGCCAGACCAGTACCTTATGCGATACGACCTGCTGTGGAAGCGGAGCTGGAAGGGCTAGAACGTTCAGGGGTACTGTCCAAGGTGGACTGGAGCGAATGGGCCACACCCATTGTTCCTGTCATGAAGCGTTCGTTGAGCAACAAGCCGGGGGAACCTGGGAAGGTTCGCATCTGTGGCGATTTCAAGATCACTGTTAATCCGGTTCTTCACACGGTGCAATATCCGCTTCCGCGGATTGAAGATATCTTCGCTTCACTGTCTGGCGGGAAACACTTCACCAAGATAGACCTGGCGCAGGCGTACCTACAGATGGAAGTTGATGAAGCATCACGCCAGTATCTCACGATCAACACACATAAGGGCTTATATCGGTATAATAGACTGGTTTTTGGAGTGGCATCGGCTCCAGTGATTTGGCAAAGGGCCATGGAGCAGGTATTGCAGGGAATCCCAGGCACACAATGCTACCTGGACGACATCCTGATTACAGGAAATAACGATAAGGATCACCTCGCGAATTTGGAGCAGGTGCTCATCAGATTGAAAGAATATGGGCTCATAGTTAATCGCCAGAAATGTGAGTTCTTTCAAAAGCGAATCTCGTACTGCGGCCACGTCATTGACCAGGAGAGGCTCCATAAGTCACCTGACAAGATCGAAGCTGCTGTAAAAGCTCCCACTCCGGAAAATGTATCCCAGTTGAGGTCGTTCCTCGGGTTGATTAACCATTACCACAAGTTTCTTCCAAATTTATCCACGGTGTTACACCCGCTAAACACTCTTTTGCAAATGGGAATACCATGGAAGTGGAGCGATGATTGTAAGCGGGCTTTTTGAAAGAGCAAGGCACTGATCACCTCTAAGGAAGTGTTGGCTCACTTTAACCCAACACTGCCTATTCGCTTAGCTTGTGATGCTTCTCCATGTGGTATCGGGGCAGTGCTCTCGCATAAGTTTCCAGATGGCTCGGAAAGGCCAGTCGCTTTCGCATCCAGATTATTGACCTCCGCTGAGCGCAACTATGCTCAGATAGATAGGGAGGCTCTCAGCCTCGTGTGGGGAGTTAAGAAATTTAACCATTACCTGCAAGGCCAAAAGTTTACGCTGCTGACAGATCACCAGCCGTTGGTTTCCATTTTCAACCCTAAGAAGGGTGTTCCGGTAATGACGGCGCAGAGGCTTCAGAGATGGTCCCTTTTCCTAGGGGCACATCAATATGATATTGAATTCAAAGGTACAAAGCAACATGGTAATGCTGATGGGCTGTCGCGCCTGCCACTACCTACAGAGGAAGAAGCACCGGCAGTTGACCCTGTCGAGATATTTCACTCGACCATCATCGAATGCTTACCAGTCACCAATGCGGGTATTGAGAGAGAGACCCGAAATGACCTGACACTGTCTCGGGTCTACGATTTGACAGTGAAGGGATGGCCAGCACATGGCGAACCACTGTTACCAGCATTCTTAGCCAGACGAGAACAGCTGTCCGTATGTCAAGGAACATTGATGTATGGAACAAGGGTGATTATTCCTCCTAAATTAAGGGAGAGTCCTGAAAGAATTGCACGAAGGTCATCTGGGGGGAGTCAAGATGAAAAGCCTTGCTAGGGCTTATGTGTGGTGGCCAGGTATCGACAAACAAATAGAGGATCTGACTAAAAGCTGCTCAGGGTGCCAAAAAGTTCAAAATGCACCTCCAATTGCACCGCTGCATCCGTGGGAATGGCCTTCAACCCCATGGCAACGTGTGCATATCGACTTTGCAGGTCCATTCATGGATTCCATGTTTTTGATAGCAGTAGACGCACATTCTAAATGGCCAGAAGTGATTAAGATGTCGACCACTACCTCTGAGAAGACAATCGCAGTTCTAAGAACCATATTTGCAAGGAATGGGTTGCCGGAGCAAATATGTTCAGACAACGGACCACAGTTCGTGTTAGAAGAATTCCAGAAATTCATGAAAAAGAATGGGGTGAAACACTATACATCTGCCCCATATCATCCGGCTACAAATGGGTTGGCCGAGAGATTTGTACAAACGTTCAAAAAGGCGATAAAGGCCATGAGTGAAGACCATATTCCACTACAACACAAGGTGGACAATTTCCTGATGGCGTATCGAAACGCCACGCATGCAGTGACAAATCAAAGCCCCGCCATAATGTTCTATAACAGAAGGTTGCGGTCCCGGTTGGATTTGTTAAAACCCAATGTGCGAAGGGAAGTCGAAAACAAGCAATTCCAGCATGTAAATAACAAGGCCACTCGTAGTTTTGAAATAGGACAACCAGTGTTGGCCAGGGACTATAGGGATGATAAATGGCAACCTGGAACAATTCGTGCATGACAAGGACCCTTGATGCACACGGTAGACGTTGGAGAGAACGTAATACGACGTCATGCTGACCAACTGGTGGAATCGAGAACAAGGGTCGACCCCATGTCTACGGCAGAGACACCAGTTGAAGAACTTATTGAGCCTGTAGCATCTACCTCAGACTCGAACGTATTGGATGATGTTAAATCCATAGGAGATCAAGTGGATGAGTCACCCCAGCAACGAGAACCAGAGACCCCTGAAAGGCGTTATCCGGCCCGGATCAGGAGGCCTCCTCAGAGACTGAATCTTTGAACAGTTATTGTGTGTAAATTGTACATATGTTATCCATGTAATGTTTAATTTGGGGTGTACACTGTTAAGCTAAAAGAGGAGGAATTGTAGTGTATGTAACCTGTACCACCTTAAGAGGATACCTTAAGGTGATGGACTACTTTTTGATGGCTCCTGTACATTGTAGTACCGGTGGTGACCACACCGGTATATAAACCCTGCGGAGCAAAGTGTATCTCAGTTCAGCCCTGACCCTCAATCACTAAAGACCTGTTTAATTACTTCTGTAGTCTGTGTCCTGTTATTCAGCATAACTACATTTGAAAACACAGACTCAACAGATGGGACAGTGTAGAGGGAGCTTTACTCTGTATCTAACCCGTGCTGTACCTGCCCCGGGAGTGTTTGATGGGACAGTGTTGAGGGAGCTTTACTCTGTATCTAACCCGTGCTGTACCTGCCCCGGGAGTGTTTGATGGGACAGTGTAGAGGGAGCTTTACTCTGTATCTAACCCGTGCTGTACCAGCCCTGGGCGTGTTTGATGGGACAGTGTAGAGGGAGCTTTACTCTGTATCTAACGCGTGCTGTACGTGCCCAGGGAATGTTTGATGGCACAGTGTAGAGGGAGCTTTACACTGTATCTAACCCGTGCTGTATCTGCCCTGGGAGTGTTTGATGGGACAGTGTAGAGGGAACTTTACTCTGTATCTAACCCATGCTATATCTGCCCTGGGAGTGTTTGATGGGACAGTATAGAGTGAGATTTACTCTGTATCTAACCCGTGCTATATCTGCCCTGGGAGTGTTTGATGGGACAGTGTCGAGGGAGCTTTACTCTGTATCTAACCCATGCTGTACCTGCTATGGGATTGTTTGATGGGACAGTGTAGAGGGAGATTTACTCTGTATCTAACCTGTGCTGTACCTGCCCTGGGAGTGTTTGATGGGACAGTGTAGAGGGAGATTTACTCTGTATCTAACCCGTGCTGTACCTGCTCTGGGACTGTTTGATGGGACAGTGTAGAGGGAGCTTTACTCCGTATCTAAACTGTGCTGTATCTGCCCTGGTTGCGTTTGATGGGACAGTGTAGAGGGAGCTTTACTCTGTATCTAACCCGTGCTGTATCAGCCCTGGGAGTGTTTGTTGGGACAGTGTTGAGGGAGATTTACTCTGTATCTAACTGGATTGTTTGTGCTTTAAGTCAGAACTACCTTTTACAGCTCCTGTATACTGTAGTACCGGCAGTAACCACACCAGTATATAAGCTGTGCGCATGCCTCTGTACTCCAGTCTAGAGATGACCCTCTTCCATTAAAGACCTGTTGTTTGTTTATGTACAGCATCCGTGTAATTCTTTATCCACTGAACCACGGATCTAACAGTGGTGACGAGTGTTGATGCGAATCTACCTGCAACATTAAACAAAAAAAAACAACAACAAAAAAAAATAGTCGAGTCCAGGAACACGGGCGTCGACCGCGAGCAACCGCCCAGCAGTCAGGCAGAGATCCAACTTCGCTGGGGAGGGGGTGGAGAGCCAAGCTTGGTTCCCCAGCCACAACGAGCAGTAAGAGACTGACGACAGGTCCTGAGCAGACCCTTCCCGAGCAGCGGCGGCTGGAGCCGACCGACGGCAGAGAGAGAGAGCCGGGCAGCGTCGACGGGGTAAGAAAGGGGGTGAAGAGAGCAGGGCGCAGCCGGGGGTTGATCACCGAGTGGCGTCGAGGAAAAATACTGCAAACCGGAGAGAGAGAGGGTAAGAAACATCCGGGTTCTAGACTGAGCGGCGTCGACAAATATCAAGAGAAGAACGCGCAGAGCACAGCCAGGGATCACGGGCTGATCAGGGTCCGCGGGGCGAAGCAAGGGGAGATGCCATTGAGCCGCGGAGAAGCAGGGAGAGCGCGGGAGGCGCCATTGAGCCGCGGAGAAGAAGGAAGAGCGCGGGAGACGCCATTTTGCGAAGCCGCAGCAGAGAAGACGGGCGAGCGCAGGAAGGAAGGAAAGCGCAGGAGACGCCATTTTGTGCCAGCAAAGAAGAAGGGGAAGCGCGGGAGGCGCCATTGGGGATAGTTAACGCACAACCAAGGGTGCCGAAGAGTGGCAGTATCTCTATGTTCGACAATGAAGTCAAAGATTGGGCGACATATGTGGAACGTATTGAGGTGTACTGCAGGGTGAATGAAGTGCCAGATGCTAATAAAGCACTGGTTCTGTTAAACTCCATGGGTGCAAAAACTTATGGGTTACTGCGAAAACGAATAACCCCAGAGAAGCCGGTAAATAAGAATTTTGGAAGCATAGTAGAAATCCTACAGGACCACTTAAGCCCCACACCGCTGCTGATAGCAGAACGATTTAAGTTCCATAAAAGGAACCAACACAAAGACGAAAGCAATGCTGAGTACCTAACGGAACTGTGCAAGCTATCGAAATACTGCCAGTTTGGAGCGGGACTAGCAGACACGTTAAGGGACAAGTTTGTGTGTGGGCTACAAAGTGAAGGAACCCAGAAACGGCTTCTATCAGAAAAGGACCTTACGCTGGACAAAGCTTTCAGTATGGCAGTATCTCACGAAGCAGCCGCAAGGGGCGCTGCAGAGATACAACGGAGACCGCAAGAATACGGCACCAACAAAATGACCTATGGAACAGGGAAGTGCTATCGCTGCGGCAGAACAACACATGACCAGAAAGATTGTTGGTTCAAGGACCAAGTGTGCAGACAGTGTGGGAAAGCAGGACACATAGCAAGAGTCTGCAGGTCTGGGAAGAAAACCAACAGTAAGAAATCTCCACAGGAGAAGTACAAAAAGGTACACCAGGTGATGGACAGTGGTTCAGATGAACAGAAAAGTGACATAGACTCCGGAAGCAAGGAGCTGGGTTGTCTGAAACTAAATAATGTAACCGAAATAGAGGATCACCAGACTATCTGGGTTACACTCAAGATAGACGGAGTCCAAGTGGAAATAGAATTGGACACAGGGTCAGCTCTAACAGTCATAAACCAAAGAGACTACAAGCGGCTATTTTCACACATACACTTGAAAGCTACAGAGATTGTCTTGAAGACGTATACGGGGCAAAAAGTCTACCCCAAAGGAAAATTAAGGGTGAAAGTGACATATAAAGGTCAGGAAATACCTAAAATGGATATACATGTATTGCCAAATGGAGGACCACCACTGCTAGGACGTGAGTGGATCCGGAAGATACATTTAGACTGGCATTCCATACAGGCACTGAAGGTGGAGGCCAAAAAGGATGATGACGTCACACCTGGACGACTGTCAAAAATGCTAACTGACGCAAAAGAAGTGTTCCAGGAGGGACTAGGAACACTAAAAGGAATAACAGCAACAATTAAAATAGAGGATAATGCAAGCCCAAAGTTTCTGAAGGCCAGACCAGTGCCTTATGCGATCAGACCAGCGGTTGAAGCAGAGCTGGAAGGGTTGGAACGTTCAGGAGTACTGTCGAAAGTGGACTGGAGCGAGTGGGCTACACCCATTGTCCCTGTAATGAAGAGGTCATTGAGTAATACGCCTGGGGAACCAAAGAAGATCCGCATCTGTGGGTATTTTAAGGTGACAGTGAACCCAATCCTTCACACGGTGCAATATCCGCTTCCACGAATTGAGGATATTTACGCTTCGCTATCTGGTGGTAAACGCTTCACCAAAATTGATCTAGCCCAGGCGTACTTGCAAATGGAGGTAGAAGAAGCTTCGAAACATTACCTTACGATCAACACCCATAAAGGTCTCTATCAATACAACTGGCTGGTGTTTGGAGTAGCCTCGGCTCCGGCCATCTGGCAAAGGGCGATGGATCAGGTCCTGCAAGGGATTCCAGGGACCCAGTGTTATTTGGACGACATCTTGGTCACGGGCGAAAATGACGGTGATCACCTCGCTAACTTGGAGAAGGTGCTCGCCAGATTAAAGAAATATGGGCTACGAGCTAATCGCCACAAGTGCGAGTTTTTCCAGAAGCAGATCTCATATTGCGGCCACGTCATCGATGAAGAGGGGTTACATATGTCCCCTGACAAGATTGAGGCAGTCGTCAAGGCTCCAGCACCGGAAAATGTGTCACAACTGAGGTCGTTCCTCGGGCTGGTAAACTATTACCACAAGTTCTTACCAAATCTGTCTACGGTACTACACCCGCTGAACACCCTACTGCAAACAGGGGTACCATGGAAGTGGGATGACGAACGTAGACGAGCTTTCCAGAAGTGTAAAGAATTGATCACATCAAAAGAGGTGTTGGCCCATTTCAACCCAGCACTACCAATTCGTTTGGCATGTGATGCATCACCCTACGGCATTGGAGCGGTGCTGTCGCACAAATTCCCAGACGGGTTGGAGAGGCCAGTGGCCTTTGCGTCTCGGTCACTAACCTCAGCCGAGCGCAACTATGCCCAGATTGACAGGGAGGCCCTCAGCCTAGTATGGGGAGTAAAAAAATTCAACCATTATCTGCATGGGCAGAAGTTCACCTTGCTGACTGACCACCAACCACTTATCTCCACCTTTAATCCTTTAATCCTAAGAAGGGCGTGCCAGTAATGACTGCACAGCGGTTACAAAGATGGTCCCTGTTTCTAGGGGCGAATCAATATGAAATAGAATATAAAGGCACGAAACAGAATGGGAGCGCTGATGGGCTATCGCGCCTGCCACTGCTTACGGTGGAGGAAGCACCAGCAGTGGACCCTATCGAGATATTTTATTCGTCGATAATTGAACGATTGCCAGTAACAAATGCGGATATAGAGAAGGAGACCCGCAATGATCCGACGCTGTCACGGGTATATGAATTGACGGTGAGGGGATGGCCAACACATGGCGACTCACTGTTGCCAACATTCTCATCCAGAAGAGAACAGCTGTCAGTATGCCAGGGGACAGTGATGTGTGGATCCAGAGTGGTGATTCCACCCAAGTTAAGGGAGAGTGTGCTAAAGGAGCTACATGAATGTCATCTGGGGGGAGTGAAAATGAATACCCTTGCTAGGGCTTATGTGTGGTGGCTGGGAATCGATCAACAAATCGAAGACCTAACTAAGAGCTGCTTAGGATGCCAGAAGGTCCAAAATGCACCACCACATGCCCCTCTACACCCATGGGAGTGGCCCTCCTCTCCATGGCAATGGGTGCACATTGATTTCGCTGGTCCATTCATGGACTCAATGTTCTTAATAGCAGTGGATGCTCATTCAAAGTGGCCTGAGGTGATAAAGATGTCTTCAACCACTACAGAGAAAACGATTGCAGTCCTACGGACCATATTTGCCAGAAACGGTTTGCCAGAGCAGATCTGCTCTGATAATGGACCACAGTTTGTGTCCGACGAGTTCCAAAAATTCATGAAAAGGAATGGGCTAAGGCATTACACATCCGCCCCGTATCATCCAGCCACCAATGGATTGGCTGAGAGGTTCGTACAAACCTTTAAGAAGGCGATAAAGACCATGTGCGACGAGGAAATTCCACTACAGCATAAGATGGACAATTTCTTATTAGCCTACCGAAACGCGACACATGCAGTTACCAACCAGACCCCGGCCATGATATTCTTTAACCGAAGGTTGAGGTCTCGTCTGGACTTGCTCAGACCAAATGTGCGAAGAAATGTTGAGGACAAACAATTCCAGCACATCAACGAGAAGCCGACAAGGAGTTTCAATGTAGGGCAACCAGTCTTGGCCCGTGACTATCGAACAGAGAAGTGGCAACCCGGAACGATATGTACAAGGCAGGGGCCATTAATGTACACAGTGAATGTCGGGGAGAACATTGTGAGACGCCACGTCGATCAGATCTTAGCGTCACAGGAAGGTGTCAACCCCATGTCTCGAGTACCTGGGGATGAACCCGACATACTTCAGACCCAGTAGTCGTGGATCCCGATGAACTACCCGATGAAAAGGGGTCAGAATCGCCTCTGCACCAAGAACAAGAACCTCCGGAAAGGCGCTATCCCGAAAGGGTCAGGAAGCCGCCCCAAAGACTGAATCTATAAATGGACTTTTTGTTATTGAATGTACATGTAAAAATGTAATTGTTATTTGAATATTAAGGGGGTATTATTAATCTAAAAATGGAGGCATTGTAGTGTATGTGCTTTAAGTCAGAACTACTTTTTACAGCTCCTGTATACTGTAGTACTGGCAGTAACCGCACCGGTATATAAGTTGTGCGCATGCCTCTGTACTCTAGTCTAGAGATGATCCTCCTCCTCCTCCTCCAGCAAAGACCTGTTGTTTGTTTATGTACAGCATCCGTGTAATTCTTTATCCACTGAACCACGGATCTAACACTAACCTGTGTTGTATCTGCCCTGGGAGTGTTTGATGGAACAGTGTAGAGGGAGCTTTACTCTGTATCTAGCCCATGGTGTACCTGCTCTGGGAGTGTTTGATGCGACAGTGTAGAGGGAGCTTTACTCTGTATCTAACCCGGGCTGTACCTGCCCTGGGTGTGTTTCATGGGACAGTGTAAAGGGAGCTTTACTCTGTACCTAACCCGTGCTGTACCTGCCCTGGGAGTGTTTGATGGGGCAGTGTAGAGGGAGCTTAACTCTGTATCTAACCCATGCTGTACCTGCCCTGGGAGTATTTGATGGGACAGTGTAGAGGGAGCTTTACTCTGTATCTAACCCGTGCTGTACCTGCCCTGGGAGTGTTTGATGCGACAGTGTAGAGGGAGCTTTACTCTGTATCTAACCCGTGATGTACCTGCCCTGGGTGTGTTTGATGGGACAGTGTAGAGGGAGATTTACTCTGTACCTAGCCCGTGCTGTACCTGCCCTGGGAGTGTTTGATGGGACAGTGTAGAGGGAGCTTTACTCTGTATCTAACCCGTGCTGTACCTGCCCTGGGTGTGTTTGATGATACAGTGTAGAGGGAGGTTTACTCTGTATCTAACCCGTGCTGTACCTGCCCTGGGAGTGTTTGATGCGACAGTGTAGAGGGAGCTTTACTCTATATCTAACCCTGTGCTGTTGCTGCTTTGGGAGTGTTTGATGGGACAGTGTAGAGGGAGCTTTACTCTGTATCTAACCCGTGCTATATCTGCCCTGGGAGTGTTTGATGGGACAGTATAGAGTGAGATTTACTCTGTATCTAACCCATGCTGTAGGGAGCTTTACTCTGTATCTAACCCGTGCTATATCTGCCCTGGGAGTGTTTGATGGGACAGTATAGAGTGAGATTTACTCTGTATCTAACCCGTGCTGTACCTGCCCTGGGTGTGTTTGATGGGACAGTGTAGAGGGAGATTTACTCTGTATCTAGCCCATGCTGTACCTGCCCTGGGAGTGTTTGATGGGACAGTGTAGAGGGAGCTTTACTCTGTATCTAACCCGTGCTGTACCTGCCCTGGGATTATTTGATGGGACAGTTTAGAGGGAGCTTTACTCTGTATCTAACCCGTGCTGTACCTGCCCTGGGAGTGTTTGATGGGGCAATGTAGAGGGAGCTTTACTCTGTATCTAACCCGTGCAGTACATGGCCTGGGAGTGTTTGATGGGGCAGTGTAGAGTAAGCTTTACTCTGTATATAATCCGTGCTGTACCTGCCCTGGGAGTGTTTGATGGGACAGTTTAGAGGGAGCTTTACTCTGTATCTAACCCATGCTGTACCTGCCCTGGGAGTGAATGATACTGACACTGGAGAAACAAAATCACTTTTCCCATAATAACATAAGTTAAAAATGCATAAATTAGAGAGGAAGAACTTGCATCTATATAGTGCATTTCACAACCTGAGGACGTTCCAACGTGCTTTACAGCCAATGAAGTACTTTTGAAGTGTAGTCACTGTTGTAATGTAGGAAATGCAGCAGCCAATTTACGCACAGCAATGTCCCGCAAACAGCAATGTGATAATGACCAGATAATCTTTTTTTTATTGATTTTGGTTGAGGGATAAATATTGATCCAGGACACTGGGGAGAACTCCCCTGCTCTTCAAATAGTGGCCGTGAGATCTTTTACGTCCACCTGAGAGAGCAGACGGGGCCTCGGTTTAACATCTCATCCAAAAGACGGCACCTCGGACAGTGCGGTACTCCCTCAGCACTGCACTGGGTGTGTCAGCCTGGATTATGTGCTGAAATCTCTGGAGTGGGATTGAAGCCAGGATCTTCTGACTCAGAGCCGAGAGTGCTACCACTGAGCCACGGATGACATATTTACTCCAAAGACTCTCTGGCGGTAAGATGTAGTAAGAGAAGGGACAGTTTTATCCCATTGGGAATCTGATGAGATCGAGTCGGCCTGCATTTTATATCCCACCCGATTTTACACCCTGCTGAATTCAAGGGAAAGAAAAATTGGACGGAGTGTAAAATGGGAGGTCGATTGGATCCCATTCAATTGAAATTGTCCCCAGAGAGTGTGAGGGGTGAAAAATGAGCGGAGAACAGTTTACATTGTTGTGATGGCCTTCGCCAAGACTCTTCTAATTGGGAGCATAAGAAATAGGGGCAGGAGTAGGCCATTCGGCCCCTCGAGCCTGCTCCGCCATTCAATAAGATCATGGCTGATCTTCTACCTCATCTCCACTTTCCCGCCCTATCCCCTTATCCCTTGATTCCCCTAGTACCCAAAAATCTATCATAGAAACATAGAAGATAGGAGCAGGAGTAGGTCATTCGGCCCCTCGAGCCTGCTCCGCCATTCAATGCGATCATGGCTGATCATCCAAATTCAGTACCCTGTCCCTGCTTTTTCCCCATATCCCTTGATCCCTTTAGCCTCAAGAAATATACCTAACTCATTCTTGAATATATTTAATGAATTGGCCTCAACTGCCCTGTGAGGCAGAAAATTCCACAGGTTCACCACTCTCTGGGTGAAGAAATTCCTCCTCATCTCTGTCCTAAATGGCTTACCCCTTATCCTTAGACTGTGACCCCTGGTTCTGGACTCCCCCGCCATCTGGAACATCCTTCCTGCATCTAGTCTGTCTGGTCCTGTTAGAATTTTATAAGTTTCAATGAGATCCCCTCTCATTCTTCTAAACTCCAGCGAATATAAGCCCAATCGACCCAATCTCTCCTCATACTTCATTCCTGCCATCCCAGGTATCAGTCTGGTGAATCTTCGCTGCACTCCCTCCATGGCAAGAACATCCTTCCTATCGATCTCAGCCTTGAATATACTCAGTGACTGAGCATCCACAGCCCTCTGGGGTAGAGAATTCCAAAGATTCACCACCCTCTGAGTGAAGAAATTCCTCCTCGTCTCAGTGAGCTCAAGCAGGGCTTAGGAGAGAACAGTCACCATGGTGACTGAAACCACGATCAAAGAGGCGAGTAAGGTTTTAGGGGTGACATTTGAAGGCGGGGAGAGAAGTTTGCGAATTGGGGGGGGTGCGGTGTGCGGGTGGGGCAGGATTGTTGGAGGAAGTTTCAGTGTGCAGCGGGGAGGGGCGAATGGTGTGAGTGAAGGATTGGAGACTGGTGGTAGAACAGAGCATCTCTCAGAGCTGGACGAGCGAGAGGGAGGGACCTGAGACTTTGAGCTGCTGAAGATGGAGAAGTAACTTGAAACAAAGTCATGGAGGGACAAGGCAAACGACTACAACAACTTGCATTTATATAGCACTTTTAACGTAATAAAACGCCCCAAGGCGCTTCACAGGAGCGTTACCAGACAAAATCTGACACCGAGCCAGATAAGGATAAATTAGGGCAGGTGATCAAAAGCTTGGTCAAAGAGGTAGGTTTTAAGGAGCGTCTTAAAGGAGGAAAGAGAGGTAGCGAGGCGGAGAGGTTTAGGGAGGGAATTCCAGAGCTTGGGGCCTCGGCAGCTGAAGGCACGGCTGCCAATGGTGGAGCGATTATAATCAGGGATGCTCAAGAGGCCAGAATTAGAAGAACGCAGATATCTCGGGGGGTTGTGGGGCTGAAGGAGATTACAGAGATAGGGAGGGGCGAGGGCCATGGAGGGATTTGAAAGCAAGGATGAGAATTTTAAAATTGAGGCGTTGCTTAACCGGGAGCCAATGTAGGTCAGCGAGCACAGGGGTGATGGGTGAACGGGACTTGGTGCGAGTTAGGACACGGGCAGTCGAGTTTTTGGATGACCTCAAGTTTACGTCGGGTGGAACTGAGACTAGATCTTAAATGTGTGTACAAGAAATTATTTCCTGAGCTAGCAATATGGATATAGTCCAGTGCAGCTATAATTCTTTTAGTCCATATCACTAGGCTCTTTAATAGCTGTTTATTGGTTTCTAATTGCCTGGTTATAAGGCTGCTTCCTTTTTATTGGGGAACCCAAGCCTGTTATCTGAGGTCAGATAGTGTCACATTAAAGTCCCATGTATCTCTTCTCTCTTTATCTTAAGTGCTGTCTGTCTCATTCTCTTAATTAGGAATCAAAGGGTCTCACTGGGATCCATCAATCATTGTTTGCAGATGGATTAACTCCTTCTGCAGATGCCAAGAGATGGGAATTTAAGGCTGTGACTCCCTTTACGGGGATGGGGTGGGGCAGGGGGAAGGGGCAATGGGGCTGACTCACACCTAGTTTGTACATCAAGAAAATACACAGCCCTCTTTCCATTTCACTTAACGCTCCGCCCTTTCCCCCCGCCCCCCAACTTCTCTCCTGCAGGATGGGCTATTGGTTCAGCATCTTCTGGTCAATCTATGGAACAGGCTCCCTCGGGAGACGGCGGAAGCAGTGAGTATTGATTCATTCAAATGCAAATCAGATAGACTCTTTCAGAAAATAACATTTTGCAAATAACCGTAATTTGAAACATGGCGTGGGACGAGTGTGGCGTGCTTGGGAGGAACAGGTGACTTTGTCTCGGCCAATATGATCCCTCAACCAACATCACTAAAATAAATCATCACCTCATTGTTGTTTGTGGGAGCTTGCTGTGCGCAAATTGGCTACCGCGTTTCCTACATTACAACAGCGACTACACTTCAAAAATACTTCATTGGCTGTAAAGCGCTTTGGGACATCCTGAAGTCGTGAAAGGCGCTATAGAAATGCAAGTCTTTCATTATTTCTATTCTTTCTTTGGTTCCCAAATCCCTCCACCACTGGGGTTTTCCTCGCCTCATGTCTGGGTCTGTTGTAGACTCATTGATAAGAGATTGATTGCTGTGATTAGTCAACAGCTCCATTATCGTTGTATCGTGCGACTGCCAGGATGGTAGAAGACGAACTAGACGGACCTTGGTCTGTTTTCATCCAGTAATTCCTATGTTCAACCAACTTGCCATTCTCCATGTGTGGTGCTGAGAAGTGAGCGGGTTAGCTGGCTGTTTGACCGTGGAAGGCATCAGAGTTCTCACGCACACTTGGGACGGCGATCAGTGCCGGCGACCCTGGCTGAGTTTATTTCTCCTCTCTGAGCAGTGCTGAGGCCATTCTGTAGCGCCGCTGAATTCAGCCAAACCAGTGGCCAGGCTCGAGAGCCTTCCTGCTCTATGTGGGCTTAGTACCAGCCAGGTAGTGCATTTACCCATCCGGCCCCTTTGCTTTGCGTGCTTTGTGTTGCGGCTGAACTCCTTGCCTTCGCTGTATGGTCAGGCACTGGTACTTGGTACTTTTGACGGGCAAAACATGAGTAAATTCAAACCAAGCAATTGGGTGGCCACTGGTGAGGCGGCCATTTTCTATCGCCATGAAGTGATAGAAGAATGACCCACACATAGTGCAGGTGACCAACGTCCAGTGCTGTTTTACTCTTGGACAGAGGTGTCTGCTGCAGCTCAGTTGGTAACACCCTTGCCTTTGAGTCAGAAGGTTGTGGGTTCGGAGTCCCACTCCAGAGACTTGAGCACATAATATGCGCTGACAATCCAGCGCTGCACTGTCGGAGGTGCCGTCGTTCGGATGCTGCCTGGGCCAGCCCCCAGTAACAGGTCTAGTCCTCCAAAGTTCACCAACGAGCAGAGCCAGCTGGCTGAACAACAGCAGTTCGCTCAGAACAGTTCACTTGCCTGGCACGGGTGTTGGATCAGGGATTCTGACATAGAGGGTGGAATCTACCAGATGTATCAACTTGGAGCCACCTCGAACTCATTTATCCTCCTTCCAACAAGAAGGAGAATAGTGAGCGCGAGATTCACTAAATGCGCCACCATTGGTGAGGCACCTTGTTTAATGGAAACTGAAACTCTCTCTATTATGGGTACAGATGGCAAGACTCTTTAAGGGGAACTAGATGGTGAGACTCTTTGTAAGGAGCCCAATGGTGCAACAGCCTTGTTAAGGGGAACTGATGGAGGGTTTTCCTGGTAAAGGGTTACTGATGGAGAGATGTCCTGGTTAAGGGGTTCTGATGGAGAGGTGTCCTGGTTAAGGGGTTCTGATGGAGAGGTGTCCTGGTTAAGGGGTTCTGATGGGGAAATGTCCTGGTTAAGGGGTTCTGATGGGGAGATGTCCTGGTTAAGGGGTACTGATGGGGAGATGTCCTGGTTAAGGGGTTCTGATGGAGAGATGTCCTGGTTAAGGGGTTCTGATGGAGAGATGTCCTGGTTAAAGGGTTCTGATGGAGAGATGTCCTGGTTAAGGGGTTCTGATGGGGAGATGTCCTGGTTAAAGGGTTCTGATGGGGAGATGTCCTGGTTAAGGGGTTCTGATGGAGAGATGTCTTGGTTAAGGGGTTCTGATGGGGAGATGTCCTGGTTAAGGGGTTCTGATGGGGAGATGTCCTGGTTAAGGGGCTCTGATGGGGAGATGTCTTGGTTATGGGGTTCTGATGGGGAGATGTCCATCCCAGCTCCATCCCATAGCCATGTGGTACTGAACTGTGTACACTCATTACTACTGGATAAGTTAGGGAGGACCAGGGGTCACGCTTACAAGCTGCGTAAAGGCGTTGGATGTCAGAAGGTTAGTTCTTTTCCCAGAGAATAGTGGACCGCTGGAACAGGCTGCCGGCCCATGGGGTGAATGCCGATTCGCTGAGTTCTTTCAGGTGAGAGCTGGACCAGTTTCTGGCTGGGGTGGAGATCCCCTCTTACAAGGTACCTGGTAACATTAATTAGGGCCAGAGTAGTCTCCTGGACTAGCTTTGATCATCCAAAGGGGGTCAGAGAGGAATTTTACGGATTTTGTTTTCCCTAACAGGCTTGGGATTTTGAACCTGGTTTCCCGCCTCTCCCGGGAGATCACACGACTCCGGGTGGGGTGGGGAGTGCCTGTGTATTGTGTTACACAAGGCGGCCCATCTGTGTGGGGCAGGCTGGATGGAGCAGTAGCTCTCTTCCAGTCCGTCATCTTTGTTGATTTGTAGTTGGGGGGCAGCTGTCTGAAGCGGGTGGAGCGTAAGCCCTGCTTCTGATTGCTTGGCCCAGCAACCAACAACAACAACAACTTGTATTTATAAAGCAGATTTAACAATCCCAGACGCTTCACGTTATCAAACAAAATTTAACACCGAGCCACATAAAGAAAGACTTGCATTTCTACAGCGCCTTTCACGACCACCGGACATCCCAAACTGCTTTACAAGCCAATGAAGTGCTTTTTTTTTGACGTGTGGTCACTTTTGTAATGTAGGAAACGCGGCAGCCAATTTGCGCACAGCAAGCTCCCACAAACAGCAATGTGATAATGATGAGATAATGTTTTAGTGATGTTGATTGAGGGATAAATATTGGCCAGGACACTGGGGAGAACTCCCCTGCTCTTCTTCAAAATAGTGGCCGTGGGATCTTTTACTTCCAACCGAGAGAGGAGATGGGGCCTCAGCTTAACGTCTCATCTGAAAGACGGCACCTTCAACAGTGCGGCGCTCCCTCAGTACTGCACTGGAGCGTCAACCTAGATTTTTGTGCTCAAGTCTCTGGAGCGGGACTATGAACCCACAGCCTTCTGACTCAGAGATGAGAGTGCTACCCACTGAGCCACGGATGACATAAGGAGCTGCTAGGGCAGATGCTGGTCATAGAGGCAGGTTTAAAGGAGCGTGTTAAAGGAGGAAGGAGAGGAAGAGACATGGAGAGATTTAGGGAGTGAATTCCAGAGCTTGGGGCCTTGGCAGCTGAATAAATATGCTGGATAATATGCCTGTGCATTGGCATTGGGGTTGGACTCGGCTGTGATGTTCCCCATGGGCGAATAGCTATGGTGGTATAGTGGTGGACTAACAACCCATCATGAATGGGAGTTCAAATCTCACTGTAGCACCAGAAGATATCAGCATTACAATCTGTCGGATTATTCTAGAAACCCAACTGGCCCTTGGGGAAGTGAAACTGCCAAACCCCACTGCCTGGTTATGTGACTCCACTTTAATATCCCCCTCCCATCCCCCTTTTTTTTAATTCATTGATGGGATGTGGGCGTCGCTGGCTAGGCCTGCATTTAGTGCCCATCCCTAATTGCCCTTGAGAAGATGGTGGTGAGCCGCCTTCTTGAACTGCTGCAGTCCATATGGTGTAGGTACACCCACAATGCTGTTAGGAAGGGAGTTCCAGGATTTTGGCCCAGCAACAGTGAAGGAACGGCGATACAGGTCCAAGTCAGGATGGTGTGTGGCTTGGAGGGGAACTTGTAGGTGGTGATGTTCCCATGCGTCTGCTGCCCTTGTCCTTCTAAGTGGTAGAGGTCGCGGGTTTGGAAGGTGCTGTTGAAGGAGCTTTGGCGAGTTGCTGCAGTGCATCATGTAGATGGTACACACTGCAGCCACAGTGCGCCGGTGGTGGAAGGAGTGAATGTTGAAGGTGGTGGATGGGGTGCCAATCAAGCGGGCTGCTTTATCCTGAATGGTGTCGAGCTTCTTGAGTGTTGTTGGAGCTGCACTCATCCAGGCAAGTGGGCTGAACAAACCATTCAGTTGCACAAACAACTGCTATGCAGTAAGAGGAAAGCCCACCACCCCCTTCTAAAGCAGCATCTAGGGATGGGCCTCTTGACCTGCCCAGGCCCAAGGAGAGACAGATTTTTGAATGATAAGGGAGTCGAGGGTTATGGGGAGCGGGCAGGGAAGTGGAGTTGAGGCCAAGATCAGATCAGCCATGATCTTATTGAATGGCGGAGCAGGCTCGAGGGGCCAAATGACCTCCTCCTGCTCCTACATCTTATGTGAGGCATTGCTGATCGGCCGTGTGAGTGACAGGATGATGTTGGAACTGTTCCCCAGTCAGAGGTAGCCAGCGAGAAGAGACGAATAAACAGAAAGCAGCCAGGATGAAAAGGACTTGCATTGATTCAGCGCCTTTCACCACCTCAGGACATCCCAAAGAACTTTACAGCCAATGAAGTACCTTTTGAAGTGTAGCCACTGTTGTAATTTGTGCACAGCAAGCTCCCACAAACAACAATGTGATAACGACCAGATCCTCTGGAGGTTTTTTTAAGTCTTGGTTGAGGGATCAATATTGGCCTTAGGACACTGGGGGATAACTCCCCTGCTCTTCTTCGAAATAGTGCCGTGGGATCTTTAACGTCCACCTGAGAGAGCAGACGGGGGCCTCGGTTTAACGTCTCATCCAAAAGACCGCACCTCCGACAGATTCAATCACGGCTATCAAAAGGGAGTTGGCTAAGTATCTGAAGGAAAGAAATTTGCAGGGCTACGGGGAAAGGGACTAGCTGAAGTGTTCTTGCAGAGAGTCTGGCACAGGCTTGATGGGCCAAATGGCCTTATTCCGTGCGGTAGTTATTCTATGATGTACTCCACTGCACTGGATTGTCAGCATAGTTTCGGTGCTGAAGACTCTGGAGGGGGGCTTAAACCTACAACCTTCTAACTCAAAGAGCAAGTAGTGCTACCCACTGAGACACAGCGCAATGTTACCCTCCCAGTGCAATTGTTTCCAAATCCACGAGGCCCTGTTTAATGTTACTTCAGGTTGAATAGATACTGTCCGGATTATTCCTATGAAAACATTGCACGGATATCTGATAGGTACTGAGCAGTTTAAAGACGTGTTTTATACTGTGCATTAAAACAAGATATCCTTACCACAATCAGTCAAGTCAATAAGCTTGGGACCTGCTCATGTAAATCTGCCCTTTACTGTTAAAATAATACACGTGGATGTACATCAGAGAGTTAATTTGTTTGAAATACGATGCCGGTCCCATTAAAAGAGAGGCCGATCTCTCTCCTTGCAGCGGAGCGAAATGGACCTGTCCAGATTCAAGCAGGTAAATAAACGAGCATGTTGGATCTCTGCTCTTTCCCCAGCTGGAGGATCTGGTGGGAGTAGGGACTGAGAGGAAGAGACACGGCTCCTGGTACAGACCCGCGCATCCATGTACTCCCAGCGGCCGCTCCTGGGCTCCGATTGCCCGGCTGTGCTTTTGAATTGGACCCACGCCAGCCGAGGGTTGCCAACTCTGGTTGGGAGTATTCCCGGAGGTTTAATCACCTGACATCCCACCTCCAACCGCCCAGCCCGCTCCAACAGTCTTTCCTTCACTCACTCCCCGATAAACAGAAGTATTCAAAGAAATTGAGATAACATGCCATTTTTTGTCACGCCCCTGGGTTTTGTTCACAGCAGTGTCCAGGAGATTAACCTTCAATTCAGAGACTCCAGGGCACCCCTGGAGGGTTGGCAGCCCAGTGCCAACACTAAGTTCAGCGGCAGAGATCTGGGGTAAGCGAGGCGGAGATGCTGCCTCGATGCCCCACTTGAAAGAAAGAAGAAAGCACCTGCCGTTCACGACTTCAGGATGTCCCAAAGCGCTTTACAATGAAGTACTTTTTGAAGTGTCGTCGCTGTTGTAGTGTAGGAAACGTGGCAGCTAATTTGCGCACAGCAAGCTCCCATAAACAGCAATGTGATAAATGACCAGATCATCTGTTTTTTGGTGATGTTGATTGAGGGATAACTATGGTCCCAAGACACCTCCCCTGTTCTTCTTCAAATAGTGCTATGGGGTCTATAACATCCACCTGAGAGAGCAGACAGGGTCTTGGTTTAACTCCTCACCTGAAAGACGGCACCTCTGACAATGTAGGTACTCCCTCAGTGCTGCACCAGGAGTGTCAACCTAGATAATGTGTTGACAAGTGTCTGGAGCAGGAGCTTGAACTGCACTAACCTACTGTAGATCAGAGGTGAGTGTGCTACCCACTGAGCCATGGCTGGCACATTGTTGAAGAGATGAAGAGGCATCACCAGCACAGGAACAAAATCACTGCCTGGGCCAGGGACTCTGCCATTTTCTCCTGGCCGTGGGTGGGTTGAACAATTCCATCAGCAACAACAACTGGCGTTTATATCCACGCCTTCAAGTAGAAGAGTGTCCCAGAGCCGGGGTGGGGGGAGGGAGGAGGTACCAGTAAAGTGACCATGAAGCTACCATGGGGTACGGTAGCATAGTGGTTATGTTACTGGTACAAATAATCCTGGTAAACTGTGAACTCAAATCCCACCATAACAGCTGAGGAATTTAAATTCAGTTAATTAAATAAATCTGGAATTAAAAAGCTTGCATTAGTAATGGTGAACCATGAAACGACTGGATTGTCATATAAAACCCAAATGGTTCACTAATGTTGTCCATGGAAGGAAGTCTGCCATCTTTACTCGGTCTGGCCTATATATGACTCCAGACCCACAGCAATGTGGTTGACTCTTAACTGCCCTCTGAAATGGCCCAGCAAGACACTCTGTTGTATTCAAGAAGACGGCTCACCACCACCTTCTCGAGGGCAACCACGGATGGACAATAAATGCCAGCCTTGCCACTGACGTCCACATCCAATGAATTGAAGAAAATGATCATAACAAACCCAACTGGTTCACTAATTCCCTCTTTAGGGAAGAAAACCTGCCGTCCTTACCTGGCCTGGGCCTATATGGTTGACTCTGTTGTATCAAAGTGCTTTAGTGCTCTCTCCTATAGCCCTGTAATTTTTTTCCTATTTCAGGTATATATCCAATTTGCTTTTAAAAGTTATTGTCGAATCTGCTTCCACCACCCTTTCAGGCAGCGCATTCCAGATCGTAAAGACTCACTGCGTAAAAAAAATTCTCCTCATCTCCCCCCACCCCCCCGACCACCACCGGTCCAATATAAATATAAATGAGGTGAGTTCGTAGCCATGGCTGCAACATGTTGTAACGGTATGTTGCCAATGACCTTAAATCTGTGTCCTCTGATTATCGACCCTCCTGCCACTGGAAACAGTTTCTCCCTATTTACACTTTCCAAACCCTTCATGATTTTGTCTCTACATCTGCCAATTTGAAGATCATGATCTCTGACATCAACAACAACAACTTGTATTTATATAGCGCCTTTAGCGTAGTAAAACATCCCAAGGCGCTGCACAGGAGCATTAAAAGACAAAAAATTTGACCGAGCTGCTTAAGGAGAAATTAGGGCAGGAGCAGGGGTCGGCCGTACGGCCCCTGGAACCTTCTCCGCCATTCAATAAGATCACGGTTGAACTTCGACAGCAACTCCACTTTCCCCGCCCGATCCCCATATTGAATTTCCCCAGCACCAGACAGAGAGCTCTGCTTCGGGTAGTGCAACTGAGGCAGGCCGGTAGTGAGCAGGCAACTCACAAGGCGAGAAGCTTTGATTTCTGGTCAGTCAGTGACTGGGACTTCCTTCATCAACTCACAGCGCGGCTTGACAAAGGGGTCTTTGGAACAATCAGCCGGTGGAGAAACCTGCGATCATTCCGAACCAGCTAATGACTCCGAACCCCTCACACACTCGCACTTTGATGTAAGGTGCTCTTTAAAGAAAGACTTGCATTTATACAGCGCCTTTCACGACCACTGGATGTCCCAAAGTGCTTTGCAGCCAATGAAGTACTTTTTGAAGTGTAGTCACTGTTGCAATGTGGGAAATGCGGCAGCCAATTTGCACACAGCAAGCTCCCACAAACAGCAATGTGATAATGACCAGATAAACTGTTTTAGTGATGTTGATTGAGGGACAAATATTGGCCAGGGATAACTCTTCTTCGAAATAGTGTCATAGGATCTTTTACACCCACCTGGGAGGGCAGACGGGGCCTTGGTTTAACATCTCATCTGAAAGACAGCACCCCTGACAGTGCAGCACTCCCTCAGTACTACACTGGGCGCATCAACCTAGATTTCAGTGCTTAAGTCTCTGGAGTGGGACTTGAACCCACAACCTCCTGACTCAGCGGCGAGGGCGCTACCCACTGAGTCCCAGCTGACAAAAAAATGAACTGAGGCCCCCATCTGCCAAGTGTCAGACTGAGGTTAAGGATCCCACGGCACTACTTCAAAGCAGAGCGGGGGAGTTCTCCTGAACACCTGAGGGTAAAAAAATAACAGCGGGAATTCTCCAGTCCCACCGTAACTTCGTAGGAAGGTTGGCAGAAACCCCCCCTCGCCCCGCACCCCCACCCCATCCCCATCTCAGGAGAGTAGGAAGGTCGAGGAGCGCTGAAGGGTTGGGGCAGGGTACCCGAGAGGGGAGAAATGGAAGGAGGGATGATGACAGGAGAGAGGGTTCTAGGAGGGCTCAAGAGAAAAGAAGAGGAAAGGGGGAGAAAAAAGTGGAAATAGAAGGGGTGGGCTTGGGTCCAGAGCCGCAGCCAAAAGGTGCATGTGAATGGATACAGGGAAACTCAAGTTATTAGGCAAAATTAGGAGACATATATCCTGGTAGCTACTGAAAATAAAACAGAACCAAACCCGGGTCCTGCGGGTGTGCGGACCCAGTGTACTACCTACTTTTTAAATGGCCACTGGTGTAAGGAACGGCTGGATTTGAGAGAGAAAAGAACAGCTTCTCTTTAGTTTGGCTGAGTTAAGTTATATTGTCACCTCGTCTGTCTCTTTTATCTCTTCCATGCCTCGTCACTCATCCTACTTCATACCTTTCCAATGCTCCCTAACCTTTCCTCCCACTTCTGAATGACTCTCTGCTCTGTTCCGCATCGCAGCTCATTTTTCTCACTTGATAAAGATCTCCCGGGCCGACACGCCAATTCCAACCTTCTGCCTTTTTCGCCATTCACCTCAGAGGCCACTCTCCTGATGCCGTATCCTCAGCTTCTCCACCTCCCCCTCCTCCAGTCCCCCTACCCCCTACCAGTTGACGGTCACTATGCTGGTACAATGTGCCCACCCCGCCCTGACCACCCTTCATGATGCTCGTTCAACCGACACAGTGCCTTGCTGGCCTATTGCGCAGCCCTTAATTTAATCGCTCCATCATTTGCAGCCATACCTTCAGCTGCCAAGGCACTGAGCTCTGGAATTCCCTCCCTAAACCTTTCCGCTGCTTTACATCTCCTTCCTCCTTTGAGACAATCCTTGAAGCTACCTCTTTTACCAAGGGTACTTTCTAAATGGTGAAAGGCTAAAAATAGTGGAGGTCCAAAGAAACTTGGGGTCCAGGTACATTGATCATTAAAATATCCTGAACAGGTACAGAAAATAATCAAAAAGGCTAATGGAATGCTGGCCTTTATATCGAGAGGACTCGAATACAAGGGGGTAGAAGTTATGCTGCAGCTGTACAAACCCCTGGTTAGACCACACCTGGAGCACTGTGAGCAGTTCTGGGCACCACACCTTAGGAAGGATATATTGGCCTTGGGGGGAGTGCAGCGTAGGTTTACCAGAATGATACCCAGACTTCAAGGGTTAATTTACGAGGAGAGATTACACAAACTAGGGTTGTTTTCCCTAGAATTTAGAAGGTGATCTGATTGAAGTTTTCAAGATATTAAGGGGAACAGATAGGGTAGATAGAGAGAAACTATTTCCGCTGGTTGGGGATTCTAGGACCAGGGGGCAGAGTCTAAAAATTAGAGCCAGGCCTTTCAGGAGTGAAATTAGGAAACACTTCTACACACAAAGGGTGGTAGAAGTTTGGAACTCTCCTCTGCAAACAGCAATTGATGCTAGATCAATTGTTAATTTTAAATCTGAGATGGATAGCATTTTGTTAACCAAAGGTATTAAGGGATATGGGCCAAAGGCGGGTATATGGAGTTAGATCGCAGATCAGCCATGATCTCATTGAATGCCGGAACAGGCTCGAGGGGCTGAATGGCCTCCTCCTGTTCCTATGTTCCTCAGCTTTTGGTTATCTGTCCTAATTTCTCCTCATGTAGCTCGGTGTCAAATTTGGTTTAAAACACTCTTGTGAAGCGCCTTGGGACATTTTACTATGTTAAAGATACATAAATACAAGTGGTTGTTGTTGGTACGGCAACGCGACCATGCTTACCCTGCGACCCCACCACCATCCCTCTATACTGACATCCTCACTGATCCATTCGTCCACCAGCTTGATCTCCAGTTGAATTGACGGAGCCATTATAATAGTTCAGGGCCCCAGCCCACAAGAGGCTGTCACGCACCTCGACTGCCCCCCTTTCAACAGATGATGAAGTCCCTCCTCCCCACCCATCAAAACTTAAATATACCCTCTAGGTCAAGTTAATTGCTCCTTTTTAAAAAAAACTGAATTCAAATTCTCAAACCCCCAGGGTGGGGTTTGAACTCTTGACCTCTGGATTCGACTAGTCCAGTAACATCGCCATCACTGTGAAAGTCATTGTGGCTCTGTTGGCAGTGCAGCAGTCCGGTACCCTTCCCAATACTGGATGAGTGCATCGTACACTGTGTCAGTCGTGAGTCAGTGGGTAGCTCTCCTCTGAGCTAGAAAAGTCATGGGTTCAAGCAGCACCCCAAGAGACCTGAGCACATAATCCAGGCTGACACTCCACAGTGCAGTACTGAGGGAGTACTGCACTGTCGGAGGTGCCGTCTTTTTGAATGAGATGTTAAACCGAGGCCCCGTCTGCTGCCTCAGGTGGATGTAAAGGATCCCGTGACACTACTTTGAAGAAGAGCAGGGGAGTTATCTCCGGTGTCCTGGCCAATTATTATCACTCAACCAACATCACTAAAAAAAACAGATGATCTGGTCATCATCATATTGCTGTTTATGGGAACTTGCTGTGCACAAATTGGCTGCCGTGTTCTCTACGCTACAACAGTGACTACACTTCAAAAGGTACTTCATTGGCTGTAAAGCACTCTGGGCCATCCTGATGTCATGAAAGGCGCTATGGAAATGCAAGTTCTTCCTTCTTGGCCAATGGACTGTAGGTAAATACACTGCCCTGTATGTTACCCTGCGCATGATCAGGAAGGTCTGGGATTGATCTGCGCGCTGATTGCAGGCGGGTTGGCAATGTATCCACAATTGGTCTCAGTTAGGGAAGGGATGGAGAGGAGAGGAGGATGGAGCAAGTTGGCCGTTGTTCCTGTTGCTGATCACTGCCCAATAACTCATGCTGGAAAGAGTATTGGGTGTGAACAAGAGTCGGTCGACTGTGATGCTTCCCACAAGGTTAAATAATTCTCCCTGTCCAAATTGGCAGGTACAAAATGGCCACTTAACTCTCTGGAATTAGCACCCGGGGTAGAGAAGGGATCCCAGATTACCACAACAACTTGCATTTATATAGTGCCTTTATCATAGTAAAACGTCCCAAGGCACTTCACAGGAGTGTGTTCAAACAGAATTTGACTCCGAGCCACATAAAGTGCTATTAGGACAGGTGACCAAAAGCTTGGTCAAAGAGGTAGGTTTTAAGGTGCAACTTAAAGGAGGAGAGAGAGGTGGAGGGGCAGAGGGATTTAGGGAGGGAATTCCAGAGCTTAGGGCCCAGGCAGCTGAAGGCACGGCCGCCGATGGCGGAGCGACGAAAATCAGAGATGCACAAGAGGCCAGAATTGGAAGAGCGCAGAGATCTCGGAGGATTGTAGGGCTGGAGGAGGTTACAGAGATAGGGAGGGGTGAGGCCATGGCAGGTCTTGAAAACAAGGATGAGAGTTCTAAAATCGAGGCGTTGCTGGACCGGGAGCCAATGTTGGTCAGCGAGCACAGGGGGCGATGGGCGAGTACAGCAGGAGAAATGCCTGAGAGAGCAGTCCCTCAGTACAAGATACTGTGAGCGTGGCTCTCAAAGATAGCAACATCAACAAATGCTGAACCTGTAATAAATTCTAATTAGGACCTGCTGAATTAAATCTTTCATTTATTCCCCATTTATCAGACCTTATCAGTGCAGATGATACCAGTGGACGAGAGCTCAGATAATGACCATGTGTCCTCTATAAAGCAGACAAGTGAATCTCCTCACCAGATAAACTAGATGGAGTGAAAAAACCCAGGAGTGAGAATGGATGAAAAAATATACTCACGTAGAGTGTACGCTATTATCAGATAGAAAGTGTGTCTGACTGAAGCTGGCTACGGTTTAGTGAGTTGGAAAACTAATTTTATTTAAAGACGTGCAAAGATGCAGCAATCGAGACCTTGACTCTTGATTATCTGTGCCCATTCACCGGATGATTAATTTACTGGAAGGTCTGTGCTTTGTGCTCTGTCTATTGTCATTCATACCGAGCCTGTCCTTTCTCTCTATCTCTCTCTATTTGCCTTTTGCTCTTGCCCTGGTTAACCCTTTCAAGCTTCAAATACAGCTCCCATACGGGTCAAATAAGAACTGGATTTGGAGACAGTTTCGATCCAGTTCCCAGAGGACATGGGCCCCCAATACCAAGCTGCAACCCTTAATTTCCCCCTGGCTGAGGAATCTAGAACCAGGGGTCACAGTCTCAGGATATGGGGTAGGACTTTTAGGACTGAGATGAGGAGAAATGTCTTCATGCAGAGGGTGGTGAACCTGTGTAATTCCCTACCACAGAAGGCTGTGGAGGCCAAGTCACCGAATATATTTAAGAAGGAGATAGATAGATTTCTAGACACAAAAGGCATCAATCGGTATGGGGAGAGAGTGGGAAAATGGTATTGAGATGGAGGATCAGCCAAAATCATATTGAATGGTGGAGCAGGCTCGAAGAGCCGAGTGACCTACTCCTGCTTCTATTTTTCTATGTTTCTATGTACCTGCCCTGGGAGTGTTTGATGGGACAGTGTAGAGGGAGCTTTACTCTGTATCTAACCCGTGCTGTACCTGCCCTGCGAGTGTTTGATGGGACAGTGTAGAGGGAGCTTTACTCTGTATCTAACCTGTGCTATACCTGCCCTGGGAGTGTTTGATGGTACAGTGTAGAGGGAGCATTACTCTGTATCTAACCCGTGCTGTACCTGCCCTGCGAGTGTTTGATGGGACAGTGTAGAGGGAGCTTTACTCTGTATCTAACCCCGTGCTGTACCTGCCCTGGGAGTGTTTGATGGGACAGTGTAGAGGGAGCTTTACTCTGTATCTAACCCGTGCTGTACCTGCCCTGGGAGTGTTTGATGGGACAGTGTAGAGGGAGCTTTACTCTGTATCTAACCCGTGCTGTACCTGCCCTGGGAGTGTTTGATGGGACAGTGTAGAGGGAGCTTTGCTCTGTATCTAACCCATGCTGTACCTGCCCTGGGAGTGTTTGATGGGACAGTGTAGAGGGAGCTTTACTCTGTATATAACCTGTGCTGTACCTGCCCTGGGAGTGTTTGATGGGACAGTGTAGAGGGAGCTTTACTCTGTATCTAACCCGTGCTGTACCTGTGCTGGGAGTGTTTGATGGGACAGTGTAGAGGGAGCTTTACTCTGTATCTAACCCGTGCTGTACCTGCCCTGGGAGTGTTTGATGGGACAGTGTAGAGGGAGCTTTACTCTGTATCTTACCCGTGCTGTACCTGCCCTGGGAGTGTTTGATGGGACAGTGTAGAGGGAGCTTTACTCTGTATCTTACCCGTGCTGTACCTGCCCTGGGAGTGTTTACCCCTTTGTTCCGTATCTTTTGATACCCTCACCTAACAAAAATCCATTGAGCTCATTCTTAATAATGATCCTTGCCCCAGCGCCCACTGCCTTTTTGTAGAGCACTGGTCCGGTGTGGTGCCTCGTGTTCCTAAGTAAATGGACAGGAACACCTTTTGCGCCTTCTTAATATGGGTGAAAGTTGAAGAGTGACTTCAGCTGCCAGATTAACTCATCAACACTACATTTCAACATGTCAGCGAGAGGGACTCCAGGCACGGCTCGACAGGTAATGAAAACAGCGCGGTGGACTGTGAAAATCGTCTGATTGTCTGATCAGCAGGTCTTTTCTCTGTTCATGGTGGATCAGTGAATTCTATTACCCTGGGGCAAAAATAAATAAACAGGCGAGCAGTGGCTTCGCTCTGAGACCTCGTACATCACGGTTCCTGGTGCCCTGCACAAGTGAAATGTGGCAGATCGCCTTACAGAAATATTGTCGGAGAGTAATACCATCTAACTCAACCCTGATCCAGGGGAAGGTTAACATTGGAGGAAGATACATTGTGCATGTGCGTGTGTATGGTTTTGTGTGTGTGTGTGTATGTTTACGTGTGTGCGGGCATGTGTGTTTGTGGCCTTGTTTGTATGTGCATATGTTTGTGTGTGCGGATATTTTTGTGTGTGTGCACGTGTGCGTATACATAAGTGTGCAAGCGTGTGTATGGACCTATGTTTGTGTGTGTGCGACTGCGTGTGTGTGTGTGTGTGGATATTTTTGTGTGTGTGCACGTGTGCGTATACGTAAGTGTGCAAGCGTGTGTATGGACCTATGTGTGTGTGTGTGCGGCTGCGTGTGTGTGTGTGTGTGTGTGCGTGTGTGTGTGTGCGTGTATGTGTGTGTTGTGGCTCTAATTGAATCACTCCTTCAAAGAGCCGGCGCCATGGGCTGACTGACCTCCTTCTGTGCTGTATGTTTCTATCCAGCATGTGTGAATTGATTCATTTTGGTCGGAAGAATGAGCAGAGGCAATATAAACTAAATGGTCCAATTTTAAAGCGGGTGTAGGAACAGAGAGCCCCCCGGGTGTGTAGTGTATGTAACCGTCTACCTTTAAGAGACTGTGTATGTAACCGTTCACCTTTAAGAGAACTATTTTAGGTGTGGCACTACTTGTTTGGCTTCTGTATACGGTAATACCGACGGTGACCACACCGGTATATAAGTGCTGTGGCATGACTTATTGGGCAGATTCGCCCTGACCTTCGAATAGTAAAGTCCTGTTGTATGTTACTCCTGAAGTCTGTGTCGTAATTAACTGCACAACCCACAGACTTTACAGGGTGTATGTACACAAATCGTTGAAGGTGACAGGACAAGTTGAGAAGCCTGTTAAAAAAGGCATACAGAACCCTTGACTTTATTAATAGAGTGGAAAAGCAAGGAAGTTATGCTAAACCTTTAAAGCACTGGTTAGGCCTCAGCTGGAGTATTGTACCCAATTCTGGGTTGGAGATTTGATAGAGGTGTTCACAATCAGGAAGGGTTTTGATAAAGTAACTAAGGACAAACTGCTTCCAGTAGCAGAAGGGTCGGTAGCCTCTTATAAACACCTCATCCGAAAGACGGCAACTCTGACAGTGTAGCACTCCCTCAGTGCTGCACTGAAGTGTCAGCCTAGATTTTGTGCTCAAGTCTCTGTAGTTCGGCTTGAACCCACGACCTGCTGACTCAGAGACGAGAGAGAGAGTGCTACCCACCGAGCCACGGCTGACCCACGCCTGGATGATGTTGACTGCTCTCCCCTTCATAATATATCGTGCTTTGAGGAAAGGTCGGCCTGAGTTAGGAATGGCTTTTCTCCCGTGCTGAACTCCACCCTGCGATCTGCTGCCAACCAGGCACAATGCAAAGAGGCCGACCCACAGGAGTGAGAGTTCTGATTCCCTTCCATCCTCCTGCTCTGCCTCGTATCCCTTTGAGACATGACGTGACTCCGAGTAGTGTAGTGCACCTGCTGTACAGCCAGCAGCCCAGAACCATAGAATTACATCGAATCTACAGCACAGAAACAGGCCATTCGGACCAACTGGTCCATTCCGGTGTTTATGCTCCACATGAGCCGCCTCTCACCCTACTTCATCTCATCCTATCAACATATCCTTCTATTCCTTTCTCCCTCATGTGTTCATCCAGCTTCCCCTTAAATGTATCTATACTACTCGCTTCAACCACTCCCTGTGGCAGCGAGTTCCACATTCTTACCACTCTCTGGGTAAAGAAGTTTCTCCTGAATTCCCGATTGGATTTATTAGTGACTCTCTTATATTGATGGCCCCTAGTTTTAGTCTCCTCGCACAAGTAGAATCATCTTCTCTACGTCTACCCTATCGAACCCTTTCATCATTTTAAAGACCTCTATTTGGCCACCCCTCAGCGATGAGTAAAGAGACGCAACCAATTTAGAAAAAAAGATCGCTCAACCAACAACAAAAAAAAACAAACGAGAGGCAAACAGGGCTTGACAGCGCCCTGGCGGTAGGTAGGCCTCAGGCTTCAAACTCTCCCCTCTGGCCCTGCGGCTGGCGGTCAAGTGCACTCGGTGCTTGAGTTTGTTAGGCCACTGGGGATCCGATTACTTGACTTTCACATTCCTGCATGTGGCTCGTGACAGGTGGGGAAGAGTGAAAAAAAATCGCACCGTGGTTGCTATGGAGACGGCAATGACAAGGATTGCACGTCTTACTTTAGACCAGCTCTCGCAGCTGTCATCAAGTGGCACCCATTACTTCTGCAGTAATTACCCAGCTTTCATAGCAAACAATGTGACAAATGTAACGAGAGTGTATTTACAGCTTTGTTTTGACAGTTGGCTTAACCCCTTCCCTGCCCGATCACATCAATGGAATGGCCGAGAGCAAAAACACAATTTGCTTATACTACTTCCCTTATCCAAACAGCTGAGATTTATGAAGGGCTTCTGCTGCCAGAGAAAGCACCAGCATCTTGTGTCTCTGGAACGTTCTTCACATCCGCTCCTCCGATTGAACCCGGTGCTCGCAAGGGATTGCTTTGTGGACAGCAAGAACTTCGAAGATGGACTCAAATGAGGATCCCTTAAAGAGAGAGCCTCACCATCAGTTCCCCATAAAGAGAGAGTCTCACCCTCAGTTCCCCTTAAAGAGAGTCTCACCCTCAGTTCCCCATAAAGAGAGAATTTCATCATCAGTTCCCCTTAAAGAGAGAGTCTCACCATCAGTTCCCCTTAAAGAGAGAGTCTCACCATCAGTTCCCCTTAAAGAGAGAGTCTCACCATCAGTTCCCCTTAAAGAGAGAGTCTCACCCTCAGTTCCCCTTAAAGAGAGAGTCTCACCATCAGTTCCCCTTAAAGGGAGAGTCTCACCCTCAGTTCCCCTTAAAGAGAGTCTCACCCTCAGTTCCCCTTAAAGAGAGAGTCTCACCATCAGTTCCCCTTAAAGGGAGAGTCTCACCCTCAGTTCCCCTTAAAGAGAGTCTCACCCTCAGTTCCCCTTAAAGAGAGAGTCTCACCCTCAGTTCCCCTTAAAGAGAGAGTCTCACCCTCAGTTCCCCTTAAAGAGAGAGTCTCACCCTCAGTTCCCCTTAAAGAGAGAGTCTCACCATCAGTTCCCCATAAAGAGAGAGTCTCACCATCAGTTCCCCATAAAGAGAGAGTCTCACCCTCAGTTCCCCATAAAGAGAGAGTCTCACCCTCAGTTCCCCTTAAAGAGAGAGTCTCACCCTCAGTTCCCCTTAAAGAGAGAGTCTCACCATCAGTTCCCCTTAAAGAGAGAGTCTCACCCTCAGTTCCCCTTAAAGAGAGAGTCTCATCCTCAGTTCCCCATAAAGAGAGAGTTTCATCAGTTCCCCTTAAAGAGAGAGTCTCACCCTCAGTTCCCCTTAAAGAGAGAGTCTCACCACCAGTTCCCCTTAAAGAGAGAGTCTCACCCTCAGTTCCCCTTAAAGAGAGAGTCTCACCATCAGTTCCCCTTAAAGGGAGAGTCTCACCCTCAGTTCCCCTTAAAGAGAGTCTCACCCTCAGTTCCCCTTAAAGAGAGAGTCTCACCATCAGTTCCCCTTAAAGGGAGAGTCTCACCCTCAGTTCCCCTTAAAGAGAGTCTCACCCTCAGTTCCCCTTAAAGAGAGAGTCTCACCCTCAGTTCCCCTTAAAGAGAGAGTCTCACCCTCAGTTCCCCTTAAAGAGAGAGTCTCACCCTCAGTTCCCCTTAAAGAGAGAGTCTCACCATCAGTTCCCCATAAAGAGAGAGTCTCACCATCAGTTCCCCATAAAGAGAGAGTCTCACCCTCAGTTCCCCATAAAGAGAGTCTCACCCTCAGTTCCCCTTAAAGAGAGAGTCTCACCATCAGTTCCCCTTAAAGAGAGAGTCTCATCCTCAGTTCCCCATAAAGAGAGAGTTTCATCAGTTCCCCTTAAAGAGAGAGTCTCACCCTCAGTTCCCCTTAAAGAGAGAGTCTCACCACCAGTTCCCCTTAAAGAGAGAGTCTCACCCTCAGTTCCCCTTAAAGAGAGAGTCTCACCATCAGTTCCCCTTAAAGAGAGAGTTTCATCAGTTCCCCTTAAAGAGAGAGTCTCATCCTCAGTTCCCCATAAAGAGAGAGTTTCATCAGTTCCCCTTAAAGAGAGAGTTTCATCAGTTCCCCATGAAGAGAGAGTCTCACCACCAGTTCCCCTTAAAGAGAGAGTCTCACCACCAGTTCCCCTTAAAGAGAGAGTCTCACCACCAGTTCCCCTTAAAGAGAGAGTCTCACCACCAGTTCCTCTTAAAACCGCCTCAACCTATATGTTAGAAAGTTTGTTATTATTTTTTCCTGGATGACCTCCCACCTTCCACCCTCCGTACACTTGAGGTCATCTAAAACTCAGCTGCCCCGTGTCCTAACACGCACCAAGTCTCGTTCACCCATCACCCTTGCGGAAACGCCTCGATTTTAAAATTCTCACCCTGTTTACAAATCCCTCCATGGCCCTCGCCCCTCCCTACCTCTGTAACCTCCTCCAGCCTTACAACCCTCCGAGATCTCTGCGCGCCTCCAATTCTGGCCCCCTTCGCGTCCCCGATTTACACCGCCTCACCACTGGCGGCCGTGCCTTCAGCTGCCGATGCCCTAAGCTCTGGAATTCCCTCCTTAAACCTCTCCACCTCTCTCTCCTCCTTTAAGGCGCTCCTTAAAACCTATCCCTTTGACAAAGCTTTTGGTCACGTGTCCTAGTATCTCCTTAACGTAAGAAAACTACGAGGCACTCGGTCTGAGTATTAAACAAAGCTTTAATCAACTGTTTTTCAACATGGAGATCGAGTTGTGTCCTTCACTAGTTCCTGAGCAAGCTGGGCCCGTGCCTGAGTACTTATACTCTCCCTGGACAGCGCCACCAGCAGGCCGCCCAGTATTACTTCATAAGTCATTTCCACAAGAATGACAAGATTCATGTCCCTCCTTATGTGGCTCGGTGTCAAATTTTGTCTGATAATCGCTCCTGTGAAGCACCGTGGGACGTTTTACCATGTTAAAGGTGGCATATAAATGCAAGTTGTTGTTGTTGTGGTAACAGGCTTGAGAGGGAGTCTCACCCATGGTTATGGAATAGAAACAGACTTTGTTTGGTTATAACAGCCAATATATATGGTGACTGAGATCTGCAGGGTGCTATGTTTGACCTCAGCACCTTGTCGTTAAGAGGGGAAATACCCTCCCGAGGGTCCTGTCCCTGATCCCCAGCGAGGCCTGCTTGTGATTGGATAAAGGGCGCTGTGAGCGGGATCGGTCTGGTCCATGATGCCGCCTCCATGGTCAAATATCCAACCCTCATCACCGGCGACAATTTTCCTGACTGTTGCTTCCTGAGGAGTGCCCATTTTTCCCCAAGGCCACACAGGCCAGGAAACTGAGGCGGCGACCCCATTCCACAAGCGCTCCGCCTCTTTTCGTTGCCGTGGGATTGCGAGGCCTTTGTTGGTGGGGACGGATGTGGGGGGAGGGGGGAGGGAGGGGGAGTTGGTGGGGTAGTGGGGGGGCGGAGGGAGAAGGTGAAAGGTCAGAACTGGGCCTGTGCCTGCAGTTGCCAAGAGTGAATTACAGCCGTGCTCATGAGGTGGGAGGGGTCAATTACTGGACCGTCCCCTCACATTGCTGCAGCCACACTCACGCAACGGTATGGCCTGACCCCCTAACCCCCTGACCCCTAACCCCAAGGAAGACAAGGAAGGTACGTTTCACCTCTTCATTTTAAACCCCTCCCCTCCCCCTGGAAATTTGTGGTGGAATCTAAGGCTAGGGACCGTAAATATTAAGATCGTCACCAATAAATCCAATAGGAAATTCAGGAGAAACTTCTTTACCCAGAGAGCGGTGAGAATGTGGAACTCGCTACCACAGGGAGTGGTTGAGGCGAATAGCTTAGATATATTTATGGGGAAGCTAGACAAACACATGAGGGAGAAAGGAATAGAAGGTTATGCTGATGGAGTGAGATGAAGAAGGGTGGGAGGAGGCTCATGCGGAGCATAAACACCGAATGGCCTGTTTCTGTGCTGTAGACTTGATGTCACCTTCTAGAAGCTGATCTCCAATGGTTGGGATGGAGATTCCGTCGCTCCTGGGGCTGAGCATGCCAGCGAATTCCCAGGTCCAGCTCACTGCTAATGGGACCGGGAGAAGGAGGGCGTGGGGGTGGGCAGAGAGGGGCAGGAAGGCCCGTCTGTCTCAGCTCGCCCGTGCGGAACGGGCCACTGATGCTGGAGCAACTGGGCCTCAGCGAGAGTCGGGAGAGGAAAGGAAAGCGAACAGAAAATAAAAATAAACCCAACGAAGAGGATCAGCTGAGGCCCCGCTCTGTCCTTGTAAAGCGAACTTTATACGGGAAGGATTTGGAGATCAGAAAATGAGCTGGGCAGCAATTAAAGCAATGTTTTACAACACCTAAAGCAATAGGGTCTGGATTATATAGACCAGACGGTCATGGGACAGCATCAACAACGAGTGGTTGAGTGGGGAATGTGGCTCGGGAGAAGGACAGGAGGCTGCTGGTGATCTTACTGAGAGTTTATTATTCTGTGTGGAATTTTCTCATGTCCTGGGAATGTTTGAAGGATGAGAGAAAGGATTTGTTCAGATATTCTTACATAGAATTACTTAGAATTTACAGCACAGAAACAGGCCATTCGGCCCAACTGGTCCGTGCCGGTGTTTCATAATCATCATCAACTTTATTGTCATTGTTAGTGCACAAGTGCAGTACAACGAAATGTAGGCTTGCGGCTCCCGAGAGTGTACATTTAGATTAAGACATTTAAACATTCAACATTCGTTTGGTTTGTAATACATTAACATAACCATAATAAAGTGCATTGGCAGATGTGCAGGCTTTAGAGTTTATTTGTGGAGTTCAGTAGGATGACAGCCCTGGGAAAGAAGCTGTTCCTAAATCAGGTCGTTCGGGTGCGAATGCATCTGTAGCGTCTCCCAGATGGCAGGAGAGTGAACAGACTGTGGCTGGGGTGGGTAGGGTCTTTGATGATGGACCGTGACCTCCGTAAACAGCGTTTCTGGTATATGTGCTCTATGGTCGGTAGCCGGGTGCCGGTAATGCGTTGGGCAGTTTTGACTACCCGCTCCACACAAGCCTCCTCCCGTCCCTCTTCATCTCACCCCATCAACATATCCTTCTATTCCTTCCTCCCTCGTGTACATATCCAGCTTCACCTTAAATACATCTGTGCCATTCGCCTCAACCACTCCCTGTGGTAGCGAGTTCCACATTCTCACCGCTCTCTGAGTGAAGAGGTTTCTCCTGAATTCCCGACGGGATTTATTCGTGACCCCTACTTTTGGGCTCCCCCGCAATTCTGCCCCTCGGCCTCAAATTTGAGCCCTTTGGCTTAGTACTAACATTTCCCTCCTCTGAGTCAGGAGGCGACGGGTTCCCGCTCCGCTCCAGGCAATCCTGGTGAGTGGAGACAAGAATTTGGTCTCTGAACACTGGGATGGCTTCCAGCGGTGGCGGGGGGAACACACGACCGAATGGAGTGACCGCTGGCTCAGGAGTCGCTCATCATCCTTACCTACACTGGCACCCGGTCCGGCAACGCAGCTGTAGCTACTATGACCGGAAAGCCCTGCAGCGGGTAGTCAAAACTGCCCAACGCATTACCGGCACCCGGCTACCGACCATAGAGCACATATACCAGAAACGCTGTTTACGGCGGTCTCGGACCATCATCAAAGACCCTACCCACCCCAGCCACAGTCTGTTCGCCCTCCTGCCATCTGGGAGACGCTACAGATGCATTCGCACCCGAACGACCAGATTTAGGAACAGCTTCTTTCCCAGGGCTGTCATCCTACTGAACTCCACAAATAAACTCTAAAGCCTGCACATCTGCCAATGCACTTTATTATGGTTATGTTTATGTTAATGTATTACAAGCCAAATGAATGTTGAATGTTTAAATGTCTTAATCTAAATGTACACTCTCGGGAGCCGCAAGCCTACATTTCGTTGTACTGCACTTGTGCACTAACAATGACAATAAAGTTGATTATTATTATTATTATTACTATTTAAAAATTCTCATCCTTGTTTTCAAATCCCTCCAAGGCCCTTGCTCCCTCCCTATCTCTGTAATCTCCTCCAGCCCTACAACCCTATGAGATCTCTGTGCTCCTCCAATTCTGGCCTCTTGCACATCCTCGATTCCACAATTGGAGGCCGTGCCTTCAGCCGCCTGGGCCCTAAGCTCTGGAATTCCCTCCCTAAACCTCTCCGCCTCTCTACCTCTCTTTCCTCCTTTAAGACGCTCCTTAAAACCTCCCTCTTTGACCAAGCTTTTGATCACCTGACCTAATATCTCCTTTTGTGGCTCGGTTTCAAATTTTGTTTGATAGTCTTACAAGCGCCTTGGTACATTTTACTACATTTATGGTGCTCCATAAATTCAAGTTGTTGTTGTTGTTGGTAGTATTCTCGCATCTGATTCGGAAAGGTTGGGATTGGGCACAAATCCAGACATCTCGGACGTCCACATAGACCGGAGCTCGGGCTCTGAATACTGGGTTGACATCTGGCGTCCGATGGGTACAGGTAGTCCCTCCCTCCACGCACCCCCCATCTTAAAGGGTAGCTTGGCTTTTTTGGCCTTGGTTGCAGCTCAACTAGAAGAAGTTATTGCCTCTAGCGGGAGAATCCAGAACAAGAGGGCACAAGAGATGGGCTATTCAGGAGGGAAGTCGGGAAGCACTTCTTCACACAGAGCCGTGGAAATCTGGAACACTCTCCCCCCTAAATGCCTGTGGATGCTGGGGGTCAGTTGGAGCTTTCAAGACTGAGACTGACAGATTTTTGTTAGGTAAGGGGACATTTATTCGTTCATGGGATGTGGGCATCGCTGGCAAAGCCAGCATTTATTGCCCATCCCTCGAAACAGGAACAGGAGGAGGCCAATCAGCCCCTCGAGTCTGTTACATAGGAACAGGAGGCCATTCAGCCCCTCGAGCCTGTTACATAGGATCAGGAGGCCATTCAGCCCATTAAACCTGTTACATAGGAACAGGAGGCCATTCAGCCCCTCGAGCCTGTTACATAGGATCAGGAGGCCATTCAGCCCCTCGAGCCTGTTACATAGGAACAGGAGGCCATTCAGCCCCTCGAGCCTGTTACATAGGAACAGGAGGCCATTCAGCCCCTCGAGTCTGTTACATAGGAACAGGAGGCCATTCAGCCCCTTGAGTCTGTTACATAGGAACAGGAGGCCATTCAGCCCCTCGAGCCTGTTACATAGGAACAGGAGGAGGCCAATCAGCCCCTCGAGCCTGTTACATAGGATCAGGAGGAGGCCATACAGCCCATTAAACCTGTTACATAGGAACAGGAGGCCATTCAGCCCCTCGAGCCTGTTACACAGGAACAGGAGGAGGCCATTCAGCCCCTCGAGCCTGTTACACAGGAACAGGAGGAGGCCAATCAGCCCCTCGAGCCTGTTACATAGGAACAGGAGGAGGCCATTCAGCCCCTTAAACCTGTTACATAGGAACAGAAGGCCATTCAGCCCCTCAAACCTGTTACATAGGAACAGGAGGAGGCCATTCAGCCCCTCGAGTCTGTTACACAGGAACAGGAGGAGGCCATTCAGCCCCTCGAGCCTGTTACACAGGAACAGGAGGAGGCCATTCAGCCCCTTGAGCCTGTTACGCAGGAACAGGAGGAGGCCATTTAGCCCCTCGAGTTTCTTACATAGGAACAGGAGGAGGCCATTCAGCCCCTCGAGCCTGTTACATAGGAACAGGAGGAGGCCATTCAGCCCCTCGAGCCTGTTACACAGGAACAGGAGGAGGCCATTCAGCCCCTCGAGCCTGTTACATAGGAACAGGAGGAGGCCATTCAGCCCCTCGAGCCTGTTACATAGGAACAGGAGGAGGCCATTTAGCCCCTCGAGTTTCTTACATAGGAACAGGAGGAGGTCATTCAGCCCCTCGAGTCTGTTACACAGGAACAGGAGGAGGCCATTCAGCCCCTCAAGTCTGTTACATAGGAACAGGAGGAGGCCATTCAGCCCCTCGAGTCTGTTACATGTGAACAGGAGGAGGCCATTCAGCCCCTTCAGTCTATTACATAGGAACAGGAGGAGGCCATTCAGCCCCTCGAGCCTGTTACATAGGAACAGGAGGAGGCCATTCAGCCCCTCAAACCTGTTACATAGGAACAGGAGGAGGCCCATCAACCCCTTGAGCCTGTTACATAGGAACAGGAGGAGGCCATTCAGCCCCTCTAGCCTGTTACATAGGAACAGAAGGCCATTCAGCCCCTCAAACCTGTTACATAGGAACAGAAGGCCATTCAGCCCCTCGAGGCTGTTACATAGGAGCAGGAGGTGGCCATTCTGCCCCCTCAAGACATTCTATTAGACCTCAACGCCATTTACCAGCTTTTACTCCCTCAATACTCTTACCTAACAAAACTCAGTCTTGAAAATTTCAATCGACCTCCAGCCTTTTTTGTGGTGGTGGGGAGGGGTGGTCCCCAAACAGTCTGATCGGCAACAGGTTGCAAGGAGGCTTGCTGAGGGAGGGGTGGGAGGCAGGGAACAGATAACTAACATCTCACCAATTACAGGACTGCCACACAAACAGAACCCATTAGTGCCGCTTCGACGGAACTCTTTCCCTGACAGGAGAGGGGCGTGCGGTTCTCCTCCAGACCACTGGGTGGCCCTGTCTGATAGTGGCATAATGTGGGGAAAAAGATCGACTGAGCAAACAAATTCAGGCCGGTCTGATTGTTCTGTGATTAAGGGGGCACTGGCCAGTTGCCGCCTGGGCCACGGAGGGCAGGGCAGTTTTGGCATCAATTCCCTGCTCTGTGCTGAGCTGATCGCAGTCAAGAGACACAGGAAGATAGGAACAGGAGGCGGCCATTCAGCCCCTCGAGCCCGTACCCACTATTCAGTCAGAGCATGGCTGATCTGCACCTCAACCCTTTCAACCTGCCTTTTCTCCACGTCCCTTCATACCCTGACCTAATAAAAACCTTTCGATCTTCGTCTTGAAAATTTCAATCCACCCTCAGCGTCCACAGCCTGTTGGGGAGGGAATTCCAGATTTCCACTACCCTTTGCGTGGAAAAAAAATGCTTCCTGATGGCTCGTGGCCCCCTTCATTCTGCATTCCCTACCAGAACGGGGACGGTAGCACAGTGATTGTGTTACTGGACTAGTAATCCACAAGTCTGGAGTAATGATTCTGCGAGACGTGAGTTCAAATCCCACCATGACAGCTGGGAAATTTTAAATTCAGATAATTAAATAAATCTGGAATATAAAAGCTTGTATTGGTAACGGTGACCATGAAAATGTTGTAAAAAACCCACCTGGTTCACTAAGTTCCTTTAGTGGAAGGAAGGCGGCCGTCCTTACCCGGTCTGGGCCTACGTGTGACTCCAGACCCACAGCAATGTGGTTGACTCTTAACTGCCCACTGAAATGGCCGAGCGAGACACTCAGTTGTACCAACCCGCTACAACAAAGTCAACACTGTGGGAACACCTTCACCACCCGGACTGCAGCGGGTTCAAGAAGGCGGCGCGGCTCACCACCACCTTCTCAAGGGCAATAAATGCCAGCGATGCCCACATCCCATGAATGAATTTTTAAAAAAGTAGTTTCCCTGCTTCTACTCTATCGAATCCCTTTACCATTTAAACACCTCGATCACATCTCAACCTTCTAAACACAAGGGAATACAGGCCAAGTTTAGGTAACCTGGCCTCATAATTTAACTCTTTAAGGCCCGGGTATCAATCTGGTGAATCTGCGCTCTTCCGAGGCTGATGCATCCTTCCTGAGGTTTCCTGCCCAAAAGCCGAAGTAATCGAGGTGTTTAAAATGATGAAGTTATTCCACAGGGAAACTATTTCCTCTGGTCCGGAAGGAGGGGGCAAAATCTTAAAATTAGAGCCAGGCCGTTCAGGGGGTGATGTCAGGAAGCACCTCTTCACACAAAGGGAACTCTCGCCCCCAAAATGCTTTTGCGGCAGCGGACTCAATTGCAAATGTCAGAACTGAGATGATAGATTCTTGTTAGGTAAGGTAAGGATAGTCACAGGATATAGAAACATAGAAACATAGAAGATAGGAGCAGGAGTAGGCCATTCGGCCCCTCGAGCCTGCTCCGCCATTCAATGAGATCATGGCTGATCATCCAAATTCAGTACCCGGTCCCTGCCTTCTCCCCATATCCCTTGATCCCTTTAGCCTTAAGAAATATATCGAACTCCTTCTTGAATATATTTAATGAATTGGCCTCCACTGCCTTCTGTGGCAGAGAATTCCACAGGTTCACCACTCTCTGGGTGAAGAAATTCCTCCTCATCTCTGTCCTAAATGGCTTACCCCTTATCCTTAGACTGTGACCCCTGGTTCTGGACTCCCCCGCCATCGGGAACATCCTTCCTGCATCTAGTCTGTCCAGGCCTGACAGAATTTTATAGGTTTCGATGAGGTCCCCTCTCAATCTTCTAAACTCCAGTGAGTACAAGCCCAATTGATCCTGCTCCTATTTCATGTGTCTAATTCTGTTAGATTCAGGAGATGGTTCTGTGATAGTAGATTGGCGGTTAGGATCAGATCAGCCATGATCTTATTGAATGGCGGAGCAGGCTCGAGGGGCCAATTGGCCTACTCCTGCTCCTATTTTTTATGTTCTTATGTTCTTATGTTCTTATGTTCTAATCTCTCCTCATACGTCATTCCTGCTATCCCAGGTATCAGCCTGGTGAATCTTCGCTGCACTCCCTCCATGGCAAGAACATCCTTCCTCAGATAAGGCGACCAAAACTGCACACAATACTCAAGGTGCGGTCTCACCAAGGCCCTGTACAACTGCAGCAAGACATCCTTGTTCCTGTACTCGAATCCTCTCGCTACGAAGGCCAACATACCATTTGCCTTCTTAACCGCCTGCTGCACCTGCATGCTTACCTTCAGCGACTGGTGCACAAGAACAACCAGGTCTCGTTGCACTTCCCCTTCTCCCAATCTATTGCCATTCAAATAATAATCTGCCTTCCTGTTTTTGCCACCAAAGTGGATAACCTCACATTTATCCACATTATAGTGCATTTGCCATGTTTCTGCCCAATCACCCAACATGTCCAAATCGCACTGGAGTTTCACGACATCCTCCTCACAGCACATATGCCCACCCAGCTTTGTGGAACCAAGGCGGTTAAATGGAGTTGAGATACAGATCAGCCATGATCTAATTAAATGGCAGAACGGGCTCGAGGGGCTGAATGGCCTCCTCCTGTTTTTATGTACCCCCTCCCTTCGCCCCACCATTGGCAGCCCCTTGGACCTCACTCTCTGTAATTCCCTCCCTAAACCCCTCTGCCTCTCTACCTCTCTCCCTTGTCCTTTAAGACGCTCCTTAAAACCTACCTCTTTGACCAGATTTTGCCCACCCCTCCAATCACCTCCTTCTTTGGCTCGGGCGTCCACCTTATCTCCCTTCACACCTCTGCGAAGTGCCTTGGGACATTCCGTTCTACGTGAAAGGCCCTGTGGTAAACCACTGTTATACCTGCCTGTGGGTGTGTTTGTATTCCACTGTGTACATGTCTGTACATGCCTCGGCTGACTCCTCCCACGAGTCCAGGTATAAAGGTGACTGGTCCACAGTCCCTCTGTATTCTGGACTGGTCGACCACTCGAGGCACACCTTCATTCTCTTGTTAATAAAAGCCTGTTAGTTACTCGCTTAACCTCAGTCTTTTGAGTAATTGATAGCGCATCAATTTTATTAACAAGATTTTTTATAATGGAGAAGATCCTCATACCAGCATGCCTGGACTTAGACCATCGGGAGGCGGACGCTAGCGCATCAGGCCCTGTATAAATGCGTTAAATTCTGGCCTCTTGCTTATCCCCGATTTTAATCGCTCCACCATTGGTGGCTGCGCCTTCAGCTGCCTAAGCTCTGGAATTCCCTGCCTAAACCTCTCCGCCTCTCTATCTCTCTTTCCTCGTTTAAGACGCTCCTTAAAACCTAGCTCTTTGACCTGTCCTAATTTCTCCTTATGTGGCTCGCTGTCAAATTTTGTCCGATGACGCTCCTATGAGGCGCCTTGGGACATTTCACTCCGTTAAAGACAGTGTATAAATACGAGTTGTTGTTAAACAAATCACAGAGAAATGGGCCAGCGCCAAACGCAAAGTCAGACTGTGCGTAAACAATCGGGTAGGGAGCCAAAAATGGCCTTTTCTCTATTATTCCAATTAAATGCAACTTGCTGATCTGCTTGTTAAGTCCAGCAGGGCCGTTTTGCATTGCTGAGCAGAATGGCTCTGTCCTATGCAGCTCTGAAAGCTAACAAGTGCGTTGGTTTTACAAAAAAAATAAATCTACGCCATGCATGGGAGTGAACAATTAGCACTGTACATTTAAACACTGCATTTGACTAGCGTGCGTGTGTGTAAAAATAAAAACCATGTTTCTCTTTTAATATTTCGGTTTGTTTGCTATTAATTTACTTCAGTATTTGTGTTCCGTTCATATTTTTCAGATGTCCGTGCCAATCAATATAATTTGTGCCAAGCAAGCTGCTCAGACATGAACAATATCGCGAGTGCTGTCAAACCAGGGTCTCCCGCTGCTTATCACAGTGTACTCTGTGGGTCCCAAACCCTCTTTTACTTTTTTCATTTATTTTCAGCCGAGCTGTTTTGACAGCCTCGGCGGCTCGCTGACAGGAACAAGCTCCTCGCACAAAAGCGTCAGTCTGCTCCGCAGTGCGGCACTGCAGTCCCGCAAATCGGGGGGTGGTGGGGAGGGTGGGGGGGGGGGGGAGGGAATGACGAGCGAACGGCAGCCACTTCAGAGCTCAAGCCCCTTCACTTCTCTCAGTGCGCCGCCAGCGGAGGCTGACACTTACTCAACGGTGCGTTACGCGCAGGCCAGAGTGTGTTACACAGGGTAATACACAGGCTGGAGTTTGCACAGTGGACGTGAGCCTGCACAGTGATTGGAAGCTACGGCGTGAGTGTGGCCCTGCCCTGTGAGTGTGAGTCTGTGCAGTGAGCTTGCAGCGTGAGATTGAGAGTGTACAGTGAGTGTGAGCAAGCTGCATAAACATGAGGAACCAACAGCTGGGCCAGTCGTGACTTGTTGCCGATACTCGTGTCCACACCTTCCAACAAGGATCACAAGGGAGTGATTGGGAGCTGGGGACCCGGCTGATTCACCCCCTCCGTGAGCACGGGGACACTGAGGCCAATTGTCCCGGTCCTTACTGCTGTGCTGGCTGAGGTCAGCCGGTCCCACACCCCCAGTGCTGGTGTTAATGGACCAGCCCTTCCCCCCTCAGCCCCACCCCCCCCAGGGCTGGTGTTAATGGGCCAGCCCTTCCCCCCACAGCCCCACCCCCCCCCCCCTCCCAGGGCTGGTGTTAATGGACCAGCTCTTCCCCCTCAGCTCCTCCTCCCCACCCCCCCCCCCCAGTGCTGTGAGCTGAAATGATCCCTGCCTCAGCACATAACAACAGGAGGAGGCCATTCAGCCCCTCAAGCTTGTTCTGCCAGTCTATTAGATTGTGGCAGAATTTCTGAAGTGTGTTCAGGAGAACTTTCTTGATCAGTATGTTTCTGGCCCGACGAGGGAGGAGGCATTGCTGGATCTGGTCTTGGGGAATGAGGTCGGTCAAGTGGAGTAAGTGTCAGTAGGTGAACATTGAGGGAACAGTGATCATAGTATCATAAGGTTTAGGTTAACTATGGAAAAGGACAGGGAGCAATCTTGAGTAAAAATGTTTAACTGGGGGAAGGGCAATATCAGTGGGATGAGAACGGATCTGGCCCGGGTAAATTGGAATCAAAGATTGGCAGGCAAAGCTGTAATGGAACAATGGGCTGTCTTTAAAGAGGAAATAGTTCAGGTACAGTTGAGGTACATTCCCACTAGGGGGAAAGGCAGGGCAACTAAAGTCAGGGCTCCCTGGATGACGAAAGAGATAGAGCATATGATGAAACAGAAAAAGAGCGCGTATGACAGATGTCAGGTTCCAAATACATCTGAGAATCAGGCTAAATATAGAAAGGTCAGAGGAGAAGTGAAAAAGAAAATAAGAGGGGCAAAGAGAGGGTATGAGAATAGAATGGCAGCTAACATGAAAGGTAACCTAAAAGTCTTCTACAGGCATATAAATAGTAAAAGGGTAGTAAGAGGAGGGGTGGGACTGATTAGGGACCAAAAAGGAGACCTACGCATGGAGGCAGAGGGTATGGCTGAGGTACTAAACGAGTACTTTGCATCTGTCTTCACCAAGGAAGAGGATACTGCCATAGACATAGTAAAGGAGGGGGTAGTGGAGACACTTCATAGGATAAAAATTGATAAAGAGGAGGTATTAGAAAGGCTGGCTGTACATAAAGTAGATAAGTCACCAGGAGCGGATGGGATGCATCCTAGGATGCTAAGGGAATTGAGGGAGGAAGTCGCAGAGGTACTGGCCATAATATTCCAATCCTCCATAGATACAGGGGTGGTGCCAGAGGACTGGAGAATTGCAAACGTTACACCATTGTTCAAAAAGGGTGTAAAGATAAACCCAGCAACTACAGGCCAGTCAGTTTGACCTCGGTAGTGGGTAAGCTTTTAGAAACAGTAATCAGGGACAAAATTAACAGTCACTTGGACAAGTGTGGATTAATTAAGGAAAGCCAGCACGGATTTGTTAAAGGCAAATCGTGTTTAACTAACTTGATTGAGTTCTTTGATGAGGTAACAGAGAGGGTTGATGAGGGTAATGCGGTTGATGTAGTGTACATGGATTTCCAAAAGGTGTTCGACAAAGTGCCACATAATAGGCTTGCCAGCAAAGTTGAAGCCCATGGAATAAAAGGGACAGTGGCAGCATGGACACGGAATTGGCTAAGTGACAGGAAACAGAGAGTAGTGGTGAACGGTTGTTTTTCGGACTGGAGGAAGGTATACAGTGGTGTTCCCCAGGGGTCGGTTATAGGACCACTGCTTTTCTTGATATATATTAATGACTTGGACGTGGGAGTACAGGGCACAATTTCAAAATTTGCAGATGACACAAAACTTGGAAGCATAGTGAACAGTGAAGAGGAGAGTGATAGACTTCAGGAAGTCATAGACAGGCTGGTGAAATGGGCGGACACGTGGCCGATGAAATTTAACGCAGAAAAGTGTGAAGTGATACATTTTGGTAGAAAGAATGAGGAGAGAACGTATAAACTAAATGGTACAATCCTGAAGGGGGTGCACGAACAAAGAGATCTGGGCAGGGTAGGTTGAGAAAGCGGTTAAAGAGGCTTACGGGATCCTGGGCTTCATAAATAGCGGTATAGAGTACAAAGGTGTGGAAATTATGATGAACCTGTATAAAACACTGGTTCGGCCCCAACTGGAGTACTGTGCCCAATTCTGGGCACCGCACTTTAGGAAGGATGTGAAGGCCTTAGCGAGGGTGCAGAAAAGATTTACAAGAATTATTCCAGGAATGAGGGACTTCAGTTACGTTGATAGGCTGGAGAAGCTGGGGTTGTTCTCCTTGGAGCAGAGAAGGTTGAGAGGAGATTTGATAGAGGTGTTCAAAATCATGAGGGGTCTGGACAGAGTAGAGAGAAACTGTTCCCATTGGCGGAAGGGTCGAGAACCAGAGGACACAGATTTAAGGTGATTGGCAAAAGAACCAAAGGCGACATGAGGAAAAACATTTTTACGCTGTGAGTGGTTAGGATCTGGAATGGTGGTGGAGGCAGACTCAATCACGGCTTTCAAAAGGGAGTTGGATAAGTATCTGAAGGAAAGAAATTTGCAGGGCTACGGGGAAAGGGTGGTGGAGTGGGACTAGCTGAAGTGCTCTTGCAGAGAGCCAGCATGGGCGTGACGGGTCGAATGGCCTCCTACTGTGCTGTAGTCATTCTACGATTCTATGATTCTAAGGAAATCTGCCATTCTTATCTGGTCTGGCCTATACGTGACTCCAAACCCACAGCAATGTGGTTGACTCTTAATTGCCCTCTGAAATACTCAGTTGTATTCAAGAAGGCAGCTGCTCACATTCTCAAGGGCAATTCGGGATGGACAATAAATGCTGGCCTTGCCAGCGCCGGCCACGTCCCATGAATGAATTTTAAAAAATTCCCTCCTGTTGCCAGCAGAGGTGGGAATTCCTGTTCAGGCTGTAAGGGGAGAGAGGTCTGAAACCGCACATTGGGCGCAGCACTGAGGTAGGGGAGATGTGAAGGGCAGAGGGACGGAAAATGGAGGGTAATGAAGGAGAGCGGAAAGGGAAAGGACAAGGATGGCAAGAAAGAGTAAAGGATCAGGACGGATGCTGGGAGCAGTGGCTTGGGGGAAAGAAGGGGAGAAGCGGAGGGTGGCACTAACTGGAGTTGGGGACGTGGAGGATCAAAGAATGATACAGCGCAGCAAGAGGTTATTCAGCCCATCGTGATTGTGCTGGCTCTTTGAACGAGCTCTCCAATTAGTCCCAATCCCCCGGCTCTTTCCCTGTAGCCCTGCAAATTTTTTCCTTTTCAACTATTTATCCAATTCCCTTTTGAAAGTTAATGGGGCAGTAATTCCTCCCCAAACGCGTGAGTACGGAAGGGGTACTCACGCGTCTGGCCGGAGGAAATGCCGGTTTTCAGCATGCACAGCGCATGCACTGAAAACCGGCATTTCCTCTCCTCTAACCCAAGAGTTGAAGAGGCAAGCGCGTGCGCTGTAGGGGGCAGCGCGTGCGTCTTGGATTTCCTCAGTTTTGGGGGATTTGCGCATGTCTAAAGGCCTCCAGTCTTTACGCTTGTAAAAAGCACACGTAAGTATTTATTTTTACAGGTAAGTGGTGTTTTAGTGTAATTTAGATTTTTTTTCCCACAGGTTTATTATTTTAAAGAATCTACAATAAGGTAAGTTTAGTTTTAGACCCTTTTTATTAAAAATTTATCTTTTTCAAAAAAAAAAATTATTGTTTAAATTATTTTTTTAAACTTATTTATACTTAATTTAATGATTGGGATGCTTTTTATATTTTTATTTAAAGTTTAAATAGTGTTTTGGGCCCCTGTAGTTTTCATGAGTTTGACAGTTCTTACTCTCAAACTCATGAATGAACCTTCCCCTCCCCTGATTGGTTGTACGGTGCTCACCTGATCCCAGCTGGCACATCGCACTAACTACGCCGCTGGATCAGGTAAGCACATCGCGCCGACATCTGAACCGGGCCAGTGACAGGAAATGCAAGCAGGCCCGGGCTTCAGGTGTCAGCGCGCAGGGTGAGTGCAGATCGGGGGCATGCACGCGCGGCAAGCCCCCGACACCAAGTTCTGGGCCAATATTGAATCTGCTTCCACTGCCCTTTCAGGCAGCACATTCCAGATCACAACAACTCGCTGCGTATTAGCATGGACTGGGGGACGTGGAGGGGGGGAGCGAGTACCAACTTGAACTTGGTTAGGGGAGAGAAAACCTCCAGATTATATCGAATGGCGAAAGAGACTGAAGCGGCAGCGATGATGTCCCCTACTGTGGAATAAGATAAGAACCTAAGAAATAGGAGCAGTAGTAGGTCATATGGCCCCTCGAGCCTGCTGCACCATCCAATAAGATCATGGCTGATCTTTGAACTCAACTCCACTCTCCCGCCCGACCTCCATATCCCTCGATTCCCCTAGAGTCCAAAAATCTATCGATCTCAGCCTTGAATAAACTCAAAGACTCACCATTCACAGCCCTCTGGGGTAGACAAGTCCAAATGTTCACAAACCTCTGAGTGAAGACATTTTTCATCATAATCTTAAAAGGCCGACCCCTTAACCTGAGACTATGCCCCCTCGTTCTAGACACTCCAGCCAGGTGAAACAATCTCTCAGCATCTACCCTGTCAATCCCCCTCAGAATCTTGTATGTTTCAATGAGATCACCTCTCATTCTTCTAAACTCCAGAGAGTATCGGCCCATTCTACACAATCTCTCCTCATAGGACAACCCTCTCATCCCAGGGATTGATCTAGTGAACCTTCGTTGCACCGCCTCTAAGGCAAGTATGTCCTTCCTCAGTACAGAGACCGAAAGGACCGATGGCTGTGAGAAATAGTTTGCGAGAAGCTACCATGTGCGCAAGGGTCCTTATCCATGAAACACAAAAAGTTAGCATGCAGGTACAGCAAGTAATCAAAAAGGCAATTGGAATGTTGGCCTTTATTTCAAGGGAGTTGGAGTATAAAAGCAGGGAAGTCCTGCGACAACTGCACAGGGTATTGGTGAGACCACACCTTGAGTACTGCGTACAGTTTTGGTCTCCTTATTTAAGGAAGGATATACTTGCATTGGAGGCAGTTCAGAGACGATTCACTAGGTTAATTCCAGAGATGAGGGGGTTGACTTATGAAGAAAGGTTGAGCAGGTTGGGCCTATACTGATTGGAGTTTAGAAGAATGGGAGGTGATCTTATTGAAACATATAAGATACTGAGGGGGCTCGACAAGGTAGATGCAGAGAGGATGTTTCCCCTCGTGGGGAAATCTAGAACTCGGGGGCATAGTTTCAGAATAAAGGGTCGCCCTTTTAAAACTGAATTGGGGAGGAATTTCTTCTCTCAGAGGGTCATAAATCTGTGGAATTCTCTGCCCCAGAGAGCCGTGGAGGCTGGGTCATTAAATACATTTAAGGTGGAGATAGACAGAGTTTTGCAAGATAAGGGAGTGAAGGGTTATGGGGAGCGGGCGGGGAAGTGGCTTTGAGCCCAAGATCAGTCATGACCTTATTGAATGGCAGAGCAGGCATGAGGGGCCAAGTGGCCTATTCCTGCTCCTCTTTCTTATGTTCTTATGTTCTTCTTATGTGTCAGGGGGCCTGTATCTCGTAGTACTTTACAGCACAGGAGGAGGCCATTCGACCCATCGTGTCTGCGCTGACATAAACTAATCCCGCCCCCACAGCGACAACCCCCATCCCCCCACGTCCTAACCCCCCCAGAGCCCTGGACGTCTCCTCTGCTACAACAAAAAATGTTTTGCGAACTTTCAGCCACTCCTTCCTCCAGCTGGTGGTGTCGCCTGTGTTCAGCTCCTGAACGCGGTACAGATAATGATGAATGGAGAGTGGGCTGGGGGCGGGGAGGAGGAGGGGGGGAGGGCGGGGGGGAGCGGACTTGATATTCATTGCGATGAGCCAGCTTGTATATCTTCCGTAATTCTTTCCATTAGATTCAAAGCCCAGATTCCGGCACGGGAAGCTAAATATAAACTGGGAGCTGATGCCCTTTGGAAACAAGAGGAACACGCGCAAAACTGTCATCGGCACCGCGGATGAGGGAGCGGAGCCAAGGCATAACCTGTGACAGTCGGCAGGTCACCGGATAATTGGGTGACATTTTAACAGGGAGCGCTCGTTATTTAATTTTCTGCATCAGGCCTCCATCCCTCGACCAAATACTTGCCGAGAAATTAAAATGAGCTTTCATTCATTTTCGCACTTGTCGGAGTTCCGTACTGCAGGAGAATGGGACACACTCCCACTATTAACACTCAGGAACAACATCCCAGCTGAGGTATAACACGGGTTAGATACAGAGTAAATCTCCCTCGACACTGTCCCATCAAACACTCCCAGGGCAGTTCCAGCACGGGTTCGATACAGAGTAAAGCTCCCTCTACACTGTCCCATCAAACACTCCCAGGGCAGGTACAGCACAGGTTAGATACAGAGTAAAGCTCCCTCTACACTGTCCCATCAAACACTCCCAGGGCAGGTACAGCACGGGTTCGATACAGAGTAAAGCTCCCTCTACACTGTCCCATCAAACACTCCCAGGGCAGGTACAGCACGGGTTAGATACAGAGTAAAGCTACCTCTACACTGTCCCATCAAACACTCTCAGGGCAGGTACAGCACGGGTTAGATATAGAGTAAAGCTCCCTCTACACTGTCCCATCAAACACTCCCAGGGCACGTACAGTACGGTTTAGATACAGAGTAAAGCTCCCTCTACACTGTCCCATCAAACACTCCCAGGGCAGGTACAGCACGGGTTAGATACAGAGTAAAGCTCCCTCTGCACTGTCCCATCAAACACTCCCCGGGCAGGCACAGCACGGGTTAGATACAGAGTAAAGCTCCCTCTACACTGTCCCATCAAACACTCCCAGGGCAGGTACAGCACCAGTTAGATACAGAGTAAAGCTCCCTCTACACTGTCCCATCAAACACTCCCAGGGCAGGTACAGCACGGGTTAGATACAGAGTAAAGCTCCCTCTACACTGTGCCATCAAACATCCAGGGCAGGTACAGCACGGGTTAGATACAGAGTAAAGCTCCCCCTACACCAACCCATCAAACACTCCCAGGGCAGGTACAGCACCAGTTAGATACAGAGTAAAGCTCCCTCTACACTGTCCCATCAAACATCCACGGCAGGTACAGCACGGGTTAGATACAGAGTAAAGCTCCCTCTACACTGTCCCATCAAACACTCCCAGGGCAGGTACAGCACCAGTTAGATACAAAGTAAAGCTCCCTCTACACTGTCCCATCAAACATCCACGGCAGGTACAGCACGGGTTAGATACAGAGTAAACCTCCCTCTACACTTTCCCATCAAACATTCACCGGGCAGGTACAGCACGGGTTAGATACAGAGTAAAGCTCCCTCTACACTGTCCCATCAAACACTCCCAGGGCAGGTACAACATATTGCCATGGGATCTTTTACGTCCACCTGAGGGGGCAGACGGGGCCTCAGTTTAGCATCTCATCCAAAAGATGGCACCTCCGACAGTACAACGCTCCCTCAGTGCTGCACTGGGTGTGTCAGCCTGGATATTGTGCTCAAGTCTCTGGAGTGGGTCTTGAACCCATTGACCATTTGACACAGAGGCGAGAGTGCCACCCACTGAGCCACGTCTGAGACCTGGCCATGAGATATGTCTCGGGGTTTTTCCCATTCCTTCGCCGTAACTCTGACGGAAAACCCCAGATTAGCTGGCCGTTGTACTTTCTTTCTTTGGGTGCTTTCTAAATGGTGAAAGGCTAAAAACAGTGGAGGTCCACAGAGACTTGGGGATCCAGGTACAGAGATCATTAAAATGTCATGAACAGGTACAGAGAATAATCAAAAAGGCTAATGGGATGCTGGTCTTTATATCTAGAGGACTAGAATACAAGGGGGTAGAAGTTATGCTGCAGCTGTACAAAACCCTGGGGACAGCCCAGGGAAATTCACCACATTGGTTGGGACACAACGAGCAGCGGGAGGGCAGGGCGGGGGGTGGGTGGGGGGGGCTGCGGATGGTGTTGGTGGGAGGCAGCGTGAGGTAGCTCTGGAGGAACAAGCTGAAGCGTAAAAAATAAAGGCCATCACAGAGCATTTGGACAAGCTGAGATTGCAGCCATGGGCTGGTTGATAGAGAAGGAGCAAGGTGGAGAGAGGGAGAGGGAGAGAAGCATCCTCTATCTCTGCCAGAATCACACGGCTGTGGTGCTGAGTAAATCCATGCGGACAGGCTCCGCACCGATTTCAAATTGTGAAAAAGCTGCCGCTGGTTTTCTGGCTCAGCATTTTTCGCGGCTTTGCTCGCTTCAGCCTACGGAGAGAGCCAGCCGCTGTATTCATGGCGATGAAGGTCAGCCCAGCGATTCATCAACTCCCAACACCAAGCAGGAGATCACCAGCGGCTCCCAAAACACAATACAACACGCCTCGCTGAACTAGCTCAGTGCAGGAGATAGATGTAGGAGAGAGAGAAAGAGAGAGAGGGGAAGAGAGAAAGAGCATGCTAAAGAGACAGAGATGGAAAGAGATTAAGAGAGAAGAGAAGTTATGTGGAGGAGGGAGAGAGAGAGGGAGGTGAAAGAGAGGGAAAGAAAGAAAAAGAGAGTGACAAAGAGTACTTTCTTTGTACTTTCTTTGGGTGCTTTCTAAATGGTGAAAGGCTAAAAACAGTGGAGGTCCACAGAGACTTGGGGATCCAGGTACAGAGAATAATTAAAAAGGCTAATGGGACGCTGGCCTTTATATCGAGAGGACTAGAATACAAGGGGGTAGAAGTTATGCTGCAGCTGTACAAAACCCTGGTTAGACCACACCTGGAGCACTGTGAGCAGTTCTGGGCACCACACCTTAGGAAGGATATATTGGCCTTGGAGGGAGTGCAGCGTAGGTTTACCAGAATGATACCCGGACTTCAAGGGTTAAGTTACGAGGAGAGATTACACAAATTAGAGTTGTATTCCCTAGAATTTAGAAGGTTAAGGGGTGATCTGATCAAAGTTTTCAAGATATTAAGGGGAACAGATAGGGTAGATAGAGAGAAACTATTTCCGCTGGTTGGGGATTCTAGGACTAGGGGACAGAGTCTAAAAATTAGAGCCAGACCTTTCAGGAGTGAAGTTAGGAAGCACTTCTGCACACAAAGGGTGGTAGAAGTTTGGAACTCTCTTCCACAAACAGCAATTGATGCTAGATCAATTGTTAATTTTAAATCTGAGATTGATAGCTTTCTGTTAAACAAAGGTATTAAGCGATATGGGCCAAAGGCGAGTATATGGATTTAGGTCGCAGATCAACCACGATCTCATTGAATGGCGGAACAGGCTCGAGGGGCTGAATGGCCTCCTCCTGTTCCTATGTTCCTAACTGAGAGGCAATACTCCAGCCCCAGTGAGGGCAATTCTGTCTCAGACACAGTATTATTCATCTCATGGGCAGCTGTCTGTCTGAAGTGGGAGACAGACAGACATTTCTGTAGCGCCTTTCACAACCTCAGGACATCCCAAAGCGCTTTACAGCCAATGAAGTACTTTTGAAGTGTTGTCACTGTTGTAATGTAGGAAATGTGGCAACCAATTTGCGCACAGCAAGCTCCCACAAACATTAATGTGATAATGACCAGATAATCTGTTTATTTTTGGGATGTTGTTTGAGGGATAAATATTGGCCAGGACACCGGAGAGAACTCCCCCTGCTCTTCAAAATAGTGCCACGGGATTTTTACATCCACCTGAGAGGGCAGACAGGGCCTCAGACTGACGTCTCATCCGAAGGACAGCACCTTTGACCTCCCTCTGTACTGCACTGGGAGTGTCAGCCTGGATTTTGTATTCAAGTCTCTGCAATGAGACTTGAACCCACAACCTTCTGGCTCAGACAGCAAGACGGCGACCCACTGAGCCACAGATGACACACAGAGAAGTGACGGGCTCTTTTCAGCTGAAGGAATGTTAAACACCACCAGGCCAGTTTGGGGACAGGTTGAATGTTGTGCACGCTGACCACTCCGATCAAGGGCAGGAGGGAGTTCAACAACTCTCCAAAGGCCACAGACCCTTTCCTGATGCCCACGATCATTCTTGCTCCTCTCTGTCTGTCCCCTCTCAAGGCTTGTCTTAACTCTCATGCTGAGGTGACCAGAACTGAACAGAATATCTCAGAAAGGCTCTGATTAGTGCCCTGTGGTACCAGAAACAGATGATTGGGCAAGTGATTCGGTGCCTTAGCGCCTCCTGTTATCACCTCCGGGGGGCGATAACGGGGCGCTAAGGTCTTACCGCCCGCGAAATTCACCTGGCGGTTTGTGACGGTGGTAACACTTATCACTATGCCTGCCTGCGGCTGGAGATCGTGATGTCATCCAGCCGCACATCGCCCCGATAGCGCCCCAGACCCGAAATTCATTTCCGCCCCCTGAAGCATCGCTGGGCGAAAACAACCCAGGCCTTGGCCCATGACCAGCCTCAGCCCTGGTCTCAGTCTCAGCTTCAGCTCCCAGCCCCAGGCCCAGGCCCCAAACCCAGCACCAGGCCCCAAAAACAGCACCCAACCCCAGCCCCCAACCCCAGGCCCCAACCCCAGGCCCCAGCCCCAGGCCCCAACCCCAGGCCCCAGCCCCAGGCCCCAACCCCAGGCCCACCCCAGGCCCAGGCCCCAACCCCAGCCCCAGGCCCCAACCCCAGTCCCAGGCCGAGGCCCCAACCCCAGGCCCCACCCCAGGCCCAGGCCCCAACCCCAGGCCCCAACCCCAGCCCCCAGACCCAGCCCCAGCCCCAGGCTCCAACCCCAACCCCAACCCCAGGCCCCAACCCCAGGCCCCAACCCCAGCCCCCAGGCCCAGGCCCGAACCCCAGGCCCAGGCCACAACCCCAGCCCCAGGCCCCAACCCCAGCCCCAGGCCCCAACCCCAGGCCCCAACCCCAGGCCCAGGCCCAGCCGGTTCCCTGAGATCTAAGTGGTAGAGATGAATGGCCCTAGTAGAAGTGGTGGCTCAATTCTGAGTCAGACGGTTGTGGGTTTAAGTGCCAGTCCAGAGACTTGAACATAAAAATCCAGGCTGACCCTCCAGGGCAGTACTGAGGGAGCGTTGCACTGTCAAAGGTACCGTCTTCCAGATGAGACGTTAAACCGAGGCCCCGTCTGCTCTCTCAGGTGGGTGTAAAAGATCCCATGGCCACTATTTCGAAGAAGAGCAGGGGAGTTTTCTCTGGTGTCCTGGCCAATATTTATCCCTCAACTAACATCACTAAAACAGATTATCTGGTCATTCTCACATTGCTGTTTGTGGGAGCATGCTGTGCACAAATTGGCTGCTGCGTTTCCTACATTACAACAGTGACTACATTTCAAAAAGTACTTCATTGGCTGTAAAACGCTTTGGGATGTCCAGTGGATGTAAAATATGTTGTATAAATGCAAGTCTTTTCTTTATTAATGTAAGTAGGGACCAGCTGCCCTTTATTTCCCTTCTTCCTCCACGCAAGGGCTATCCAAATACTTGATATCACTCTGTGTTAGTTTAGGTGCAATCCTTGCAAACCACATCACCATTGCAGCACCTCTCCTGCGCTTTACCAAATGTTAGAGGAGCCTGGTCATCCCCAGCCTCAGGCCCATACTCAACCCCAGGCCCAGGCTGAGCCTCAGGCCCAGCACCAGTCTCAGCCTCAGCCCCGGTCCCAGCCTCGGCCCCAGCCCCAGGCCCCGACCCCAGTCTCAGCCCCATCTCCAGGCCCAGCCCCAATACCAGTCCCAGGCCGCAGTCTCGGCCTCAGCCCCAGGCCCCAACTCCAGCTCCAGCCTCAGCCTGATTCTTAGCCCCAGGCCCCAGCTCCAGCCCCAGTCTCAGGCCCTGACCGCAGTCTCAGCCCCATCTCCAGGCCCAGCCCCAATACAAGCCCAAGGCCCCGGCCTCAGCTCCAGTCCCAGGCCCCAGTCTTGGCCCCAGGCCCAGGCCCATGACCAGCCTCAGCCTCAGTCTCGGCCTCAGCTCCAGCCCCAGGCCTCGCCGGTTCCCTGAGATCTAAGTGGCAGAGATGAATGGCCCTAGTACAAGATCTCGGGCAGTGCGTTGAAAGTCTGCGGCAGGCGGCCATGACTGTGGAACGCACTGATGATGCGTATAAAATTGGTGTGGTGGAGGTTTGACGTTGTCACACAGCTGCTGTGCAGTATAACATTTCTACACCCTAGCAATCCTGGGGCAGATTGGGTTTCACCGTTAGACGGATTTCAGGCCAACAGATCCATCACTTTGTTCTCGGGGAGTGGCAGGCCTGTCTGGTTTATTTTTCTGAAACAGTTTTAATAATGGGCAGAGTTGGCTTCCTTCTTTTCACTTCCCTTTATTTATACCCTGCTCCGCTTTTAGGAGCATTAGGAACAGGAGAAAGCCTTTCAGCCCCTCGGGCCTGCTCCCCCATTCAATCGTATCGTGGCCGATCTGCACCTCAACTCCACTTACTTTGTTCCATATCCCTTGATATCTTTACCCAGCAAAAATCTATCGATCTCAGCCCAGAAAACTCCAATTGTCCCTCAGTTTCGGCAGCGCCTCCCAAACCCGTGACCTCCGCCACCTAGAAGGACAAGGGCGGCAGGCGCATGGGAACACCACCACCTCCAAGTTCCCCTCCAAGTCACACACCATCCTGACTTGGAAATATATCGGCCGATCCTTCATCGTTGCTGGGTCAAAATCCTGGAACTCCCTCCCTAACAGCACTGTGGGAGCACCTTCACCACACGGACTGCAGCGGTTCAAGAAGGCGGCTGACCACCTTCTCAAGGGCAATTAGGGATGGGCAATAAATGCTGGGCCTGGCCAGCGATGCCCACATCCCAGGAACAAATAATAAAGAAAAGCATCCATAGCCTTTTGGGTGAGAGACTTCCTGATTTCTACTAAACTTTATGTAAAGGAGTGCTTCCTGATGTCACTCCTCAACGGCCTAGCTCTAACTTTAAGATTATGATATCATAATAGACTTGCTAGCAAAATTGAAGCCATAGGATTAAAGGGACAGTGACAGTGTGGATATGGTGAAGTAGTGGTGATCGGAGGGCAACATACAATGGTGTTCCCCAGGGGTCGGTGTTAGGACCACTGCTCTTTTTGATATATATTACTGACCTGGACTTGGGTATAGGAGGCAAAACTTCTGAAGGACGTTATTTGAACCCGTTGGGTTTTTCCGGCAGTTTCTATGGTTATTCCTATTCTGGTGCTAGCTCACCACATTCCCAGATTTATTGAAATCATTTCCACAACTTGTCCTGGTCAGAACTGACTTCAGGCCCTCAGTGTTACTCGACCAGTACCAGAACCACAGACTACAGTAGATGCTCCTTTAAAATAAGGCAGAGGGAGTAGAACTGAAAGTTGTTAATATACACCACTGGGGAAATAAATATAGATCAGATTGTAGAAGGAACTTCATAACATGAAGTGTGATTAACATCAAAAACAATCTGCCAGGGAGTCGAGTGGAAAGGGACAGATTTTAGGTGGAGTTGAACACAGAGTTGAATGCTCAATTGGGAGAGTTAGTAAACCCTATCACAGACTCTACCCACCCATTTAATCTCCTCCACAGCCCCTGTACACTCTCCCCTATCATGGACTCTACTCACCCATTTAATCTCCTCCCACAGCCTATGTACACTCTCCCCTATCACAGACTCTACCCACCCATTTAATCTCCTCCCACAGCCCATGTACACTCTCCCCTATCACAGACTCTACCCACCCATTTAATCTCCTCCCACAGCCCATGTACACTCTCCCCTATCACAGACTCTACCCACCCATTTAATCTCCTCCCACAGCCCATGTACACTCTCCCCTATCACAGACTCTACCCACCCATTTAATCTCCTCCCACAGCCCATGTACACTCTCCCCTATCACAGACTCTACCCACCCATGTAATCTCCTCCCACAGCCCATGTACACTGATGTGCCTCAATAATCCCGAGACTCGATGTTAGCGAAACAAAACAAGGCTTTTATTAACTTAGAAGATAACACGCAGTGGAGAGAGGTATCTTCCCTGGAGGTCTGCAGTACTGGCTGTGAGGCCAGACTGAGCTGGCTTACATAGAGGCCAGGTATGGGCGGAGCCCTACACACAACACATTCCATACATTCCAATACACAATACAATGGTGAGGAGAAACCTGAAACCAACCACAGTCACAGGCAATACAATGGTAAGGGGGAACCTGAAACCAACCACAGTCACAGGCAGTGATGAATGGAATATTTCATCACATTCACCCCTTCTATAGATTTAGTCTGTTCGGGGATTTGGTAGTCCTCTGCGACCGACGTGGCTGTTGTGGTGTCGCGGGTGTCGGCTGGGTGTCCCCGGTGGCCTCCTGGGTCTCTGCCGGGGGTGCCGCCAGGGTTGTTGAAGGGGTAGTTGGTGGGGGTGCCGTTGGTTGATGTTCTTCCGGGGGTGATGAAAGAGTAGTGGGTGGGTAAGAGTTGCTGTGGTCGTTGTTGCTGCTATTGCCATGGTTGTTGTCGTTACCGGCTGGGGCGACGTCTTTTATTGACACGGTGTCCTCCCTTCCGTCGGCGTGCCGGACATACGCGTATTGGGGGTTGGCGTGGAGTAGGTGCACTGGCTCCACGAGAGGGTCCGTCTTATGGCCCCTCACATGCCTTCGCACGAATACCGGACCCGGGGTGGAGAGCCATGACGGCATGGATACGCCTGAGGTGGATTTCCGGGGGAAGCTAAACATTCGTTCATGAGGCGTGGCATTAGTGGCAGTACACAATAGCGACCGTATCGAATGGAGCACATCTGAGAGGACTTCCTGCCAGCGGGAGATAGGGAGGCCCTTGGTCCTTAGAGCTAGAGTGACTGCTTTCCATACTGTCCCGTTCTCTCGCTCCACTTGACCGTTACCCCGGGGGTTGTAGCTGGTGGTACGGCTCGTGGCGATACCCCTGGACAGCATGTACTGGCGTAGCTCTTCACTCATGAAGGACGCCCCCCTATCCGTGTGGATGTAGCTCGGCATACCGAACAGGCAGAACAGGCTGTTGAGGCATTTAATGACCGTGGCGCTGGTCATGTCTGGGCAGGGGAAGGCGAATGGGAACCGGGAGTATTCGTCCACAATGTTCAGGAAGTAAACATTGCGGTCGACGGACGGGAGGGGGCCTTTGAAATCTAAGCTGAGCCGCTCAAAGGGCCGTGTAGCTTTGATTAAGTGGGCTCTATCAGGGTGGTAGAACCGAGGCTTGCACTCAGCGCAAGTGCGGCAGTTCCTGGTCAGAGACCGAACTTCCTCAATCGAGTAGGGTAAGTTGCGGGACTTTATGAAGTGGAACAGCCGCGTGACCCCTGGGTGGCAGAGGTCGTTGTGGAGAGTCTGTAGCCGATCCCCGGTGGCGCTGGCACACATCCCTCGTGAGAGGGCATCTGGGGATTCGTTAAGGGCCCCTGGCCGGTAAATGATGTCATACTCGAAGGTGGAGAGCTCGATCCGCCACCTAAGAATCTTATCATTTTTGATCTTCCCCCTCTGTTTATTATTGAACATAAACGCTACCGACCGCTGGTCGGTAAGTAGGGTGAAGCGTTTGCCGGCTAGGTAGTGGCGCCAGTGGCGCACTGCCTCCACGATGGCTTGGGCCTCCTTTTCCACGGAGGAGTGTCTGATCTCGGGCCCTTGGAGGGTCCTCGAGAAGAAAGCTACGGGCCGCCCCGCCTGGTTGAGGGTGGCCGCCAAGGCAAAGTCAGACGCATCACTTTCCACTTGAAATGGAGTGTTCTCGTCCACTGCCTGTAGCGCGGCCCGCTCAATATCCTGCTTAATGCTTTTGAAGGCGGCGTGGGCCTCAGCAGAGAGCGGAAAAGAGGATGCTTTCAAGAGGGGGCGGGCTTTGTCGGAGTAGTTGGGGACCCATTGGGAATAATAAGAAAATAACCCCAGGCACCTTTTCAGGGCTTTGGGAGTGTTGGGCAGGGGCAGCTCCCGTAGGGGGCGCAATCGGTCGGGGTCTGGTCCGATTTCCCCATTCTCCACCACGCTGCCTAGTATGCAGAGGCGCGTGGTGTTGAAAACGCACTTGTCCTCGTTGTAGGTGAGGTTGAGTTTTTGTGCGGTTTTCAGGAACCTCTCGAGGTTCGAGTCGTGATCCTGCTGGTTGTGACCGCAGATGGTGACGTTGTCGAGGTAGGGGAAGGTTGCCTGCAAGTGGTGGTCATCGACCATGCGATCCATCTCCCTCTGGAAGACCGAGACCCCATTCGTCACCCCAAAGGGGACTCTGAGGAATTGGTAGAGGCGCCCGTTCGCCTCGAAGGCGGTGTACGGGCGGTCCTCTGGTCTGATAGGGAGCTGGTGGTACGCTGACTTGAGGTCGATGGTGGAGAACACCCGGTATTGGGCGATTTGGTTCACCATTTCTGATATGCGGGGTAGCGGGTAGGCGTCTAGTTGGGTGTACCTGTTGATCGTTTGGCTATAGTCGATCACCATCCGTTTCTTCTCGCTACCCCTTACCACCACCACTTGGGCGCGCCACGGGCTATTGCTGCATTCAATAATGCGCTCTTTCAGGAGCCTGTCTACCTCGGTTGCGATAAACCGCCTGTCCTCCCAGCTGTACCTCCTGCTTTTGGTTGCTATTGGCCGGCAGTTAGGGGTAAGGTTCGCGAATAGCGAAGGCAGCTTTACCTTCAGGGTAGCCAGGCCGCACACTGTGAGGGGCGGCTGGGACCCACCGTACTTGAGCGTGATGCTTTGGTGGTTGCACTGGAAATCCAGGCCCAAGATCACGCTCGCGCATAGATTCTTCATGATTAATACTTTAAAATTATCGTATACAGTCCCGTTAACGGACAATTGTACCATGCAGTAACCCAGAACGGTCGATGTCTGGGTTTTATCAGCCATAGAGATGGTACCCCGAGTAGGGACCACCTTTAGGGAGAGTTGTCGTGCCAGTTCCGGGTGGATAAAACTCTCCGTGCTTCCACTGTCAATTAAACATTTAACCCCGCACCCGTTTACCTCGATGTCCACCATTGATTTGGATAGCGGGTGGGGCCTGGTCTGGTCCACTGTGACCAATGCCACTGTAGGGCCCTGATCGAGACAAGATGGCGTCCGCGCTGTCTGCTCACAAGTTGGCGGACCCCACGAGGTCGGGCAAGATGGCGTCCAAGATGGCCGCTCCCACGGCGCACACGCAGCGGTGGCGGGTTTTGGTTTTCCAGCGGGGTTCCCTCTGCACACCTTCCCAAAGTGCCCCTTCTTACCGCACTTAAAGCAGGTGGTGCCTTTCGCCGGGCACAGGTTTCTGGTGTGCTTTGGCTGCCCGCAGAAGTAGCAGTTGGGTCCCCGACGCGTCGCGGCTGTCGTAGGGCTTCTGGGGGGAGAGCGGGGCCCCGACGGTGTCGGGCTGCCGGGCGGGGAAGATAACTTCCAAGATGGCGGCGCCCTTGGTGCACACGTGGCGGCGTGGACGGCGCGGGCTGAAGAGTAGGCGTCCGAGTTTCTCTGGGCCACATCCAGGGATCGCGCGGTGTCCGCTGCCTGTTTCAGGTCCAATCCCGTTTTTTTCCAGCAGTCTTTGCCGGATGTAAGTGGAGCTGAGGCCTGTGATAAAGGCATCACGAACAAGCTCGTCGGTGTACACTGCGGCTTTTACATCTCGGCACTTGCAGTCTTTGCCAAGCATTTTCAGGGTGCCTAGGAACTCCTCCACCGACTCCCCAGGTCGCTGTGCGTGAGTGGCGAGCAGATGCCTAGCATACACCTCATTCGTAGGCTGCTGGTAATGCGCCTTTAAGATGTCGCAGGCGGCCAGGTACGTGTCGGCGTCTTGGATGAGGGGGTAAACCCGGTGGCTTACCCAATTGCGCAGAATTCCGAGTTTCATACTCGCAGCGTCCGTAGCGTCTTTGACGGCTGCGGAATTGTCCAGGAAGAATTCCATACACATAAACCAGTGTCCGAAGCGTGCTGATGCATCCGGAGCATGCTGATCCAAATCCAAACGTTCGGGTTTCAGGAGTTGATCCATTGTGTTGAAAAATAAGTTAATAAAATTGATGTGCCTCAATAATCCCGAGACTCGATGTTAGCGAAACAAAACAAGGCTTTTATTAACTTAGAAGATAACACGCAGTGGAGAGAGGTATCTTCCCTGGAGGTCTGCAGTACTGGCTGTGAGGCCAGACTGAGCTGGCTTACATAGAGGCCAGGTATGGGCGGAGCCCTACACACAACACATTCCATACATTCCAATACACAATACAATGGTGAGGAGAAACCTGAAACCAACCACAGTCACAGGCAATACAATGGTAAGGGGGAACCTGAAACCAACCACAGTCACAGGCAGTGATGAATGGAATATTTCATCACATACACTCTCCCCTATCATGGACTCTACCCACCCATTTAATCTCCTCCCACAGCCCATGTACACTCTCCCCTATCATGGACTCTACCCACCCATTTAATCTCCTCCCACAGCCCATGTACACACTGTCCTATCATGGACTCTACCCACCCATTTAATCTCCTCCCACAGCCCATGTACACTCTCCCCTATCACAGAATCTACCCACCCATTTAATCTCCTCCCACAGCCCATGTACACTCTCCCCTATCATGGACTCTGCCCACCCATTTATTCTCCTCCCACAGCCCATGTACACTCTCCCCTATCACAGACTCTACCCACCCATTTAATCTCCTCCCACAGCCCATGTACACGCTCCCCTATCACAGACTCTACCCACCCATTTAATCTCCTCCCACAGCCCATGTACACTCTCCCCTATCATGGACTCTACCCACCCATTTAATCTCCTCCCACAGCCCATGTACACTCTCCCCTATCATGAACTCTACCCACCCATTTAATCTCCTCCCACAGCCCATGTATACTCTCCCCTATCATGAACTCTACCCACCCATTTAATCTCCTCCCACAGCCCATGTACACTCTCCCCTATCACAGACTATACCCACCCATTTAATCTCCTCCACAGCCCCTGTACACTCTCCCCCATCATGGACTCTACTCACCCATTTAATCTCCTCCCACAGCCCATGTACACTCTCCCCTATCATGGACTCTACCCACCCATTTAATCTCCTCCCACAGCCTATGTACACTCTCCCCTATCATGGACTCTACTCACCCATTTAATCTCCTCCACAGCCCCTGTACACTCTCCCCCATCATGGACTCTACTCACCCATTTAATCTCCTCCCACAGCCCATGTACACTCTCCCCTATCATGGACTCTACCCACCCATTTAATCTCCTCCCACAGCCCATGTGCACTCTCCCCTATCACAGACTCTACCCACCCATTTAATCTCCTCCCACAGCCCATGTACACTCTCCCCTATCATGGACTCTACCCACCCATTTAATCTCCTCCCACAGCCCATGTACATACTGTCCTATCATGGACTCGACCCACCCATTTAATCTCCTCCCACAGCCCATGTACACTCTCCCCTATCACAGACTCTACCCACCCATTTAATCTCCTCCCACAGCCCATGTACACTCTCCCCTATCACAGACTCTACCCACCCATTTAACCTCCTCCCACAGCCCATGTACACTCTCCCCTATCATGGACTCTACCCACCCATTTAATCTCCTCCCACAGCCCATGTACACTCTCCCCTATCACGGACTCTACCCACCCATTTAATCTCCTCCCACAGCCCGTGTACACTCTCCCCTATCATGGACTCTACTCACCCATTTAATCTCTTCCCACAGCCCGTGTACATTCTCCCCTATCACGGACTCTACCCACCCATTTAATCTCCTCCCACAGCCCATGTACACTCTCCCCTATCATGGACTCTACTCACCCATTTAATCTCCTCCCACAGCCCGTGTACATTCTCCCCTATCATGGACTCTACTCACCCATTTAATCTCTTCCCACAGCCCGTGTACATTCTACCCTATCACGGACTCTACCCACCCATTTAATCTCCTCCCACAGCCCATGTACACTCTCCCCTATCACGGACTCTACCCACCCATTTAATCTCCTCCCACAGCCCATGTACACTCTCCCCTATCATGGACTCTACTCACCCATTTAATCTCCTCCCACAGCCCGTGTACATTCTCCCCTATCACGGACTCTACCCACCCATTTAATCTCTTTAAGGGAAGGTTCTAGGCAGGGGAGGAGTGGCGAGCAGGGGCCCAATGCAGGGGAAGGAAATCCAGATCAAGACGGTGTGGTTCGCTGCCCCAAGGGTCAACGGTACCACATGGTGTGGGACATGCGATATGAGTCACAAGAAGCCCAGATCATATTTCCTTCTCTGAAGAACATCACAACAATCCAGAAGCTCTCTTTCCTGATGCCAGCCCACGGCTGACCAGATTTCTGGAATTCATTTGATGGGATTTGAACCGGCAATGCAACGTCTACCCGCTAATCTCTGGGTCGCTTGTCCAGTAACCCCAAACTGTGACGCTTCCACACCCCAGTTACAGGAAGGGAAGTGCCCATCCTGTCAAAAGACAGTGCTGCCATTTTTCATGGAGTCCGTCCAGCAGAAATTGGCAGCTGCAGCCCTGTTCCCGCTCCCGGTACGGCCGTCGCCATTTTGGTTGGGGCCTTCCCGCGGGTCGCCCAGCTCCTGCCTCTTCCAGGTGTAGACCAGATTAACCTGCGGACTTGAAAAGGATTCTGTCGGCTGCTCGACATAGCAGATCAAGATTATTGTTTACAGATTTCTATAGGGGGCCAGGAGCTCCTCTGTTACTGGCCTGTCCCCCTCCCCATCCCTGCCCCTCCCCCTCCCCAACCCCTCCCCCTCCCCAACTCCCCCTCCCCTCCCCCACCCCTCCCCCACCCCTCTCCCTCCCCTCCCCAACCCCTCCCCCACCCCAACTCCCCCTCCCCCTCCCCAACTCCCCCTCCTCTCCCCATCCCCCACCCCCTCCCCCACCCCAACTCCCCCTCCCCTCCTCCACCGCTCCCCTCCCCCACCCTCCCCCTCCTCTCCCACCCCCACCCCTCCCCCTCCCCTCCCGAACCCCTCCCTCTCCTCCACCCCTCCCCTCCCCCACCCCTCCCCCTCCTCTCCCCCTCCTCCACCCCTCCCCCTCCTCTCCCCCTCCTCCACCCCTCCCCAACCCCTCCCCCACCCTTCCCCCTCCCCCTCCCCCACCAACCCCTTCCCCTCTCCCACCCTTCCCCCTCCCCCACCCCTCCCCCTCCTCCACCCCTCTCCTCACCCACCCCTCCCCCCACACCTCCCCCTCCCCCACCCCTCTCCCACCCCCTCCCCTCCCCTCTCCCTCCCTGCCCCCACCCCTCCCCCACCCCTCCCCCTCTCCCACCCCTCCCCCTCCCCTCCCCTCCCCACCCCTCCCCCTCTCCAACACCTGCCCCTCCCTCATGGGATATTAAAGGGTATGGTGAGCGAGTAGGAGAGTGGGATTAGACTGTGCGTGATATTAAGGGGTATGGGGGAGATTGGGAGAGTGGGATTTGACTGGGTGGGATATTAAATGGTATGGGGAGCGAGTGGGATTAAACTAAGTGGTAAAATTCACTGGCACCGAATGGAGCGGCCTGTTTCAGTGCGAGAACGTTCTATGATTGCATGAATCATTTTAATATTGCACGCAGTGTAAAGCTTGAGCAATTATAGGTTGACTTTGTGTCTCATGAGCATCGTTTCAGTCTCGAGTCAGGAATTCCCGAAATATATATATATATAGATAAATTGTCTGTTTAGGAACAATGAGAGTATTTAGGGAGAGGAAAAGGTTGTTTTTATATTTAAAAAATTGTTTTCTTTTAAAAAAAACGTTGTAACTATTTCCTTCAGGTACACAATGACCTTGGTTAATTGTTGCCCCAGCCTTTGATGATGAAAACATTGAGTGGAGGGTTTCCTGAGGAGTGTCTGCTCTCCCGGCCGTGTGCGGGGACCAAGTTCGGTTTCCAGGGGGCAGCTCCTGGGACACGGACTGAGGTAGGGTTGCCAACACTCCAGGATTTTCCTGGAGTCTCCAGGAATTGAACATTAATCTCCCGGACGCACACTGCTGCCAGCAAGAATCCAGGAGAAAAACCTTCCGGGGTGGGGGGGGGTTTATTTTGATTTTCGTCGAACACTTAATTGTAAAAATATCGCAGATTGGGGCTGGGGTGGGGGGTGGGGGGGACGGGGCGTGGGGGGGGAAGGACGATTGACTGACAGCCAAGAATCATCCCATCGGTTGATGAAAGGGTCAGCTTCCCAATTGGCTGGGGAAGGCAGGGGGGCGCCACGAGGGCGACCAATGGCAGGCGCGCAGAGGCGATGAAACGTCCAACCCTAATTCACACCCAAGCTCAGAAAGAGGAGGATCTGTCCTTACAACGCCTCTCCTCCCCACCCTGTCTGGGCTGAATTTGATTCCATGGAATCGCACAGCACAGAAGGAGGCCATTCGGCCCATCGCGCCTGTGCCGAACTCTCTGAACAAGCTCTCCAATTAGTCCCATTTCCCCACCTCGCTCTTTCCCCGTAGCCCTGCAACTTCTTCCCCTTCAAGTATTTATCCAATTCCCTTTTGAAAGTTACTATTGAATCTGCTTCCTCCGCCCTTTCAGGCAGCGCATTCCAGATCACAACAGTTCGCTGCGTAAAAAAATATTTCCTCATCTCCCCCTCTCTGGTTCTATTGGTAATTGTTATCGACCCTTCTGCGACTGGAAACAGTTAATCCTTATTTACTCTAATAAATGTTGAGTTAATAAACCCCAAAGCATGTTTACTAAGTGAATGGAGAGTGTGCTAACCCTGCGTATGGTAGCATCGTGGTTATGTTACTGGCTTTATAATCCAGAGGCCTGGACTAATGATTCCTGGAGATGTAAGTTCAAATCCCTCCCATAGCAGTTGAGAAATTTTAGTTTAGTAAAATCTGGAAATAAAAAGCTAGTGTCAGGCACCATGAAAGAACCAGATTGTTGTAAAAACCCATCTGGTTCCAGCTTTTCCTTTAGGGAAGGAAATCTGCCGTCCTTACCCGGTCTGGCCTATACATGACTCAAAGACCCACAGCAATGTTGACTGGTAACTGCCCTCTGAAATGGCCCAGCAAAAGCGACTCAGTTGCACCAAGCTGCTACTAAGAATCACTGTGGTTCCCATGGCCTGCAGCGGTTCAAGAAGGCGGCTCACCACCACCTTCTTGAGGGCAATTAGGGATGGGCAATAAATGCTGGCCTTGCCAGCGACTGCCCACATCCCAGGAACAAATAAAAAATCAGATTCTTTACATTGCCTGTAGAAAAATACTTTGGATACTCCTTGGGACACCGCTTGTTCAGTAGCTTAATCTCCTAAGGTCCAAGTACTCTATCCTACAGGCTCTTGCCCCTCCCTGGATCCTCACGGCGTTAAAATCATGGGGCTCAAATTCCTTTTAGGCCTGAAATTGGACCTCGGGCCCTATTCATTGGGCATGTCACGTCTACACAGTCAGCTCGCACGTTTGAGGACAATGAGTATCGGGCCACAGCCTTGTGCCCTGATGATCATTTCCTGGAGGGGAGGTGGAGCGGCAACAGTGGTGGGAGATAGGGAGTCTGATACTGTGGAGTCGGGAAGGGGGTGATGGGGCATCAGGGAGGCCCACAACAACATTTGTTTTTAAACGTGCTTATTGGTGGAGCCAGTGCATATGACGCAGGGATCAGTGAAGATTCCCGAGAATGATTCCTGGGATGGCGGGACTGTCGTATGAGAAGAGATTGAGTAAACTAGGCCTGTATTCTCTTGAATTCAGAAGAATGAGAAGGGATCTCAATGAAGCATACAAAGTTATTACATGGCTTGATAGGGTGGATGCTGGGAGAACGTTTCCCTTGGCTGGGGAGTCTAGAACCAGGGGCCACAGCCTCAGGATAAAGGGTAGGCCATTCAGGACTGAGATGAGGAGAAATTTCTTCACACAGAGGGTGGTGAATCTCTGGAATTCTCTACCCCAGAGGGCTGTGGAGGCTTAGTCATTGGGCATATTCAAAACAGAAGTCGATAGATTTCTGACTAGTAAGGGCATCAAGGGATATGGCGATAGGGCCGGTGAATGGAGTTGAGGCAGAAGATCAGCCATGATCTCATTGAATGGCGGAGCAGGCTTGAGGGGCCGAATGGCCTACTCCTGCTCCTATTTCTTATGTTCTTATGAATGGATCAGGCCCGTCTCCTGCTCCAATTCCTCTGAGATATCCAATTTGGAAAATAGCGGCCTAAAATAAGGCCTCAGGTGCCTCATTTACACAGGTGAGGGGGCCCAGTGTCTACTTTAGATGGCCAGCAGGGGTGCCTGAAGAAAATGTCCCGACCCAATATCGGGTCGGATGAGCTTTAGCCGTCCTTTGGGACGTTGGTCCCCCCGAAATCGGCACTCGTGCCCGTTTAACACCCGCAAAATGGGCATAACGAGGCCCGAATTCCACCCCCCACCCTCCCCGCTCCTTCCGTGTCCCATCACTTCGTCCCCTACCATCTCCTCATCTCCCTCACCATCTATGGGACCTTCACACCCAAGCTTAAGTTTCTCAATTTAAAAATTTTTAAAAGAGAGAAAAGGCTGGAGATTTTTTTTTCCTTTAACGGAATCTTCTTAAATTGTTCGCTTCTTTTTTAATTTTCATTTCCCTGAGCTTCCAGGGCCTCCCTTTGAGGCGGTGAAGGTTCTAGAAGCACACGCACAAAGCGAAAACATTAGTCTAACACAAAGCGGCCTTTTCCACATTCGAGGCTTTTATTTGTTTGACTAAGACGACAACTCCAAGCACTACAAGTTTCAGCTTTGCCTTTTTTTTCTTACTCCTTCTCCGTTATTTATAAGATGATTTATGGGTTGCCGAGGAGACGCTTGGAGCTAACAGAAGGAGCAGACAGATGAAAGATCAGTGGGTAATGTTAACAATCTTTCTACAGGAATGAGATATATTTGGCTGGGTTTCAAGTTTAATGCATAATAGTTTTGTTTTGTCATCATCCTTCTCTTTGCCCGAGGCAGAAAAGGGATTAATTAGTCACTGTTGTATGTTATTAGGGAAGAGTGAGCTAGTATTAAGGCCTAAAGAGTCACTGTTCAAATAAATGAGATAAACTGTTAGGCATATTTATTTATATATATATATATATACATACACGCACTACATAAACAGTCAACTGTTACTGACAGTGAAGACTTTTGTTTTAGAGGGGAGGCTAAGTTAGGTGTCAGCCGTGACTCAGTAGCACTCTAGCCTCTGAGGTGAGAAGGTTGTGGGATCGAGTCCAAGAGACCTGAACGCATAATCTAGGCCGACACTCGCAGTGTAGCACCGAGGGAGCGCTGCACAGTCGGAGGTGCCGTCTTTCGGAGGAGACGTCAAACCAAGGCCCCCTCCGTCTGCCCTCTCAGGTGGACGTAAAAGATCCCGCGGCCAATATTTCGAAGAAGGGCAGGGGGAGTTCTCCCCGGTGTCCTGGGCCCATATATATCCCTCGACCAACACCACTAAAAAACAGATAAATGTGGTCATTTGCCTCGTTGCTGTTTGTGGAAGCTTGCTGTGTGCAAATTGGCTGCTGAGTTTCCTGCATTACAACAGTGACAAAACTTCAAAAAAGTACTTCATTGGCTGTAAAGCGCTTTGGGATGTCCTGAGGTTGTGAAAGGTGCTATATAAATGCAAGTCTTTCTTTCTTTACATGTATTTGTATGGCATGGGGGCAAGTCATAGAATCATAGAGTTATACAGCACAGAAAGAGGCCCTTCAGCCCATCGTGTCTGCGCCGACCATCAATCCCTGTCCAATCTAATCCCATTTTCCAGCATTTGGTCCATAGCCTTGTATGCAATGGCATTTCAAGTGCTCATCCAAATGCTTCTTGAATGTTGTGAGGGTTCCTGCCTCTACCACCCTTTTAGGCAGAGAGTTCCAGATTCCAACCACCCTCTGGGTGAAAAAGTTCCTCCTCAAATCCCCTCTAAACCTTCTGCCCCTTACCTTGAATCTATGCCCCCTTGTTATTGACCCCCCTACTAAGGGGAAAAGTTCCTCTTTATCTACCCTATCTATGCCCTCATCATTTTGTACACCTCAATCAGGTCCCCCCTCAGCCTTCTTTGCTCCAAGGAAAACGACCCCAGCCTGTTCAGTCTTTCTTCATAGCTGAGGCGCTCCATCCCAGGTAACATCCTGGTGAATCTTCTCTGCACCCCCTCCAAAGCAATCACATCCTTCCTATAGTGAGGCGACCAGAACTGCACACAGTACTCCAGCTGTGGCCTTACCAGCGTTTTGTACAGCTCCATCATAACCTCCCTGCTCTTATATTCTATGCCTCGGCTAATGAAGGCAAGTATCCCATATGCCTCTTTAACCACCTTATCTACCTGTTCCGCTGCCTTCAGGGATCTATGTACATGTACACCAAGGTCCCTCTGACCCTCTGTACTTCCTAGGGTCCTACCACTCATTGTGTATTCCCTTGCCTTATTTGTCCGTCCAAAATGCATCACCTCGCACTTTTCAGGGTTAAATTCCATTTGCCACTTTTCCGCCCATCTGACCAACCCGTTTATATCGTCCTGTAGCCTGAGGCTTTCCTCCTCGCAATTTACCACCCCACCAATTTTCGTGTCATCTGCGAACTTACTGATCATACCTTTTACATTCTCCTCCCAATCATTTATGTAGATCACAAACAGCAAGGGACCCAGCACCGACCCCTGAGGTACCCCACTGGACACAGGCTTCCAGTCACAAAAGCAACCTTCGACCATCACCCTCTGCCTCCTGCCACTCAGCCAGTTTAGGATCCAACGTGCCAAGGCACCCTGGATCCCATGGGCTCTTACCTTCTTGACCAGTCTCCTATGCGGGACTTTGTCAAAAGCCTTACTGAAGTCCATGTATACCAGTAGGCCATCTTACTCTGCCACCATGCTACATCCCCATCATGTTGGAACAGCCTCATTGCCTCCAACTCACTCTTTCCCAGGTGGTCAGTACTGAAGGACTCCTGTGGAGATCAGGAGCACACTCATTCACATTAGGAACCTGGTGGCCTTTTTTCTAACTCTTTGTGATACTGTGCTTATATTACAATACAGGGATCCAGTGACTGCATCAAGTATGTTAATCCAGCCCCCTCACACTGTCACTCAGTAACCCTTCTCCCCAGCGCCCTGTGTTACTGACTGTATCTCTACTGATGTTAATCCAGCTCCCTCACACTGTCACTCAGTAACCTCTCCCCCAGCACCATGTGTTACTGACTGTATCTCTACTGATGTTAATCCAGCTCCCTCACACCGTCACTCAGTAACCCCTCCCCCAGCACCCTGTGTTACTGACTGTATCTCTACTGATGTTAATCCAGCTCCCTCACACCGTCACTCAGTAACCCCTTCCCCAGTGCCCTCTGAACTGACTGTATCTCTACTGATGTTAATCCAGCTCCCTCACACTGTCACTCAGTAACCCCTCTCCCCCAGCTGTTGAGTCTGTGTTTTCTAAATGTAGTTATGCTGAATAACTGGACACAGACAACAGAATACTTAAACAGGTCTTTAGTAATTGAGGGTCAGGGCTGAACTGAAATACAAACTGCTCCACAGGGTTTATATACCGGTGTGGTCACCACCGGTACTACAATATACAGGAGCCATCAGAAAGTAGTTCATCACCTTAAGGTAGTCTCTTAAGGTGGTACAGGTTACATACACTACAATTCCTCCCCTTTTAGCTTAACAGTGTACACCCCAATTTAAACATAACATGGATAACATATATACAACTTTCATACAAAACTGTTCAAAGATTAAGTCTCTGAGGAGGCCTCCTGATCCGGGCCGGATAACGCCTTTCAGGGGTCTCTGGTTCTCGTTGCTGGGGTGACTCATCCATTTGATCTCTTATGGATTGAACATCATCATGTACGTTCGAGTCTGAGGTAGATGCTACAGGCTCAATAACTTCTTCAACTGGTGTCTATGCCGTAGACATGGGGTCGACCCTTGTTCTCGATTCCACAAGTTGGTCAGCATGACGTCGTATTACGTTCTCACCAACGTCTACCGTGTACATCAAGGGTCCTTGTCGGGCACGAATTGTTCCGGATTGCTATTTATCATTCCTATAGACCCTGGCCAACACTGGTTGTCCTATTTCGAAACTCCGAGTGCCCTTGTTATTTACGTGCTGGAATTGTTTGTTTTCGACTTCCCTATGCACATTGGGTTTTAACAAATCCAATCGGGACCACAACCTCCTGTTATAGAACATTATGGCAGGGCTTTGATTTGTCACTGCATGCGTGGCGTTTCGATATGCCATCAGGAAATTGTCCACCTTGTGTTGTAGTGGAATATGGTCTTCGCTCATGGCCTTTATCGCCTTTTTGAACGTTTGTACAAATCTCTCGGCCAACCCATTTGTAGCCGGATGATATGGGGCAGATGTATAGTGTTTCACCCCATTCTTCTTCATGAATTTCTGGAATTCTTCTGACACGAACTGTGGTCCGTTGTCTGAACATATTTGTTCCGGCAGCCCATTCCTTGCAAATATGGTTCTTAGAACTGCGATCGTCTTTTCAGAGGTAGTGGTCGACATCTTAATCACTTCTGGCCATTTAGAATGTGCGTCTACCGCTATCAAAAACATGGAATCCATGAATGGACCTGCAAAGTCGATATGCACACGTTGCCATGGGGTTGAAGGCCATTCCCACGGATGCAGCGGTGCAATTGGAGGTGCATTTTGAACTTTTTGGCACCCTGAGCAGCTTTTAGTCAGATCCTCTATTTGTTTGTCGATACCTGGCCACCACACGTAAGCCCTAGCAAGGCCTTTCATCTTGACTCCCCCCAGATGACCTTCATGCAGTTCCTTCAGAACTCTCTCCCTTAATTTAGGAGGAATAATCACCCTTGTTCCATACATCAATGTTCCTGGACAGACGGACAGCTGCTCTCGTCTGGCTGAGAATGCCGGTAACAGTGGTTCGCCATGTGTTGGCCATCCCTTCACTGTCAAATCGTAGACCCGAGACAGTGTCGGGTCATTTCTGGTCTCTCTCTCAATACTCGCATTGGTGACTGGTAAGCATTCGATGATGGTCGAGTGAAATATCTCGACAGGGTCAACTGCCGGTGCCTCTTCCGCTGTAGGTAGTGGCAGGCGCGACAGCCCATCAGAATTACCATGTTGCTTTGTACCTTTGAATTCGATATCATATTGATGTGCCCCTAGGAAAAGGGACCATCTCTGAAGCCTCTGCGCCGTCATAACCGGAACACCCTTCTTAGGGTTAAAGATGGAAACCAACGGCTGGTGATCTGTCAGCAGCGTAAACCTTTGGCCTTGCAGGTAATGGTTAAATTTCTTAACTCCCACACGAGGCTGAGAGCCTCCCTATCTATCTGAGCATAGTTGCGCTCAGCGGAGGTCAATGATCTGGATGCGAACGCGACTGGCCTTTCCAAGCCATTTGGCAACTTATGTGAGAGCACTGCCCCGATACCATATGGAGAAACATCACAAGCTAAACGAATAGGCAGCGTTGGGTTAAAGTGAGCCAACACTTCCTTAGAGGTGATCAGTGATTTGCTTTTTTGAAAAGCCCGCTTACAGTCCTCGCTCCACTTCCATGGTACTCCCATTTGCAAAAGAGTGTTCAGCGGGTGTAACACCGTGGATAAATTTGGAAGAAACTTGTGGTAATAGTCAATCAACCCAAGGAACGACCTCAACTGGGATACATTTTCCGGAGTGGGAGCTTTCACAACAGCTTCGATCTTGTCAGGTGACTTATGAAGCCCCTCCTGGTTAATGACGTGACCGCAGTATGAGATTCGCTTCTGAAAGAACTCACATTTCTGGCGATTAACTCTGAGTCCATAGTCTTTCAATCTGGTGAGCACCTGCTCCAAATTCGCGAGATGTTCCTTATCATCATCTCCTGTAATCAGAATGTCGTCCAGGTAGCATTGTGTGCCTGGAATTCCCTGTAATACCTGCTCCATGGCCCTTTGCCAAATCGCTGGAGCCGATGCCACTCCAGAAACCAATCTATTATACCAATATAAGCCCTTATGTGTGTTGATCGTGAGATACTGGCGTGACGCTTCATCAACTTCCATCTGTAAGTACGCCTGCGCCAGGTCTATCTTGGTGAAGTGTTTCCCGCCAGACAGCGAAGCGAAGATATCCTCAATCCGCGGAAGCGGATATTGCACCGTGTGAAGAACCGGATTAACAGTGATCTTGAAATCGCCGCAGATGCGAACCTTCCCAGGTTCTCCCGGCTTGTTGCTCAATGAACGCTTCGTGGCGGGAACAATGGGCGTGGCCCATTCGCTCCAGTCCACCTTTGACAGTACTCCTGAACGTTCTAGCCCTTCCAGCTCTGCTTCCACAGCAGGTCGTATCGCATAAGGTACCGGTCTGGCTTTGAAAAATTTTGGGTTTGCGTGTTCTTCAACCTTGATGTTTGCCGTAATTCCTTTCAGTGTTCCCAGTCCCTGTTGGAACACCTCCTTAGCATCGTCCAATATTTTGGACAGTCGTTTAGGTTTGACATCGTCCTCTTTACAGGAATCTACAGTTAGTGCTTGTAAGGAATGCCAGTCCATATTTATTCTCCGGATCCATTCCCGTCCCAATAGTGGTGGACCTCCCTCAGGTAACACATACAAGTCCATTCCCTGACTTTCTCAGAGTCATAGAGTCATAGAGTTTTACAGCGCAGAAAGAGGCCCTTCGGCCCATCGTGTCTGCGCCATCCATCAATCCCTGTCCAGTCTAATCCCATTTTCCAGCATTTGGTCCATAGCCTTATATGCAATGGCATTTCAAGTGCCCATCCAAATGCTTCTTGAATGTTGTGAGGGTTCCTGCCTCTACCACCCTTTCAGGCAGTGAGTTCCAGCTTCCAACCACCCTCTGGGTGAAAAAGTTCCTCCTCAAATCCCCCCTAAATCTCCTGCCCCTTACCCTGAATCTATGCCCCCTTGTTATTGACCCCCCTACTAAGGGGAAAAGTTCCTCTTTATCTACCCTATCTATGCCCCTCATCATTTTGTACACCTCAATCAGGTCCCCCCTCAGCCTCCTTTGCTCCAAGGAAAACAACCCCAGCCTGTTGAGTCTTTCTTCATAGCTGAGGCGCTCCATCCCAGGTAACATCCTGGTGAATCTTCTCTGCACCCTCTCCAAAGTAATCACATCCTTCCTATAGTGAGGCGACCAGAACTGCACACAGTACTCCAGCTGTGGCCTCACCAGTGTTTTGTACAGCTCCATCATAACCTCCCTGCTCTTATATTCTATGCCTCTGCTAATGAAGGCAAGTATCCCATATGCCTTTTTAACCACCTTATCTACCTGTTCCGCTGCCTTCAGGGATCTATGTACATGTACACCAAGGTCCCTCTGACCCTCTGTACTTCCTAGGGTCCTACCACTCATTGTGTACCATTGTAGACCACCTTTACCTTTATCTTTCCGATGGGGTATACACTTTGCCCCGTGTATGTTTTCAATACAATCTCCGTATCCCTCAGGGGAATGTGTGAGAATAACCTTTTGTACTCTTGCTTATTCATGACCGTCAATGCCAATCCAGTGTCCAATTCATTCTTCACTTGGACTCCTGCTATCCGAAGCATGACCCAGATAGTTTGGTGGTCTGCTGTGTTACCCACATTATGTATTTTTAGACAACCCAGTTCCTTACTGCTGGAGTCTGAATCCGTCTTTTGTTCATCCGAACTGTTCTCTGTCACCTTGTGTACTTTCTTGTACTTCTCCTGCGGCGACATTTTGTTGATGGTCTTCTTTCCTGACCGGCATACTTTCGCTATGTGACCAAGTCTGCCACATTTCCTGCATTCTTTATCTTTGAACCAGCACTGGTTCTGATCATGCGTTGTCCTTCCGCAACGATAACACTTTGCTGCACCCAATGCCATTTCATTGGTGCTGAATTCCGAGGGCCTTTGCTGCATTTCCGCAGTGCCTCGTGCTGCTGCCTCGTGCGATGCTGCAATGCTGAAAGCTTTGTCCAGCGTAAGATCCTTTTCCTCTAGCAGTCGCTTCTGGGTTCCTTCCTTTAGTAGCCCACACACGAACTTATCTCTCAGAGCGTCTGCTAGTCCTGTACCGAACTGACAGCACTTTGATAACTTGCGCAGTTCGATTAAGAATTCAGCGTTGCTTTCCTCTTTAAGCTGAATTCTTTTGTAAAATTTAAATCGTTCCGCTATCAGCAGCGGCGTGGGGTTTAAATGCTCTTGCAGGATAGTAACAATCTCAGCGAAACTCTTTCCTACCGGTTTATCTGGTGTTACAAGGTGCCTTAATAACCCGTACGTCTTCGCACCCATCGAGTTTAATATGGTTAGTGCTTTCTTATCCGCCGGTACCTCATTCGCTGTACAGTAAACTTCAACGCGTTCCACATAAGTGGCCCAATCTTCTACATTGCTATCAAAAGCAGTGATGTTACCCGTTTTTGGCATCTTGTTGAGTTTCCTTTATTTTATTTATTTTTCCAAAATGGCGGCTTCCCACGCTTGGCGGCTTTTCCCGCGCTTATCTTCTTCCCCCGCCGACTAAAATGGCGATTACCGCGCTGTTGCCGTTCTCGCCTCCCAGCAGTCCTTATTTCCCCCAACGCTGCTGCTCTTGTTCCCCGCCGCTCCCGCGGTCCTCGTGGACATTAACGCTTTTCTGGCTGCTGCGCGTCTCTGCCCGATTGCAGTTCGGCCCTTTTCACCGGCTGCGGTCATGTTCTCCGCCCTTTTCTTCGGTTTCCCTCCCCTTCTCCCACTGACAACTCGGCCGGCTTTCTCTCCATGTCGCTAGATCGGGCTTACCCGCCGCTGTCGTAGAAGGGATGATCACTGCCTGTTGCTGATGGTGGACTTCGTGGCCAGCAAATCCAAACCGGGTTCTCGATACCTCCCGTGCGATGCGGTGCTCAGCAGGATGATGAGGGCGGATGCCCCTTTTCGACGCCCGTTCTGAGGACGAAGCTTCCTTGGATGCAAAACTGCTGCTAGGTACGATCAGACTCGTCGCCACTGTTGAGTCTGTGTTTTCTAAATGTAGTTATGCTGAATAACTGGACACAGACAACAGAATACTTAAACAGGTCTTTAGTAATTGAGGGTCAGGGCCGAACTGAAATACAAACTGCTCCACAGGGTTTATATACCGGTGTGGTCACCACCGGTACTACAATATACAGGAGCCATCAGAAAGTAGTTCATCACCTTAAGGTAGTCTCTTAAGGTGGTACAGGTTACATACACTACACCAGCGCCCTGTGTTAATGACTGTATCTCTCCTGATGTTAATCCAGCTCCCTCACACTGTCACTCAGTAACCCCTCTCCCCAGCGCCCTGTGTTACTGACTGTATCTCTCCTGATGTTAATCCAGTTCCCTAACACAGTCACTCAGTAACCCCTCCCCCAGCACCCTGTGTTACTGACTGTATCTCTACTGATGTTAATCCAGCTCCCTCACACTGTCACTCAGTAACCCCTCTCCCCAGCGCCCTGTGTCACTGACTGTATCTCTACTGATGTTAATCCAGCTCCCTCACACTGTCACTCAGTAACCCCTCTCCCCAGCGCCCTGTGTAACTGACTGTATCTCTCCTGATGTTAATCCAGCTCCCTCACACTGTCACTCAGTAACCCCTCTCCCCCAGCGCCCTGTGTTACTGACTGTATCTCTCCTGATGTTAATCCAGCTCCCTCACACAGTCACTCAGTAGCCCCTCCCCCAGCACCCTGTGTTACTGACTGTATCTCTATTGATGGTTAGGAGCAGATCAGCCATGATCTTATTGAATGGCGGAGCAGGCTCGAGGGGCCGATTGGCCTACTCCTGCTCCTATTTCTTATGTTCTTATGTCCTTATGTAACCCCTCCTCCCCAGTGCCCTGTGTTACTGGCTGTATCTCAACTGATGTTAATCCAGCTCCTTCACACTGTCACTCAGTAACCCCTCCCCCAGCGCCCTGTGTTACTGACTGTATCTCTACTGATGTTAATCCAGCTCCCTCACACTGTCACTCAGTAACCCCTCTCCCCCAGCGCCCTGTGTTACTGACTGTATCTCTACTGATGTTAATCCAGCTCCCTCACACTGTCACTCAGTAACCTCTCTCCCCCAGCGCCCTGTGTTACTGACTGTATCCCTACTGATGTTAATCCAGCTCCCTCACACTGTCACTCAGTAACCCCTCCCCCAGCGCCCTGTGTTACTGACTGTATCTCTACTGTAGTTAATCCAGCTCCCTCACACTGTCACTCAGTAACCTCTCTCCCCCAGCGCCCTGTGTTACTGACTGTATCTCTACTGATGTTAATCCAGCTCCCTCACACTGTCACTCAGTAACCCCTCTCCCCCAGCGCCCTGTGTCACTGACTGTATCTCTACTGATGTTAATCCAGCTCCCTCACACTGTCACTCAGTAACCTCTCTCCCCCCAGCGCCCTGTGTTACTGACTGTATCTCTACTGATGTTAATCCAGCTCCCTCACACTGTCACTCAGTAACCCCTCCCCCAGCGCCCTGTGTTACTGACTGTATCTCTACTGATGTTAATCCAGCTCCCTCACACTGTCACTCAGTAACCTCTCTCCCCCCAGCACCCTGTGTTACTGACTGTATCTCTACTGATGTTAATCCAGCTCCCTCACACTGTCACTCAGTAACCCCTCTCCCCCCAGCACCCTGTGTTACTGACTGTATCTCTACTGATGTTAATCCAGCTCCCTCACACTGTCACTCAGTAACCCCTCTCCCCCAGTGCCCTGTGTTACTGGCTGTATCTCTACTGATGTTAATCCAGCTCCCTCACACTGTCACTCAGTAACCCCTCTCCCCCAGCGCCCTGTGTTACTGGCTGTATCTCTACTGATGTTAATCCAGCTCCCTCACACTGTCACTCAGTAACCCCCTCCTTGTGGCTGTTCTCGCTCCGCCAGCATAACCTCACCGGTAGTTTATGGTGGGGGGGGGGTGGTGGAATCGCCGTTTACCCGCGTGCTCGACAGCTTCCCTCCACACTTCCTGCAAAGTTACAGCATCTTTGAGGAAATTGCAGACCCTGGATTTTTCCCACTTTCCTGCTCGCTCCCCGTCCTCTGTAATATTCCAGCATTTTCAAGCTAACTATCTCATTCCTTATTAAACGTATTTGAAGGCTGCTCCAACCAATGATGGGTAACAGGGAATTCTACATTTTAAACACTTGGGAAATTGTTCCAAGCTCCCCTTTTTGTGACTAACTTCAGCCTGCGCCTGCCCATCACCCTCTCCCGAACAAGGGAGAGCAACCTGTCACTCGATGCCCACAGAAACACCAGCCACTAGACTTCACCAAGAATCCATTGGCCGTGTTGCTTTTCGGACATGCCGAGGATATGAAAGTCACTACATCAATAGAAATTCGTCCTTCTTTCTTTGCCTTATCATACCGCTGTCAGCGAGCTTTTGGCCTCAGTGGCAGCATTCCTGCCTCTGAGTCAGGAGGGTCCAGGGTACGATTATGAGGGGCCTAGATAAAGTGGATAGAAAGGACCTATTTCCCTTAGCAGAGGGGTCAAAAACCAGGGGGCACAGATTTAAAGTAATTAGGGGAAGGTTTAGAGGGGATTTGAGGGGAAATTTCTTCACCCAGAGGGTTGTGGGGGTCTGGAACTCACTGCCTGAAAGGGTGGTAGAGGCAGGAACCCTAACCACATTTAAAAAGTACATGGATGTGCACTTGGGGTGCTCTAACCTGCAGGGCTACGGACCAAGAGCTAGGAAGTGGGATTAGGCTGGATAGCTCTTTGTTGGCTAGCGCGGACACGATGGGCCGAAATGGCCTCCTTCCGTACTGTAACTTTCTATGATTCTATGATTCTGGCGTAAAGATGGCTGACATGAATCGTGTCATTCATGTGGAAATGACTTATGAAATAATACTGGGCAGCCTGCTGGTGGCGCTGTCCAAGGAGAGTATAAATACTCGGGCATGGGCCCAGCTTGCTCAGGACATTCTTCAACATGGAGATCTAGTTGTGTCCTTCACTAGTTCCTGTTAAAGAATGTCCTGAGCAAGCTGGGCCCATGCCCGAGTATTTATATTCTCCCTGGACAGCGCCACCAGCAAGCCACCCAGTATTATTTCATAAGTCATTTCCACATGACAATGGCTACATCCATGGAAGGGTCGTTCCCGTCGTGGCCTGTCAGACGGTTAATCAGCCCGCAAATCCTTCCACTACTTCACTCCATTCTCCAAGGGAAGAACGTGAAGATATGGAAACAACAAATAGGCCGCCTCTCAGACTGTTAATCAGCCTGCCAATCAGTCTACTAATTCACACCGTTCTCCAAGGGAGGCGCATGAATATACGAAAACAACAACATCGTAACGCTTCATAATCTTGAAGGCTTCTATCAGGTGGCTTCGTAACCTTCTCAGATATGGTGAAAGCACTCCTCACCTTTTCCATTGTTTTTGTCCTTCTTGTGATGCTCAAGGTGCAGCTAATTGTGCTGATTCCATGACCGCAAACTCCGATCCATTAAGATTCGGTTGAGAGCTGGTGATTTCCCAATCGGTGCCGTTCAGTCGGTGCCTCTGATGGCAGAATCAGCTCCAACCCTACACATGCAACCCAAGATCTCCAACCATAGATTCGTAGCATGATACCGCACAGAAGGAGGCCATTTGGGCCATTGTGTCTGTGCCAGCTCAATGGTAGAGCGATCTAGTTAATCCCGCTCCCTGCTCTTTCATAGGAACATAGGAACAGGAGGAGGCCATTCAACCCCTCGAGCCTGTTCCGCCATTCAACGAGATCATGGCTGATCTGCGACCTAACTCCATATGCCCGCCTTTGGCCCATATACCTTAATACCTTTGGTTAACAGAAAACTATCAATCTCAGATTTAAAATTAAAAATTGATCTAGCATCAATTGCTGTTTGCGGAAGGGACATTTTAATGGTCTATGTACCTGGACCCCCCAAGTCTCTTTGGGCCTCCACTGTTTTTAGCCTTTCACCATTTAGAAAGTACACTGTTCTATCCTTTTTAGGTCCAAAGTGGATGACCTCACATTTGCCTATATTTCCCCTATGGCCCTGTAAATTTTTTCCCTTCAAGTATTTATTCAATTCTCTTTTGAAAGTTACCATTGAATCTGCTTCCACCGCCCTTTCAGGCAGCGCGTTCCAGATCACAACAAGTTCCTATAACCTCAACGCTACTGTATACAGGGTAAATATCCTTCAGGGAAAGGAACCGGCCATCCCTACCTGCTCTGGGCTACCTGTCTCTGGTCAACATGCCAAAGCAGACTCTAGATACCCTCTGAAAAAGCCTCTGCAGGCGCCTAATGAGTCTGGTAGCAGGGCCGAGGAAAATTGGTCCGCCGGCCTCATTTGTTTATTACCGGGGAGCTGGGGATGTCTATCGCGACCCCAGTGGCAGCTCAACAGTCCCCGGGGGATGGGGAGTGGGACAGCAAGATCGGTCAGCTTGGATGGTAAGCGAGGTCGTAAGGGGAGTCCATGGCAGGTGGGGTGTATAAAATTATGAGGGGCCTAGATAGAGTGGATAGGAAGGACCTATTTCCCTTAGCAGAGAGGTCAATAAATAGATTTAAAGTAATTGGTAGAAGGATTAGAGGGGAGTTGAGGAGAACTTTCTTCACCCAGAGGGCAGTGGGGGTCTGGAACTCACTGCCTGAAAGGGTGGTAGAGGCAGAAACCCTCATCACATTTAAAAAGTACTTGGGTATGCACTTGAAGTGCCGTAACCTACAGGGCTACGGACCAAGAGCTGGAAAGTGGGATTAGGCTGGATCGCTCTTTGTCGGCCGGCACAGGTACGATGGGCCGAATGGCCTTCTTCTGCGCCGTAATTTTTTATGATTCATATAGCACCTTTCCCGACCTCAGGATATCCCAAAGCGCTTTACAGCCAATGAAGTAATGAAGGTTGAGGGGTGATCTAATGAAGGTGATCGGAATGATTAAAGGATTCATTAGGGTAGATACAGAGAACCTATTTCCCTGGTGGGGAATCTAGAACAAGAGGGTATAATCTTAAAATTTGAGCCAGGCCGTTCAGGAGTGAAATCGGGAAGCACTGTTACACACAAAGGGTAGTGGAAATCTGGAACTGTCTCCCCTTAAAGGCTGTGGATGCTGTGGGACAATTGGAGCGCTCAAGACTGAGGTCGATAGATTTTTGTTGGGTAAGGGGTGTGAAGGGATATGGAGCTAAGGCGGGTAAATGGAGTTGAGATGCAGATCAGCCCCTGATCTAATTGAATGACGGAACAGGCTCGAGGGGCTGAATGGCCTCCTCCTGTTCCTGTGTTCCTATGACCATCTGCAATACTTGTCCCTTCAGTGGATCATGTTTCCTTCAAGACAAGATGGCGCTGTGATGATATCATCACCTCCCGGGCCATTTGTTCAGTGAATTTCTTATCAAAGTAATATTCACTGCAGGGAGGGTTAATTACCTCAGATAATGTTTGCAATTATGTGCAGATAAAGCTGTCTGGTCCTTGACTTCATAAAACATGTCACCGGGGAATCGTTGCCTCTGTCTGTCTCTCTCCCTGTGGACAAACACCCCACAGTTCTAAGCTCGACGAAATAATCATTCATTAACCTCTGACCTGGAAGTGATTTCCGTTTGAGAGGCCTCCATTGTGATTTCACTCCCAGCTGCTATTGACAGTTCCCGTGACAACACCAAATAGATTAACTCTGTTACATGACAAAGGGGACAATAAAGCTTTCAATTATTCAAATCATATAATTTGCAACAACACCAGCCATAATTAATGAGTTCGTATCTTTTGTCACTTGCCTGAGGCTATAGTGGCCCATTATGTTGTTGCATTTTTTTAATGTGCAGGCAGCAAATAGAGACACCCAGCACTCAACTCCTCCTCATTTCTCAATACTCACCCCCATTTCTTTAATACAACTGCACATATCTCAGCACCGAGTTTGTTGGTACATTTTTTACTCAAATGGTGGGCAGGGGGGCGGGGTGGGGGGGGCTTGTTACAATCCAAAGCTTCTGGGTGCCTGAATCTTTGGCCAAATGTGAATGCTTATAATCATAAGACTTCCCTCTCATCAAATTATCCTCATTCTGGTGAATCTGCGCTGCTGCCCCGCCAAGGCCACTATATCCTTCCTGAGGTGCGGGGCCCAGAGCTGAACCCAGTGCTCCAGATGGGGGTCAGACCAGAGCACTGTACAACTGAAGCATCAATTCCTCCCCTTTGTATTCCAGCCCCCTCTGAGATAAAGGCCAACACTTCATTCGCCTTTTTGATTACTTTCTGTACCTGTCAATCAGTTTACATGATTTATGTACTTGGACACCAAAATCTCTTTGCTTCTCTACAGTTCTTAGTTTCTGACCATTTGGAAAATATTCTGATTTATCTTTCTTGGGTCCAAAGTGGATGACCTCACACCTGCCCACGTTAAACTCCATCGCCACAAAAAGTTCTCTAACTTTCTCCAGTTCTGACGAAGGGTCATCGACCTGAGACGTTAACTCTGTTTCTCTCTCTCCACAGATGCTGCCCTGAGCTGTTGAGTGTTCCCAGCATTTTCCCTTTTTATTCCATTCGCCTTTTTGTTTGCTCCTTGTACCTAGACACTAGCTTTAAGTGATTTGTGTACATGGACCCTTAACTCTCTTGGCTCCTCCACAGTTCCCAGTTTCTCACCATTTTAGAAAATATTCCGATTTGCCTTGCTTGGATCCAGAGTGGATGACCCCACACTTCCCCACATTGAACTCCATCTGCCACAGTTTGGCCCACTTACTTAATCTGTCCACATCCCTTGGTAACCTTCTGCTCCCATCTGTACAACTTACTGTGACTCCCAACTTAGTGTCAATCTGTAAACTTGGATATACAGCTCTCTATTCCTTCATCCTAGTCATTGATAAATATGGAGAAGTGCTGGGGCACTACTTAAAGAATGCCACTTGTCACATCTCGCAACGAGTTGTTAGGATTTGGAATGCACTGCCTGATAGGGCGGTGGATACAAATTCAATAGTAGCCTTCAAAAGGGAATTGGATAAATACTTGAAGGAGAAAACATTGCAGAAATATGGGGAAAGAGCGGGGGAGCGGGACTAACTGGATTGCTCTTCGAAAGAGCCGGCGCAGACTCGATGGGCCGAATGGTCTCCTGTGTTGGACTATTCTATGAGTCTATGATTCTATGACCTCACCAATTGGAGCCTATCTTTGCTAAGTTGCACAGAGCAGAAAGATCGGATAGTAGCAGACTTCAGGAGGACATAGACAGGCTGGTGAAATGGGCAGACATGTGGCAGATGAAATTTAATGCAGAGAAGTGGGAAGTGATGCATTTTGGTAGGAAGAATGAGGAAAGGCAATATAAACAAAATGGTACAATTTTAAAGAGGCTGCAGGAACAGAGAGACCTGGGGGTATATGTGCACAAATCATTGAAGGTGGCAGGACAGGTTGAGAAAGCGGTTAAAAAAGCATACAGGATCATTGGCTTTACTGATAGAGGAATGAAGTACAAAAGCAAGGAAGTTATGCTAAACCTTAAAAAAAACACTGGTTAGCCCTCATCTGGAGCATTGTGTCCAATTCTGGGCTCCACACTTTAGGATGTCAAGACCTTGGAGAGGGTACAGTAGAGATTTACCGCAATGGTACCAGGGATGAGGAACTTCAGTTACGTGGATAGACTGGAGAAGCTGGGGTTGTTCTCCTTGGAGCAGAGAAGGTTAAGAGGAGATTTGATAGAGGTGTTCAAAATCATGAGCAGTTTTCATCGAGTAGATAGAGGGAAACTGTTTCCAGTGGCAGAAGGGTCACCAACCAGAGGACACAGGTTTAAGGTGATTGGCAAAAGAACCAGAGGGGAGATGAGAAAGTATTTCTTTACACAACAGGTTGTTGGCCCAGAAATTCGGGTCCCCACGGGTGAGTACGCGCTGGGTACTCACCCGTAGGCCCAACAAAAGTGCTGGTTTCATGCATGCACTGCGCTTGCGCGGGAAACCGGAACTTCCGTTCCCTTAAAGGGGTTCACAGGTCGAACGCGTGCGCCGGAGAGGCAGCGCGTACGCCTGGAACTTCCGTTTTTTTTGCCGGTTTCTCCGGGAGGGTAAGTCTCCAGGAGCTACGCTTATAAAAAGCAGTCACAAGGCCTGCTTTTAACAAGGTAAGTGGTGAATTAAGTAAAATTAAAACATTTTTTCCACAGGTTTATTATTTTTAAATACTTTAAAGAAAGGTAAGTTTATTTTTGGCCCCGTTAGAAAATGTAATTAATTTTTTCAAAAATTTAAATTATTGTTTAAAATAGTTATTTTATGTAATTTATAGTTATTTTTTAAAATGTGATGGTTTCTTTTCAAATTTATTTGACGTTTTAGTTATGTTTTGGGGCTGATTTGTATTTATAGTTTTGACAGCTCTTCCTGTCAAATTTATGAATGGAGCATTCCCTGCTACCATTGGCTCTCCATGTCCCACGTGATCCCAGGGGACGCTTCGAACTAACTGCGCCCCTGGGATACGCAAGCACTGCGCGCCGGCAGTTGGAGCAGGCCCAGGATCGGAATCCCACGTGGGCCCACAGCTCAATGGCCGGCGTGCTAGGTAAGTGCAGGTCGGGGGCTTGCACCCGCGGGAAGCCCCGGCCCGAATTTCTGGGCCGTTATGATCTGGAATGCACTGCCTGATAGGGCGGTGGAGGCAAATTCAACAGTAACTTTCAAAAGAGAATTGGATAAATACTTGAAGGGAAAAAAATATTGCAGGGCTATGGGGAAAGAGGGGGTGTGTGGGACTAATTAGATAGCTCTACAGGCACGATGGGCCGAATGGCCTCCTCCTGTGCTGTATCATTCTATGATTCTATGACCTTGCTTGGCTTGGTGTCAAGTCCCTAGTAAGTGCATCTTTATGAAGACTCAGCCACAGATCTGTCCCTGGCCCTGTGCTACACTGTGTGGTATTGTACTCTGATTTATAATGCGCTCAGCTGAAGTAATGTCAGTTGAACAATTTCCCCGAGTCTGTCCCCTCCAGACACAATCTAGCTCCGACTGGCTGCTACCAACCAGGAAACAGGAGCGAACTGACCTGACAGGCTCGCTGGCTGAAAAATTATCACTGCACAAAGTTTATTTTTACCGGTGCTGCCGGATAAATGAATTCCTGAAGACGGCCGCTTTGCTGCAGGATATGGCTCATTGCTTGCCTTTTTCATAAATATGATTTGTCATAAATCTCCACCAAATGAGCAGCAACTAGGTGTGACTCAGTCATGTTGGTGAAAGCACATTCTACTGCTCCCCCTCTCTCTCCCTCTCGCTCGTTGTCTTTTTTCTCCCTTTCTCTGTCTCTTTATTTTAAACTTTCTTTCATTCTTTCTTTCTCCCTTTCACCCTCTCTTTGCTCCTTGCCTTTCTTTTTGTTTCTTTCATTCTCTTGAATCGCTTTTTCTTTCTCTTCTTTCTTCATTTCACACTCTCTCACCCTCTCTATTCCCTATTTTCTTTTCCTTCCCTTTTCCTTCTTTCATTATCTCTCTTTTCTCTTTCCTCCTGTCATTTCGCTCTCTTTATCTTTCACCCTGTTTTCTCTCCTTTGCATTCTTTCGTCTCTTTTTCTTTCACTCTCTCTTTCGTCCAATTTTTTATTCTCTCTTGCCTCTGTGTCTTTCCTTCTCTCTCTTCCTCTCTCCTTTCGCTCTCTCTGCCTCTCTCTCTTTCTCCTGGTCTCTCTCGGTCTTTCCTTTATGTCCCTCTGTATTTCACTCTCTGTGTTTCTCTATATATCCCTTTCCCTATTTCTCTGTCTTTCTATCTCTCTCTCTCACATACAACAGCCTATAAATCACACTATAAGATGTCAGGTTTTGAGAGTTCATATCACGATAATGACAACCACTCAAGGCTCTTCAGGCTCCATCCCTCCAAACCAAAACAAAATGAGTTGCCAAACAACTTTCAGTGAGAAATGCCCCTTTAAGAAGCCAATGGAAACCCTCCTAGGGAGGAGGGTCAGTGTGGAGTGGGAGCGGGGGGACCTGGAGATTGGAACGTGCGGGTCACTGCCACATGAGATAGAGTTGGGAGAAGGTGAGATAAATCAAGAAGGAATGGGCAGCTTTTAAAGAGCTGAAGGTTGTGGGAAGGAGGCAGAAGGACGTGAGGGAGTTTCCACAGGTCCGGTGGAGGAGGCGGGAGGGTAGGGACATTTTGACTTTGGGCGACAGCGTAAAGCGGCCGATATGGCAACAGGTGGCCATCATACATCTTAACCCATTTTCAATCGCATTGACTTCAATGTGATGGCGTCATTTCCACATTGGGGTGGGAGGAGGGGGGCGCGGGGCGATAGAAAAATAAATCACTCTGCGATCCTCTGATTCTGGCCTCTTGCGCATCTCCCGATTTTAATCGCTCCACCATTGGCGGCCGTGCCTTGAACTGCCTGGGCCCTAAGCTCTGGAATTCCCTCCCTAAACCTCTCCTCCTCTCCACCTCTCTCTCTACTCCTTTCAGACGCTCCTTAAAACTTACCTCTTTGACCAAGCTTTTGGTCGCCTGTCCCAATATCTCCTTGTGCGGGTTGGTGTCACATTTTGTTTTGATAATTGGGCCTGTGGATCATCTTGGGACGTTTTACTTTGTTAAAGGCGCTATATAAATGCGTCCAATTCCCTTTTCAAAGTTCCTATTGAATCTGTTTCCACCGCCCTTTCAGTGCATTCCAGATCACAACAACTTGCTGCGTAAAATTGTTTTTTTCCCTCATGTCCCCTCTAGTTCTATTGCCAATGATCTTAAATCTGTATGATAGCAAAATACTGCAGATGCTGGAAATCCGAAATAACATTTCTTAATTCTTAAATAAGATCTTAAATCTGTGTTCTGTGGTTACAGACCCTCCTGCCAGTGGAAACTTTTTCTCCTGTTTTTCTCTCTCCTGTCTCCTTCCAGGGAAGGGTCAGTGACAATCAGACGGCAAGGTTGCCTTACTTCCACAGAGGAAGCTCCTGTCGATCAAGACCGTTACTGAAGAGGTTTTCCCGGTGGAGCTAATGGCGTGATGGGAGGGGGACTACCCCCGCCTGCCCCCTGCCCTTGGGATGTTCTTTCCGCTGTTGATGTCTCCCGTCCTGCATCCCTGGATCAGCGCCAACTGACTTGCCTGCGATCTGACTTCCTCTTCTCCTGGACTCTGACTGCTCAGCTGTCTTTGAAGCTTCCCAGTCTTTTAGATTCTTTTGGTTTGTGTGGCCGAACTGTCCCGCTACAGTCGTTGGTGCTTCCTGTAGTTCCAGCTCGTGAGCTGCATGTTTTAGGTCTGTGCCAGGCCTGGATCTTTATTCAGCCCAGCACAGCCCACCCCAGCTCAGCTCAGCTCATCCCAGTCTAGTCCAGCTTAGCCCAGCCCAGTCCAGCTCACCCCAGTCCAGCCCAGCTCACCCCAGTCTAGCCCAGCCCAGTATTACTCACTCCAGCCCAGCCCAGTCCAGTCCAGCCAAGCCCAGCCAAGCACAGCTCAGCTCAGCCCAGCCCACCACAGTTTAGCCCAGCCCAGCATAGCTCACTCCAGCCCACCCCAGTCTAGCCCAGCCCAGCCCAGCCCAGCGCAGCTCAGCTCACCCCATCCCATCCCAGTCTGGCCCAGCCCAGCCCAGCCCAGCATAGCTCAGTCCCGCCCACCCCAGCCCAGTGCAGCTCAGCTCAACCCAGCCCACCCCAGTCCAGCCCAGCGCAGCATAGCCAAGCCTAGCACTGTAACACAGAACTCTTGGTCCAACAATTGATGTACACCCGAGGTATGTGAGTGTCTGTGCCAGTATGAGTGTGTCTGTATGTCTGTGTATATGTACATGGGTGTGTGCAAGTGTAAGTGTGTGTGTGTATGGACATGTGTGGAGTGTAAGGTATCGGAGAGTCAGGGCCATTCTCGACTCGATTGGCAGGAAACACTCAGTGACTCACTCAATGTGCCAAGTGTATGAATGAATCAGATTGAAAGTTATTGTACAGCTCAGTACAGAACTCTGGAATAGCCTCATCAGAGGAAGGCAGTCTGTGCCACGTTTCCTCAGCCACATCCCCTCTAGGTGGTTTTATCTCAAATCTCTGTTTTCCTTGGAGGCTCTTAATGTTGAGTGCTCCATTCAGTCCATTGTGTTCTAGAACCGTACGGGCAAAAAGAGCGACTGCACGTCACAGAGAGAGAGGGAGGGCGGAGAGCAGGGCAGGAAGGCTGTAAGAGTGTGTGATCGACATTGTGTTCGGATGTACCTGTGTGTATAACTGTGAGTGTGGAACTGTGTGTCTGTAACTGTGTGTGTATCTGTGTGTCTGTAACTGTGTGTAACTGTGTGTCTGTATCTGTGTGTGTGTAACTGTGTGTGTAACTGTGTGTGTGTAACTGTGTGTGTGTAACTGTGTGAATGTAACTGTGTGTCTGTAACTGTGTGAATGTAACTGTGTGTGTATCTGTGAGTGTGTAACTGTGTGTGTGTAACTGTGTGTGTAACTGTGTGTCTGTAACTGTGTGTCTGTAACTGTGTGAATGTAACTGTGTGTGTATCTGTGAGTGTGTAACTGTGTGTGTAACTGTGTGTGTGTAACTGTGTGTCTGTAACTGTGTATCTGTAACTGTGTGAATGTAACTGTGTAAGTATCTGTGAGTGTGTAACTGTGTGTGTAACTGTGTGTCTGTAACTGTGTGTCGGTAACTGTGAATGTAACTGTGTGTGTATCTGTGAGTGTGTAACTGTGTGTGTAAATGTGTGTCTGTAACTGTGTGTGTGTAACTGTGTCTACGTATCTGTCTGAGTGTAACTGTGTGAGTGTAACTGTGTCTGTGTAACTGTGTGTCTGTAACTGTGTGTGTAACTGTGTGTGTAACTGTGTGTGTAACTGTGTGTGTGTATCTGCGTGTGTGTAATTGTGTGTGTATAACTGTGTGTGTGTGCCTGTGTGTGTAACTGTGTGTGTAGCTGTGTGTGTGTATCTGTGTGTGTGTAACTGTGTGTGTGTGCCTGTGTGTGTAACTGTGTGTGTGTAGCTGTGTGTGTGTATCTGTGTGTGTGTAACTGTGTGTTTAACTGTGTGTGTGTATCTGTGTGTGTGTAACTGTGTCTGTAACTGTGTGAGTGTAACTGTGTGAGTATAACTGTGTGAGTATAGCTGTGTGTGTGTAACCGTGTGTCTGTAGCAGTGGGTAGGGGGTGGTGTGGTTGGCGCATGCACCCAGTCAGTTATGCCTCTGACTGTTTGTGAGCGGTTCGAATCGCTCCCACACCACTGGGTTCTAGACACCGGACTTAGGTACAAGCGGCTATACAGAAAAGACTCGAGCAGACAGATGGTTTGTGTAGTGTATGTACCTTTAAGAGAGAACTACTTTTACAGCTCCTGTATACTGTAGTACCGGCAGTGACCACCCCTGTATATAAGCCTTGAGCATGCCTCTGTACCACAGTCTTGAGACTACCCTACTCCAGTAAACACCTGTTGATTGTTAAGTTACAACCTCCGTGTAGTTATTGGAAAAAATCATACTCTAAGAATCACGGATCCAACAGTGGCGACGAGATCGATTCGAATCTACCTGCAACTCTGCATTTCCCTTGAAGGATTCACTCCGGGAGGGCGGTGGAAGAAAGTCGAGGCCAGAAGCACGGGCGTCGACCACGAGCAACCGCCCAGTCGTCCGGCAGAGAGTGAACATCGCAGGGGAGGCTGTTGAGAGCCGGGCTTGGTTCCCCAGCCATGACAATCCAGCAACAGACTGACAACAGGTACAGCGCAGACCCTTCCCGGACAGCGGCGGCTGGAGCTGACTGACGGCAGAGAAAAAGCCGAGCAGCGTTGACGGGGGAAGAGAGAGGGTGAAGCGCACAGGGTGCAGCCGGGGGTTGAAAACCGAGCGGCGTCGAGGAAAAACAAAAACAGAGAGAGAGAGGGTAAAGCAGCAGCTGGGTTCAGGAGCGAGCGGCGGAAACGGGAAAGGCGCACAGGAGAACGCGCAGAGCACAGCCAGGGCTCAAGGGCTGAACAGCTTCCATGGGGAGAAGAAGGGAGAGCGCGGGAGACACCATTGAGCCACGGAGAAGAAGGGAGAGCGCGGGAGACGCCATTTTAGAAGCCGCAGCGGAGAAGAAGGGCGAGCGCGGGAAGAAAGGAAAGCGCAGGAGACGCCATTTTGTGCAAGCGGAGAAGAAAGGAGAGCGCGGGAGACACCATTTTTGATAGTTAAATCACACCCAGGGATGCCAAAGAGTGGCAGTATCTCTGCGTTCGACAATGAAGTCGAAGATTGGGTGACATATGTGGAATGCATTGAGGTGTACTGCAGGGCGAATGAAGTGCCAGATGCTAGGAAAGCACTGGTTTTGTTAAATTCCATGGGTGCAAAAACTTATGGCTTACTGCGAAACCTAATAACCCCAGAGAAGCCCGCAGATAAGAATTTCGGAAGCATAGTAGAAATCCTACAGGACCACTTAAACCCCACACCGCTGCTGATAGCAGAAAGATTTAAGTTCCACAAACAGAACCAGCATAAAGATGAAAGTAATGCTGAGTGCTTAACGGAACTGCGCAAGCTATCGAAACACTGCCAGTTTGGAGTGGGACTAGCAGATACGTTAAGGGACAGGTTTGTGTGTGGTCTTCAAAGTGAAGGAACCCAGAAACGGCTTCCATCAGAAAAGGATCTTACGCTGGACAAGGCTTTCAGCATGGCAGTATCACACGAAGCAGCCGCAAGGGGCGCTGCAGAGATACAACGGAGACCGCAAGAATATGGCACAAATGAAATGTCATATGGAGCAGTGAAGTGTTATCGCTGCGGCAGAACAACACACGACCATAAGGATTGTTGGTTCAAGGACCAAGTGTGCAGACAGTGTGGAAAAGTAGGACACATAGCAAGAGTCTGTAGGTCGGGAAAGAAAACCAGCAGCAAGAAATCTCCACAGGAGAAGTACAAAAAGGTACATAAGGTGACGGACAGTAGTTCAGATGAACAGAAAAGTGATATAGACTCCGGAAGCAAGGAGCTGGGTTGTCTGAAACAACATAAGGTAACCAAAATGGAGGATCACCAGACTATTTGGGTCACACTCAAGATAGACGGAGTCCAAGTGAAAATGGAATTGGACACAGGATCAGCCCTAACAGTCATAAACCAAAGGGACTACAAGCGGCTATTTTCACATATACCCTTGAAAGCTACAGAGATTGTCTTGAAGACGTACACGGGGCAAAAAGTCTACCCCAAAGGAAAAATAAGGGTGAAAGTGATATACAAAGGCCAGGAAATACCAAAAATGGACCTATATGTATTGCCAGATGGAGCACCACCACTACTAGGACGTGAATGGATCCGGAAGATACAATTAGATTGGCATTCCATACAGGCACTGAAGGTTGAGGCCAAAAATGATGACGACGTCACACCTGGATGACTGTCAAAAATGCTAACTGACACAATAGAAGTGTTCCAGGGGGGACTTGGAACACTAAAAGGCATAACAGCAATGATTAAAATAGAGGAAAATGCAAGCCCAAAGTTTCTTAAGGCCAGACCAGTGCCTTATGCGATCCGACCAGCCGTCGAAGCAGAGCTGGAAGGGGTGGAACGTTCAGGAGTACTGTCCAAAGTAGACTGGAGCGAGTGGACTACCCCCATCGTTCCTGTAATGAAGAGGTCGTTGAGTAATATGCCTGGGGAACCAAAGAAGGTCCGCATCTGTGGGGATTTTAAGGTGACAGTGAACCCAATCCTTCACACGGTACAATATCCGCTTCCACGGATTGAGGATATTTTCACCTCGCTATCTGGAGGTAAACGCTTCACCAAAATTGATCTAGCCCAGGCGTACTTGCAAATGGAGGTAGAAGAAGCCTCGAAACAATACCTCACGATCAACACTCATAAAGGTCTCTACCAATACAACCGGCTGGTGTTTGGGATAGCATCGGCTCCGGCTATTTGGCAAAGGGCGATGGATCAAGTCCTGCAAGGGATTCCAGGGACCCAGTGTAATTTGGACAACATCCTGGTCACGGGCGAAAATGACAGTGATCACCTCGCCAACCTGCAGAAGGTGCTCACTAGATTAAAGGAATATGGGCTACGAGCTAACCGCCACAAGTGCGAGTTTTTCCAGAAGCAGATCTCATATTGCGGCCACGTTATTGATGAAGAGGGGTTACATAAGTCCCCTGAAAAGATTGAGGCAGTAGTCAAGGCTCCAGCACCGGAAAATGTGTCACAACTGAGTTCGTTCCTCGGGCTGGTGAACTACTACCATAAGTTCTTACCAAATTTGTCTACAGTATTACACCCACTGAACACCTTACTGCAAACGGGGGTACCATGGAAGTGGAATGACGAACGTAAACGAGCTTTCCAGAAGTGCAAAGAATTGATCACATCAAAAGAGGTGTTGGCCCATTTCAACCCAGCACTACCAATTCATTTGGCATGTGATGCATCACCCTATGGTATTGGAGCGGTGCTGTCGCACAAATTCCCAGACGGGTTGGAGAGGCCAGTAGCCTTTGCGTCTCGGTCACTAACCTCAGCCGAGCGCAACTACGCCCAGATTTACAGGGAGGCCCTCAGCCTAGTATGGGGAGTAAAAAAATTCAACCACTATCTGCATGGGCCGAAGTTCACCTTGCTGACTGACCACCAACCACTTGTCTCCATCTTTAATCCAAAGAAGGGCATTCCGGTGATGACTGCACAACGGTTACAAAGATGGTCCCTTTTTCTAGGGTGAACCAATATGAAATAGAATATAAAGGCACGAAACAGCATGGAAACGCTGATGGGCTATCACGCCTGCCACTGCCTAGTGTGGAGGAAGCACCAGCAGTGGACCCTATCCAGATATTTTATTCGTCAATAATTGAACGATTGCCAGTAACTAACGCGGATATAGAGAAGGAGACCCGCAATGATCCGACACTGTCTCGGGTATATGATTTGACGGTGAGGGGATGGCCAACACATGGCGACTCACTGTTGCCAGCATTCTCATCCAGAAGAGAACAGCTGTCAGTATGCCAGGGGACAGTGATGTGTGGATCCCGAGTGGTAATTCCACCCATGTTAAGGGAGAGAGTGCTAAATGAGCTTCATGAAGGGCATCTGGGAGGGGTGAAAATGAAAAGCCTTGCTAGGGCTTATGTGTGGTGGCCGGGGATCGATCAACAAATCGAGGACCTAACCAAGAGCTGCTCAGGATGCCAGAAGGTCCAAAATGCACCACCACATGCCCCTCTACACCCATGGGAGTGGCCCTCCTCTCCATGGCAACGGGTGCATATTGATTTTGCTGGTCCATTCATGGACTCAATGTTCTTAATAGCAGCGGATGCTCACTCGAAATGGCCTGAGGTGATAAAAATGTCCTCAACCACTACAGAAAAAACGATTGCAGTCCTACGGACCATATTTGCCAGGAACGGTTTGCCAGAGCAGATTTGCTCTGATAATGGACCACAGTTTGTGTCCGAAGTGTTTCGGAAATTTATGAGAAGGAATGTGGTAAGGCATTACACATCCGCCCCGTATCATCCAGCCACAAATGGATTGGCTGAGAGGTTCGTACAAACCTTTAAAAAGGCGATAAAGGCCATGTGCGATGATGAAATTCCACTACAGCATAAGGTGGACAATTTCCTGTTAGCCTACAGAAATGCGACACATGCAGTTACCAACCAGACCCCGTTCATGATGTTCTTTAACCGAAGGTTGAGATCGCGTCTGGATTTGCTCAGACCAAATGTGCGAAGAAATGTTGAGGATAAACAATTCCAGCACATCAATGAGAAGCCGACAAGAAGCTTCAATGTAGGACAACCAGTCTTGGCCCGTGACTACCGAACAGAGAAATGGCAACCCGGAACGATATGCACACGGCAGGGGCCATTAATGTGCACAGTGGATGTTGGGGAGAACATTGTGAGACGCCATGTCGATCATATCTTAGCGTCACAGGAACGAGTTAACCCCATGTCTCGCGTACCTGGGGATGAACCCGAAATACCGGTAGCATCTACCTCAGAAACAGTAGCAGTGGAAACTGATGAACCAACCGACGAAAGGGGGCCAGAATCACCTCTGCACCAAGAACAAGAACCTCAGGAAAGGCGCTATCCAGAAAGGATCAGGAAGCCGCCCCAAAGACTGAATTTATAAATGGACTATTTCTGTTTAATGTGCATGTTAAAGTGTTAATTGTTATTTGAATATTATGGGTACTGCTAATCTAAAAGGGGAGGAATTGTAGTGTATGTACCTTTAAGAGAGAACTACTTTTACAGCTCCTGTATACTGTAGTACCGGCAGTGACCACACCTGTATATAAGCCTTGAGCATGCCTCTGTACTGCCAGTCTTTAGACTACCCTCCTCCAGTAAACACCTGTTGATTGTTAATTTACAGCCTCCGTCTAGTTATTGGAAAACATCATACTTTAAGAATCACGGATCCAACAGTTTGGATGTGAGAAAACCAGGATTTTATTGAAATAGAAATTAACACAACCTTATGAGAAGTTACTGGTATAAAATTACAGGCAAATACAAAATAACTATACTTATACAGGGAATGGGGAACACATGGCACATCGAGGGAAAACAACGATCTTAACAATCCCCTTATCCTTATCCCACCCCCTTATACCTAACTAGATTAAGCTATGAGGGGCCAGAATTCATGCTCACCAATCCACAATAAAACCAACTGTTAACGAGTGTGAGTTTTGAAGGCTGGTCTCTGGTCCTTCTAGGTACCCCGTCGCCACGTGGTCTTCAGGGGCGCGGTGCTGGATCTGCTACTGCAACACACCTTCTCCCCTCCGCTGCCGTCGTCGTCTCGTTGCGATGGGTTCTCCTCTTCTTCTCCCTCAGGCGGTCGGCGGTGGCACCGTTGTGCCTACAGGCCAGTTGGCAGTTTTAACTGCCTAGATTTTCCTACCCAAGCTTAAGAATGCCAGTCTGTTCGTCGTGGCGTGGCCACCTGCGTTTTCGCAGTGTTCAACGAGATGCCTGTCTTCCCAAACGCCAGCTTATAACTAGGCACTTGGTCTTTATTGATACGTTTTCCGCTGTCCTGCTCTGCCCTTAGTTTATCGAGTTTTACCGTCTTCTTCACCTCTACTCATCTCGTCTCGCTGGACTACCATACAAGTCCTGGGCTACCTGCTCAATTTTGTCTCACCCCTTTTCTGCGGCCTGAGCATCCCAGATGACGAGGGACTCGGGTCTCGTTCCCCTCCCCGGCTGTTGGTATGGTGTACTTTACTGCTGAAAACTCACTGCAGGGAGCGAGGAGAGACCCGCCACGAGGCCAAGGCACGAGTGAGCCTGGAACCAAGAGCGAGGGCCAAGTGCAAGAGAGCAGAGGGCAGAGCAGAGAGAGAGATTGCTACCCGGGGCCTTCAGTTATACTCCTTTCGAAAACCCTTATCTGCGTGCCAAATCAGATTAGTTCATTGTCCCAATCTTGGCGGGCTAGTTTAAATAATTATAGCAATCTAAACTAACTGTTTTTAGATGGCCGGTGATCGCACCTACTGGCCTGGTGTCTGAGCTGTATTGTTATTAATGCATCTTAATCGGCCTGTCCAGCCTCGATGGCTTCCTTAAGCTGTTCCCGATTATTTATGCAAACAACTTGATGGCCGCAAGTATAGGCCTAACTGGTTTTGATCTGTCTCCGATTTGGCTTAATGCATATTCAATGTCCTGCTGTCTGCTTTTCAAAATACAAAAGTCCTTCTTCACAGAAACTGCGTTTTAGGTTTCGATTTCTCCACAAGCTGCTCGTGCCACAGAGTCCAAGCTTTAAAATCTTGCAAGCTTTTGGCCACGAGGTGCGGACGCCATCTTTGGGTACCCTTTTTAAAATGTCCATGCAGGGTCCCTTTTACTAATTATAATCTTGGGGGAAATGTGGAAATTTTACAAACTCTACAAGTGTGTGTAATTGCATCTGTGTAACTGTGCGTGTAACTGTGTGTCTGTAACTGTGTGTCTGTAACTGTGTGAGTGTAATTCTGTGTGAGTGTAACTCTGTGTGTCTTTGTCTGTGTGTGTGTAGCTGTGTGTGTGTAACTGTGTCTCTGACACTATGGGCTAGATTTTGGGGAGCCGTCAGGTGGGGTTTCAGGCATGTGGGGGGGGGGAAATCCTGACTTTGGGGGTCCCGACACCATCCTGCCCAAAACCCCGCCCCACGTAAGTTTCAGGGGCGGCGGGTACCTGCCCCGCACTGGGACCCGCCGAAACCAGGCGGGAAGGGATTAGTGTCAATGAACTGCCTGTTAACAGGTAGTTAACAGGCAGATTTTAGCCTAATCCCCATTTTGAAGGGTTTCATGTGGGTTTCCCGATGGCTCCAAACCACGCCAGGTTAGAGCAGCGGGCCGTCGGGTTGAATGAGTTGGAGGGGTCGCGATGTCGGCGCTCAGGTGTGTGATGGGTGCATGAGTGTAAAGGTAAGTGTGTTTGGTGTGTCTAAAGTGTGTAAAGAGTTTTTACTTACCTTTACTTACCTTAACAGCCTTTCTTCCTGCAGCCGTCGGGAGCGCAGCACTCAGCCGGCACTTGAAGCTGAACGGCTGCGATCTGTCAAAAGTGACAGCCTTCAGCTTTTAGTGCTGCTGAGATTTCTAAATGAGTCTGCGTAGAAGGACTCATCTTAGAAATCAGACTGTCAGTGTTTCACAGCCTCAAACAGCTGTGAGACACTGATATTTCATCTGTCAGAAATCTTGACAGATGAAATTTCAGTCTGTGATGTCACCTGTTGCCGGGTGGCCCTTAATTGGCCTATTGAGCCCGCTGGGCGGGCTCAACAAGGTCAATCAAGGGAAAATTGCGCGGATTGGCCAGACGTCGAAGTAGGCGGGTCAGAAACCCAAAAGGGGAAGTCCCGCCTTCTTCCCGACAGGTTTGACAAAATTGACCCCTATGTGTGTGTAACTGTGTGTGTAACTGTGTGAGTGTTACTGTGTGTGTGAAACTGTGTCTCTGTAACTGTCTGTGTGTAACTGTGTGTTAACTTTCTGTGTAATTGTGTGAGTGTAACTGTGTGAGTGTAACTGTGTCTCTCTATATGTGTGACTGTAACTGTGACTCTGTAACTGTGTGTTTGTAGTGGAGTCAGTATCTTTGTGTGTAAATGTGTGTGTTTAACTGTGTGTGTAAGTGTGTGTTAACTGTGTCTGTAACTGTGTGTGTGGAACTGTGTCTGTAACTGTGTGTGTGTAACTGTGTGTGTGTAAATGTGTCTGTAACTGTGTGTGTGTAACTGTGTGTGTAACTGTGTGTGGGTAACTGTGTGTGTAACTGTGTGTGTTACTGTGTGTGTGTAACTGTTTGTGTGTAACTGTGTGTGTTTAACTGTGTGTGTATAACTGAGTGTGTGTAACTGTGTGTGTGTAACTGTGTCTGTAACTGTGTGTGTGTAACTGTGTGTGTGTTGTGTGTGTGTAACTGTCTGTAACTGTGTGTGTGTAACTGTGTGTGTGTAACTGTCTGTAACTGTGTGTGTGTAACTGTGTGTGTGTAACTGTGTGTGTGTAACTGTGTCTGTAACTGTGTGCATGTAACTGGGTGTGTGTAAACTGTGCTTGCGTAACTGTGTGTGTGTAACTGTGTGTGTAACTGTGTGTGTAACTGTGTGCTTGTAACTGTGTGGCCTAGAAATTCGGTGGGGTTAGCGCCCAATTAGAGGCGTTAGAGGGCCTTGCGCCGGAATTATAGCCGCGATCGAAATTGCTTTGGGCCCTACCATCGGCGTTAGCCGGTAGCGCTGCGCCAGCACCGATGACGTCATCGGTGTGCACAGCGTCCCTGTTGCCGTGGTAACACGGCCGGACGCCCAAATTCAGTTGCGGCCGCCTCGCCCGTGGCAGCCGCAACCAACGATTGTTCAACGGGATGTTGCAGCACGTAGCGCCGGCGCATTAAGGTGGAGCGGCGGCCGGCCGCTTTCCCGGCGGCCGCCTGCCCGCACCTCCCTCCCCGGACTCCTCCACCACCCCCCCGCGGCACTGATGTGTGTGGCCCGTGAGCCCGGCACTTCTCCAAGGTGCCGGGCTCATTTGTCGGGCGAATCGACCGGTCAGCGGGCGGCTGCAGGCAGCTCCTCCTTAACAGAAGGAGGAGGCCTGCAGTACCCCAGCCTGCCGCACCGCATCGGGTGCCGCAGCGGGGGATTAGCGCCGCAAACCTGCATTCAGCGCCCATAGCGAGGCGCTGAAACCCTCCATTAGCGCCCGCAGCCGTCTGGGCGCGGGGCAGCTGAATTTTTGGCGGGCGCAGCGGCAATTATCGCGGGCGCAAAATTTCGGGCGCAAAAGCCCTGGCGGAGGCAAACCTAATTTCTCGGCCTGTGAGTGTAACTGTGTGTGTAACTGTGTGTGAGTAACTATGTGTGTGTAACTGTGTGTGTAACTGTGTGTGTGTAACTGTGTGTGTAACTGTGTGTGTGTAACTGTGTGTGTGTAACTGTGTCTGTAACTGTGTGTGTGTAACTGTGTGTGTGTAACTGTGTGTGTAACTGTGTACTTGTAACTGTGTGTGTAACTGTGTGTGTAACTGTGTGTGTATAACTGTGTGTGTGTAACTGTGTCTGTAACTGTGTGTGTGTGTAACTGTGTGTGTGTGATTGTGTCTTTGTAACTGTGTGTGTGTAACTGTGTCTGTAACTGTGCGTGTGTAACTGTGCATGTGTGATTGTGTCTCTCTAACTGTGTGTGTGTAACTGTGTCTGTAACTGTGTGTGTGTAACTGTGTGAGTGTAACTGTGTCTCTGTAACTGTGTGTCTGTAACTGTGTGAGTGTAACTGTGTGTGTAACTGTGTGTCTGTAACTGTGTGTGTGTAACTGTGTGTGTGTAACTGTGTCTGTAACTATGTGTGTGTAACTGTGTGTGTGTGATTGTGTCTCTGTAACTGTGTGAGTAACTGTGTGTCTGTAACTGTGTGTGTGTAACTGTGTGAGTGTATCTGTGTCTGTAACTGTGTGAGTGTAACTGTGTGTGTAACTATGTCTGTGTAACAGTGCGTGATGTGAGAAAACTACTAGGCGCTTGGTCTAAGTGTTAAACAAAGCTTTAATCAACTGTTTTACAACATGGAGGTCTAGTTGTCCTTCACTAGTTCCTGTTAGGAATGTCCTGTGCAAGCTGGGCCCATGCCCGAGTATTTATACGTTCCCTGGACAGCACCGCCTGCAGGCTGCTCAGTTGATTCATGTCAGTGTGTTCGTAACTGTGTGGGGTCAATTTTCCTTAAGCTGTCGGGAAGGAGGCGGGACTACAACTTTCGGGTTTTAGTCCCGCCTACATCGGCGTCCGGCCAATCCGCACAATTTTCTCTTGATTGACCTTGTTGAGCCCGCCCAGTGGGCTCAGCAGGCTAATTAAAGGCCACCCAGCAACAGGTGACGTCACAGACTGAAATTTCATCTGTCAAGAGGTTTTGACAGATGAAATATCAGTGTTTCACAGCTGTTTGAAGCTGTCAAACACTGACAGTCTGACTTCTAACCTGAGTCCTTCTACACAGACTCAGTTAGAACTGTCACCGGCAATGAAAGCTGAAGGCTGTCACTTTTGACAGATCGCAGCCATTTTGCTTTCAGTGCCGGCTGAGTGATGGACTCCCGAAACCCAGAGGAAGAAAGGCTGTTAAGGTAAGTACAGGTAATTTAAACTTCTTTACATACTTTAGACACACCAAACACACTTACCTTTGCACTCATGCACCCATCACTCACCTGAACACCGACATCGCGACCTCTCCAAGTCCTTCAACCCGACTGCCCGCTGCTCTAACCTGGCGTGGTTTGGAGCCGTTGGGAATCCCACATGACACCCCTCAAAATAGGGATTAGGCTAAAACTGCCTGTTAACTACCTGTTAACAGGCAGTTAATTGGCACTAATCCCCTCCCGCCTCGGGTCGGCGGGTCCCATTGCGGGGCGGGTACCCACCTCCTGTGAAACTTACGTGGAGGCGGGTTTTGGGCGGGATGGTTTCGGGACCCCCGAATTTGGGATTTCCCTATCCCCACATGCCTGAAACCCCGCCTGACGGCTCCTGGAAGATCTACCCCTGTGAGCCTAACAGTGTCTGTGTAACTGCGTGTGTGTAAATGTGTGTGTGTAACTGTGTCTGTAAATGTGTGTCTGTAACTGTGTGTCTGTAACTCTATGTGTGTAACTGTGTATGTAGCTGTGTGTCTGTGCCTGTGTGTGTGTAACTGTGTGTGTGTAACTGTGTGTGTAACTGTGTGTGTGTAACTGTGTGTGTGTAACTGTGTGTCTGTAACTGTGTCTGTAACTGTGTGTGTGTAAATGTGTTTGTAACTGTGTGTCTGTAACTGTGTGTGTGTAACTGTGCCTGTAACTGTGTGAGTGTAACAGTGTGAGTGTAACTGTGATTGTAAAGTGTGTCTCTGTGAATGTGTGTCTGTAACTGTGTGTCTGTAACTGTGTGTGTGTAACTGTGTGAGTGTAACTGTGTGAGTGTAACAGTGTGTGTAACTGTGTGTCTGTAACTGTGTGTCTGTAACTGTATGTGTGTAACTGTGTCAGTAACTGTGTGCCTGTATGTATGTAACTATGTGTATGTAACTGTGTGTGTAACTGTGTGAGTGTAACTGTGTCTGTAACTGTGTGAGTGTAACAGTGTGAGTGTAACTGTGTCTCTGTGACTGTGTGCCTGTAACTCTGTGAGTGTAACTGTGTCCCTGTAACTGTATGAGTGCAACTGTGTCTCTGTGAATGTGTGTCTGTAACTGTGTCTCTGTAACTGTGTGTATGTAACTGTGTGAGTGTAACTGTGTGTGTAACTGTGTGTGTATAACTGTGTCTGTAACTGTGTGTATATAATTGTGTCTGTAACTGTGTGTCTGTAACTGTGTTTCTGTAGCTGTGTGTCTGTAGCTGTGTGAGTGTAACTGTGTCTGTAACTGTGTGAGTGTAACTGTGTCTGTAAATGTGTGAAAGTAACTGTGTGATTGTAACTGTGTCTCTGTGACTGTGTGTCTGTAAATCTGTGAGTGGAGTTGTGTCTCTGTAACTGTATGAGAGTAACTGTGTGAGTGCAACTGTGTGTGTGTAACTGTGTCTCTGTAACTGTGTGTGTGTAACTGTGTGTTTAATTGTGTGTGTGTAACTGTGTGTGCAGCTGCGTGTGTGTAACTGTGTCTGTAACTGTGTTAGTGTAACTGTGTCTGTAAATGTGTGAAAGTAACTGTGTGATTGTAACTGTGTCTCTGTGACTGTGTGTCTGTAAATCTGTGAGTGGAGTTGTGTCTCTGTAACTGTATGAGAGTAACTGTGTGAGTGCAACTGTGTGTGTGTAACTGTGTCTCTGTAACTGTGTGTCTGTAACTGTGTGTCTGTAACTGTGTGTCTGTAACTGTGTGAGTGCAACTGTGTCTGTAACTGTGTCTCTGTAACTGTGTGTGTGTAACTGTGTGTTTAATTGTGTGTGTGTAACTGTGTGTGCAGCTGCATGTGTGTAACTGTGTCTGTAACTGTGTTAGTGTAACTGTGTGTGTGTAACTGTGTCTCTGTAACTGTGTGAGTGTAACTGTGTCTCTGTAACTGTGAGTGTAACTGTGTGTGTGTAACAGTGTATGTAACTGTGAGTGTGTAACTGTGTCTGTAACTGTGTGAGTGTAACAGTGTGATTGGAACTGTGTCTCTGTGAATGTGTGTCTGTAACTCTGTGAGTGTAACTGTGTCTCTGTAACTGTATGAGTGCAACTGTGTCTGTAACTGTGTTTCTGTAGCTGTGTGTCTGTAGCTGTGTGAGTGTAACTGTGTCTGTAACTGTGTGAGTGTAACTGTGTGAGTGCAACTGTGTGTGTGTAACTGTGTCTCTGTAACTGTGACTCTTATTCTATGTGTGTAACTGTGTATGTAGCTGTGTGTCTTTAACTATGTGTGTGTAACTGTGTGTGTGTAACTGTTTGTTTAATTGTGTGTGTGTAACTGTGTGTGCAGCTGTGTGTGTGTAACTGTGTGTCTGTAACTGTGTGTCTTTAACTGTGTGTCTAAAACTGTGTGTGTAACTGTGTGTGTGTAACTGTGTCTGTAACTGTGTGTCTGCAACTGCGTGAGTGCAACTGTGTCTCTGTAACAGTGTGAGTGTAACTGTGTCTCTGTAACTGTGTGAGTGTAACTGTGTGAGTGTAACTGTGTGTGTAACTGTGTGTGTGTAACGGTGTCTGTAACTGTGCGTGTGTAACTGTGTTTCTGTAACTGTGTGTCTGTAACTGTGTGAGTGTAACTGTGTGTGTGTAACTGTGTGATTGTAACTGTGTCTCTGTAACTGTGTGAGTGTAACTGTGTGTGTGTAACTGTGTCTGCAACTATGTGTCTGTAACTTTGTGTGTGTAACTGTATGTGTGTAACTGTGTATGTAACTGTGTGTGTGTAACTGTGTGTGTGTAACTGTGTGCGTTACTGTGTGTGTAACTGTGTGTGTGTAACTGAGTGTGTAACTGTATGTGTGCAACTGTGTGTGTAACTGTGTGTGTGTAACTGTGTGCTTGTAACTGTGTCTCTGTAACTGTGTGAGTGTAACTGTGTGTGTGTAACTGTGTCTGCAACTATGTGTCTGTAACTTTGTGTCTGTAACTGTATGTGTGTAACTGTGTATGTAACTGTGTGTGTGTAACTGTGTGTGTGTAACGGTGTCTGTAACTGTGTGTGTGTAACAGTGTTTCTGTAACTGTGTGTCTGTAACTGTGTGAGTGTAACTGTATGTGTGTAACTGTGTGATTGTAACTGTGTCTCTGTAAATGTGTGAGTGTAACTCTGTGTGTGTAACTGTGTCTGCAACTACGTGTCTGTAACTTTGTGTCTGTAACTGTGGGGCCTAGAAATTCAGTTGCGTTCGCCAGCCGTTAACGCCATAAGAGGGGTATATTTCCAGCGCTAGGCACTTAGCGCCCGGGCACAGGCCGATCTGCGCCTACGCCCAAATTCAGTAGACATTTAGCGCCGGCGCAAAGTGTTTGCGCCCGCTCAGCTGCGCGCGCAGCTTATGACGTCATTTCGTCGTGCAACGCTGTTTGTGCGCCCCAAACCGGAAATTCAGTGCCGCCCGCCCAATGTGGGCATGGCGCTGTTAAGAACTGTGAAGTGGAACGCAACAGAGGCCCTGTGGGCCTCGGGGAGCGCTAATTAAAGGGCACTTACACTGACCTATAAAGCCCAGCCATTTTGCTGCAATGACTTTACTGCTTTGGATTTCTGGACAGAGACCAAGGAACAGAGCTTACTGATTTGGGACAACATAGGAGAGGTATTTTTGGCTTCTGGCCAGAGCTTTGACATTTGAATCATTGTGATTTCACTGTTTGCAAGTTTATTATGGGGGCTGTATGGGGTTCCAACCCTCAGTTGCAGCATTATGTGCGAAGGGCTCGCAGACGCTGTGTGAGAGGGCCAGCCATGCCTAGACGCAGAGGGGCCATCAGGCATCGGCAACGTAGGCCTTACCCACTCAGGCAATACCGGCAGCAGGTGTCCTATCTCACCATGACTGCGGCGCATTGTGTTAAGAGGCTGCGCTTCAGAAGGGAGGTGGTTGCAGAGACCTGCCAGCTGCTTCACAGAGATCTGCGTCCACAGCTGATGTGCAGGACGTCTCTCTCGGTGGAAGTGAAGGTCACGGTGGCTCTGAACTTTTATGCAAGCGGCTCCTTCCAAGCCGCTGCTGGGGACATAGCGAACATCTCCCAGTTCGCCGCGCATCGCTGCATCCGGCAGGTCACCGATGCACTTTTCGCGAGGAGACACCAATTCATCTCCTTCCCCATGACCCTAGAGAGGCAGGAGCAGCGTGCAGTCGGATTTGGCAGGATCGTGGACTTCCCCATGGTGCAGGGCGCCATTGACTGCACGCATGTGGCTATGCGGGCACCTATCGACAATGCAGAGGATTACCGCAACCGGAAGGGCTACCATTCCCTCAATGTACAGCTGGTGTGTGACCACAGGCAGCGCATCCTAGCTGTCAATGCCCGCTTTCCAGGAAGCAGCCACGATGCATTTATCCTGCGCCAGACTACTGCGGCTGACATGTTCGAGGCACAGCCTCCACCAAGGGGATGGCTTATTGGGGACAAGGGCTACCCTTTATGTACATGGCTCATGACCCCGCTCCGCGCGCCCAGGACCCCAGCGGAGGAGGCATACAACGAAAGCCATCAAGCCACAAGGAACATCATAGAGCAAATGATTGGCGTCCTCAAGCAACGGTTCCGCTGCCTGGATCGTTCCGGCGGATCTCTACAGTATTCGCCGGATAGAGTCTCCCAGTTCGTCGTCGTGTGCTGCATGCTGCACAACCTGGCTATCCGCAGGACTCAGGCACTGCCACCTGACGTTGCACCACCACCTCAGGAGGACGAGCAGGAGGACCATGAGGAGGAGGAGGAGGAGGAGGAGGAGGAGTACCAGCCCAGGAGGGAGCCACAAGGTCCAAGGGCCGTCCGCCGGCGGCTTATTGAACGACACTTCTAGGCCCCCGTCAGGGAATGGCCTGTGGCAATGAACGCACCTGAATGCAGCCGCTCCGCAAGCCCTCAGCCGGTTAACGCAACAACCACTTGAAACATGACACCTGGACATGCTGAATAAATAAAAAGCTTTATTTTACAAACTCAGGGCACTTCCCACATGAAACAGAAAAACAGACGAGACCCCCAAAAAACTGTCAAAAACATCTGTCACTCCCACAACCTGGGGAGGAATAACAAAACTTGCCCATCCAATTGGCCTTCATCATCGGCCTTACAAAAATAAGCCCCCCCCTCCACAACACAAACACCCCCATAAAAACAAAAAATGCCTTCATCTTCGGCCTTACCAAAATAAGCCCCCCCCAGAACACAAACACCCCCATATAAAAAAAACCGCTATCACCACACTCTACTGGGTGTGCCGAGAGGGCGAGTCCTTATGCAGGCTTCTCCGGCCCCTGCCCGACCTGCTGCTCCGCCTCAACCTGGGCCCTGCGGGTGTGGCAAGGCTGGGGGAAGGCTCATGAGGGCCACAATGCGTGACGGCAGATGCCCTTGGGGGTCGGCCTAGACGAGGCCCGGCCCGGGAGGGGCCGGCTGCTGACTGCTGCAGCTGTGGCTGGCCAGCATCAGTCTCAGCAGCAGCTCGTCGCACCTTGGCTGGGGGAGTGGCAGTGTCGGCTGCACCAATGGGGGCAAGCTGGCTGATGCCAGGCGCGCGCTGTTCGCCAGAGACACTGGCACTCGGCCGGGCTGGCAGTGCAGCAAGCGCAGCAATCTGGTGGAGGCCAGACCGCTGTGCTGCAGCAGGGCGGCGGGTGCCCTGGCGATGCCTCCGCGCCACAGCGAATGTGGCAGAAGTGAGTGCCCGAACTGCCCTGGTATGTGCCCGCATCAGATCTGCCAGTGTCTGGGCGGCACCACTCATGGACTCGCGACTCGCGTCCTGCGCTGCTGCGAGTTGCTGGACACCCCTGTCCTGCGCTGCCGCGAGTTGCTGGACACCCCTGTCGTGTGCTGCTGCGAGTTGCTCGACCCCCCTGGCCTGTGATTCCCCGAAAGCGACCACACTATGAGCCAGGGACTCAATGGCCTGAGGCAACTGTCCCACAACCCCCATGAACTCCTTGTGGCGCCGCTCCGACGCCGCGGACATCTCATCAAGGAGGCGCACCTCCTGGGCGAGGACCGTCTCCGGACTGGAGGGCGGACTATCCCTCTGGGGAGAAGGCCGCCGAGCTGCCCGACCCTTCCCGCGTGCCTCGACCCCACTGGGCCCAGGAACTGCCCTACCCTGCAACACTTCCCCCCTCTGGGGAGAAGGCCGCCGTGCTGCCCGACCCTTCCCGCGTGCCTCGACCCCACTGGGCCCAGGAGCTACACCCCCCTGCAACACTTCCCCCTGCCTCTCCTCCAGGCCAGACGTCTCCCCTCCATTGCCATCCCCTGGCGCGGATGAGGGTTCCCCCGATGTGTCGCCTTCCTCCTGGTCCTCGTCATCCTCCTCCTCCAAGGGCCTAGCACTCTGAGCTTCAGGGACCACCTCCTCCTCACCAGCTGAAAGCAGGAAGGCACAAGAGTAGCTTTAGAGTGAGGACAGGGCGTCAGCGAGGGAGGCATGAGTGGTGGCATTATGCGCATTGGTCGGACAGTGGGAAAGGATGTAGATCTGAAGTGCAAGGGCAACGAGAGAGGTCCAACCGGTCATGTCCTTACCAGTGGGTCCCAGTACAGGGTCCGCATCTCCAATGGCAACAGGGCCAGTCACCCGGCCACGCATGAGTCGAGCCACGCTCTCCTCCAGCTCACTGAGCGCCTGGTACTGGGGACGGCCTCCCCCGGTGGCAGACTGGCTCCTCAAATTCCGCGCCAGCTTGGCCTGCAAGAGAAAGGACGGCCTCTAAGTACAGTGTGGTGCCCTGTTGCTGTGTGCACTGCCTCCCATGGTCGAATAGCTTGGCCAGTGTGGTGCCCTGTTGCTGTGTGCACTGCCTCCCATGGTCGAATAGCTTGGCCAGTGTGGTGCCCTGTTGCTGTGCGCACTGCCTCCCATGGTCGAATAGCTTGGCCAGTGTGGTGCCCTGTTGCTGTGTGCACTGCCTCCCATGGTCGAATAGCTTGGCCGGTGTGTTAAGTGCAGAAAGTGCTATTGATGATCATGCCAGTGCCATAGCTGCGGGAGGAGGGCTGGCCATTAGGCCTTTGAGGTCCCTTTGCCCATAATGTGAGGTGCACATGCAAGGATGAGGAGGACACTGGAAAGGGTACTCACCTTCACCATCCGAGTGAGGTCGTTGTACTTCTTGCGGCATTGGTCCGCACTCCTGGGGACATCGCTGGTGGATGACACCCTGTGGGCGATTTTCTTCCAGGCTCTCCTGTACTGCCTCCTGGGAGCCTTCTTGCCACTGTCCGGGCACAAGATCTCTCTTTTCTTTTCCACACCATTAACCAGCACCCTCAAAGCATGCTGGGAGAAGCGCTGCGCTCGTTCACGGGCCTTCTCCATGGCTTCAGGCGCTATTTGGGTCCACCAGCAGTGTTGAGGCCTAGCTGCAGGGCTCCACTATGCAGGGCGTGGCAGCAGTCAAAGTCGACCCTTCCCCCTTTAAGAGCTGGCCGGCGTCAGGGTGTCTGCTGTCAATCAAAACATGACCGCACCTGCGCTGCGCCCGGCCTCGGCGTTATCAGTCCGCATCGCCGGCTTAGCGCCTGAAGATAGCAGTGCAACGCCAGTTTCAGCGCACGCCCAAACTCTTGGCCAAATCTACTGAATTTCGGCGAAGTGGCCTACACTTTCCGGCGGGCGCTAACTTTAGCGACCGCCCGACTTTACCGCCCCAAAAGTGGCCAGACTGAATTTCTAGGCCTATGTGTGTAACTGTGTGTGTTACTGTGTGTGTAACTGTGTGTGTGTAACTGAGTGTGTAACTATATGTGTGCAACTGTGTGTGTGTAACTGTGTGTGTAACTGTGTTTCTAACTGTGTGCTTGTAACTGTGTGTGTGTAACTGTGCGTGTAACTGTGTGTGTAACTCTGTGTGTAACTGTGTGTGTGTAACTGTGTGTATGTGGTTGTGTCTCTGTAACTGTGTGTGTGTATCTGTGTCTGTAACTGTGTCTGTAACTGTGTGTGTGGTTGTGTCTCTGTAACTGTGTGAGTGTAACTCTGTGTGTGTAACTGTGTGTGTGTATTTTGTCTGTGACTGTGTGTCTGTAACTGTGTGTGTAACAATGTCTGTAACTGTGTGTCTGTAACTGTGTGTGTGTAGTTGTGTCTGTAACTGTGTGTTTTTAAATGTGTGACTGTAACAGTGTGTGTGTAACTGTGTTTCTGTAACTGTGTGTCTGTAACTGTGTGTCTGTAACTATATGTGTGTAACTGTGTCTGTAACTGTGTGTCTGTATGTGTATAACTGTGCGTATGTAACTGTGTGTGTATAACAGTGGTTCTGTAACTGTGTGTCTATAACTGTGTGTGTGTAACTGGATGAGTGCAACTGTGTGTGTAACTGTGTGTGTGAGTAACTGTGTGTATGTGACTTTGTCTCTGTAACTGTGTCTCTAACTGTGTGTAACTGTGTCTGTAAATGTGTGTCTTTAACTGTGTGTCTGTAACTCTATGTTTGTAAATGTGTATGTAGCTGTGTTTCTGTAACTATGTGTGTGTAACTGCGTGTGTAACTGTGTGTGTGTAACTGTGTGTGCAACTGTGTCTGTAACTGTGTGTCTGTAACTGTGTGCCTGATTTCAGAAATCTGAATGACAACCAAAAACTCCCATTCCTACTGGGAGAGGAGAGAAGCTGTATAACACTGGCGGCGCACTATGTTACAGCTTGCCATGAACAGAGGGACAACCAGTAAACTAAGAAAAAAATATATATAAACAATGCGAATGTATATTTATACACTCAGGGATATACCTGTTTATACACTGTATGAATAGAACTGCGTTTATGTGCTAAACCATAAATGTATTTTGATGCTTTGGCAACATAAGATGTAACTTATCATGCCAATAAAGCGATTTAAATTGTAAAAAAAATTGTGTGTAACTGTGTGTCTGTAACTGTGTGTCTGTAACTGTGTGTGTGTAACTGTGTCTGTAACTGTGTGAGTGTAACTGTGTGTGGTTGTGTCTCTGTAACTGTGTGAGTGTAACTCTGTGTGTGTAACTGTGTGTGTGTATTGTGTCTGTGACTGTGTGTCTGTAACTGTGTTTGTAGCTGTGTCTGTAACTGTGTGTCTCTAACTGTGTGACTGTAACTGTGTGTGTAACAATGTCTGTAACTGTGTGTCTGTAACTGTGTGTGTGTAGCTGTGTCTGTAACTGTGTGTTTTTAAATGTGTGACTGTAACAGTGTGTGTGTAACTGTGTTTCTGTAACTGTGTGTCTGTAACTGTGTGTCTGTAACTATATGTGTGTAACTGTGTCTGTAACTGTGTGTCTGTATGTGTATAACTGTGTGTATGTAACTGTGTGTGTATAACAGTGGTTCTGTAACTGTGTGTCTATAACTGTGTGTGTGTAACTGTGTGTCTGTAACTGTGTGTCTGTAACTGTGTGTGTGTAACTGTGTGTGCAACTGTGTCTGTAACTGTGTGTCTGTAACTGTGTGTGTGTAACTGTGTGTCTGTAACTGTGTGTCTGTAACTGTGTGTGTGTAACTGTGTCTGTAACTGTGTGAGTGTAACTGTGACTGTGTCTCTGTAACTGTATGAGTGTAACTATGTCTCTCTGAATGTGTGTCTGTAACTGTGTGTCTGTAACTGTGTCTCTGTATCTGTGTGAGTGTAACTGTGTGAGTATAACTGTGTGTGTAACTGTGTGTGTGTAACTGTGTGTGTGTAACTGTGTCTGTAACTGTGTGTCCGTAACTGTGTCTGTAACTGTGTGTGTGTAACTGTGTTTCTGTAACTGTGTGTCTGTAACTGTATGAATGTAACTGTGTGTCTGTAACTGTGTGTGTAACTGTGTTTCTGTAACTGTGTGTCTGTAACTGTATGAATGTAACTGTGTGTCTGTAACTTTATGTGTGTAACTGTGTGTCTGTAACTGTGTGTGTGTAACTGTGTGTCTGTAACTGTGTGTGTAACTGTATGTATCTGTGGGGTCGATTTTCTTGGAGCCATCAGGTGGGGTTTCAGGCGTGTGGGGGGGAAAATCCTGGATTCGGGGGTCCTGATACCATCCCGCCCAAAACCCCGCTCCACGCAAGTTTCAGAGGCGGCGGGTACCCACCCCGCACTGGGACCCGCTGACCCCAGGCGGGAAGGGATTAGTGCCAATTAACTGCCTGTTAACAGGTAGTTAACCAGCAGTTTTTAGCCTAATCCCTATTTTGAGGGGTGTCGTGTGGGATTCTCGATGGCTCCAAACCACGCCAGGTAGAGCAGGCGGGCCGTCGGGTTGAAGGAGTTGGCGGGGTCGCGATGTCGGTGTTCAGGTGAGTAATGGGTGCATGAGTGCAAAGGTAAGTGTGTTTGGTGTGTCTAAAGTGTGTAAACAACTTTTACTTACCTGTACTTACCTTAACAGCCTTTCTTTCTGTAGGCGTCGGGAGTGCATCACTCAGCCGGCACTTAAAGCTGAACGGCTGCGATCTGTGAAAAGTGACAGCCTTCAGCTTTCAGTGCTGCTGAGAGTTCTAACTGAGTCTGTGCAGAAGGACTCAGGTTAGAAGTCAGACTGTCAGTGTTTGACAGCTTCAAACAGCTGTGAAACACCGATATTTCATCTATCAAGAACTCTTGACAGATGAAATTGCAGTCTGTGATGTCACCTGTTGCCGGGTGGCCGTTAATTGGCCTGCTGAAACTGCTGGGCAGGCTCAACAAGGTCAATCAAGGGAAAATCACGCGGATTGGCCGGACGTCGATGTAGGCGGGTCTAAAACCCGAAAGTTGTAGTCCCGCCTTCTTCCCGACAGCTTCGGGAAAATCGACCCCTGTGTGAGTGTAACTGTGTGCGTGTAACTGTGTCTCTGTAACTGTGTGTCATTAACTGTGTGCCTGTAACTGTGTGTGTGTAACTGTGTATGTAACTGTGTGTCTTTAACTGTGTGTCTGTAAATGTGTCCGTAACTGTGTGTCTGTAACTCTATGTGTGTAACTGTGTATGTAGCTGTGTGTCTGTAACTGTGTGTGTAACTGTGTGTGACTGTGTGTGTATAACTGTGTGTGTAACTGTGTGTGTTTAACTGTGTGTGTGTAACTGTGTGTCTGTAACTGTGTGTCTGTAACTGTGTGAGTGCAACTGTGTCTCTGTAACTGTGTCTCTGTAACTGTGTCTCTGTAACTGTGTGAGTGTAACTGTGTGTGTGTAACAGTGTATGTAACTGTGAGTGTGTAACTGTGTCTGTAACTGTGTGAGTGCAACAGTGTGATTGTAACTGTGTCCCTGTGAATGTGTCTCTGTAACTCTGTGAGTGTAACTGTGTCTCTGTAACTGTATGAGTGCAACTGTGTCTGTAACTGTGTTTCTGTAGCTGTGTGTCTGTAGCTGTGTGAGTGTAACTGTGTCTGTAACTGTGTGAGTGTAACTGTGTGAGTGCAACTGTGTGTGTGTAACTGTGTCTCTATAACTGTGACTCTAATTCTATGTGTGTAACTGTGTATGTAGCGGTGTGTCTTTAACTATGTGTGTGTAACTGTGTGTGTGTAACTGTGTGTTTAATTGTGTGTGTGTAACTGTGTGTGCAGCTGTGTGTGTGTAACTGTGTGTCTGTAACTGTGTGTCTTTAACTGTGTGTCTAAAACTGTGTGTGTGTAACTGTGTGTGTGTAACTGTGCCTGTAACTGTGTGTCTGTAACTTTGTGAGTGCAACTGTGTCTCTGTAACTGCGTGAGTGTAACTGTGTGAGTGTAACTGTGTTTGCAACTGTGTGTGTGTAACGGTGTCTGTAACTGTGTGTGTGTAACTGTGTTTCTGTAACTGTGTGTCTGTAACTGTGTGAGTGTAACTGTGTGTGTGAAACTGTGTGATTGTAACTGTGTCTCTGTAACTGTGTGAGTGTAACTGTGTGTGTAACTGTGTCTGCAACTATGTGTCTGTAACTTTGTGTCTGTAACTGTATGTGTGTAACTGTGTATGTAACTGTGTGTGTGTAACTGGGTGTGTGTAGCTGTGTGCTTTACTGTGTGTGTAACTGTGTGTGTGTAACTGAGTGTGTAACTGTATGTGTGCAACTGTGTGTGTAACTGTGTGTGTGTAACTGTGTGATTGTAACTGTGTCTCTGTAACTGTGTGAGTGTAACTGTGCATGTGTAACTGTGTCTGCAACTATGTGTCTGTAACTGCATGTGTGTAACTGTGTATGTAACTGTGTGTGTGTAACTGTGTGTGCGTAACGGTGTCTGTAACTGTGTGTGTAACTGTGTTTCTGTAACTGTGTGTCTGTAACTGTGTGAGTGTAACTGTGTGTGTAACTGTGTGATTGTAACTGTGTCTCTGTAACTGTGTGAGTGTAACTGTGTGTGTGTAACTGTGTCTGCAACTATGTGTCTGTAACTTTGTGTCTGTAACTGTAGTGTGTAACTGTGTGTGTTACTGTGTGTGTAACTGTGTGTGTGTAACTGAGTGTGTAACTGTATGTGTGCAACTGTGTGTGTAACTATGTGTGTAACTGTGTTTATAACTGTGTGTGTGTAACTGTGTGTGTGTAACTGTGTGTAACTGTGTTTATAACTGTGTGTGTGTAACTGTGTTTCTGTAACTGTGTGTCTGTAACTGTGTGTCTGTAACTATATGTGTGTAACTGTGTCTGTAACTGTGTGTCTGTATGTGTATAACTGTGTGTATGTAACTGTGTGTGTATAACAGTGGTTCTGTAACTGTGTGTCTATAACTGTGTGTGTGTAACTGGATGAGTGCAACTGTGTGTGTAACTGTGTGTGTGTGTAACTGTGTGTATGTGACTTTGTCTCTGTAACTGTGTCTCTAACTGTGTGTGTAACTGTGTCTGTAAATGTGTGTCTTTAACTGTGTGTCTGTAACTCTATGTGTGTAAATGTGTATGTAGCTGTGTGTCTGTAACTATGTGTGTGTAACTGTGTGTGTAACTGTGTGTGTGTAACTGTGTGTGCAACTGTGTCTGTAACGGTGTGTCTGTAACGGTGTGTGTGTAACGGTGTGTGTGTAACTGTGTGTGTGTAACTGTGTGTGTGTAACTGTGTGTGTGTAACTGTGTGTCTGTAACTGTGTGTCTGTAACTGTGTCTGTAACTGTGTGAGTGTAACTGTGACTGTGTCTCTGTAACTGTGTGTCTGTAACTGTGTGTCTGTAACTGTGTGTCTGTAACTGTGTCTGTTACTGTGTGAGTGTAACTGTGACTGTGTCTCTGTAACTGTATGAGTGTAACTGTGTCTCTGTGAATGTGTGTCTGTAACTGTGTGTCTGTAACTGTGTCTCTGTATCTGTGTGAGTGTAACTGTGTGTGTAACTGTGTGTGTGTAACTGTGTGTGTGTAACTGTGTGTGTGTAACTGTGTGTGTGTAACTGTGTTTCTGTAACTGTGTGTCTGTAACTGTGTGTCTGTAACTATATGTGTGTAACTGTGTGTGTGTAACTGTGTTTCTGTAACTGTGTGTCTGTAACTGTATGAATGTAACTGTGTGTCTGTAACTTTATGTGTGTAACTGTGTGTCTGTAACTGTGTGTCTGCAACTGTGTGTGTAACTGTATGTATCTGTGGGGTCGATTTTCTTGGAGCCATCAGGTGGGGTTTCAGGTGTGTGGGGGGGGGAAATCCCGGATTCAGGGGTCCTGACACCATCCCGCCCAAAACCCCGCTCCACGCAAGTTTCAGAGGCGGCGGGTACCCGCCCCGCACTGGGACCCGCTGACCCCAGGCGGGAAGGGATTAGTGCCAATTAACTGCCTGTTAACAGGTAGTTAACCGGCAGTTTTTAGCCTAATCCCTATTTTGAGGGGTGTCGTGTGGGATTCCCGATGGCTCCAAACCATGCCAGGTAGAGCAGGTGGGCCGTCGGGTTGAAGGCGTTGGAGGGGTCGCGATGTCGGTGTTCAGGTGAGTAGTGGGCGCATGAGTGCAAAGGTAAGTGTGTTTGGTGTGTCTAAAGTGTGTAAACAACTTTTACTTACCTGTAGGCGTCGGGAGTGCATCACTCAGCCGGCACTTAAAGCTGAACGGCTGCGATCTGTGAAAAGTGACAGCCTTCAGCTTTCAGTGCTGCTGAGAGTTCTAACTGAGTCTGTGCAGAAGGACTCAGGTTAGAAGTCAGACTGTCAGTGTTTGACAGCTTCAAACAGCTGTGAAACACTGATATTTCATCTGTCAAGAACTCTTGACAGATGAAATTGCAGTCTGTGATGTCACCTGTTGCCGGGTGGCCATTAATTGGCCTGCTGAAACCACTGGGCAGGCTCAACAAGGTCAATCAAGGGAAAATCGCGCGGATTGGCCGGACATCGATGTAGGCGGGTCTAAAACCCGAAAGTTGTAGTCCCGCCTTCTTCCCGACAGCTTCGGGAAAATCGACCCCTGTGTGTGTGTAACTGTGTGCGTGTAACTGTGTCTCTGTAACTGCCTTTAACTGTGTGCCTGTAACTTTGTGTGTGTAACTGTGTCTGTAACTGTGTGTCTTTAACTGTGTGTCTGTAACTGTGTGTGTGTAACTGTGTCTGTAACTGTGTGTCTGTAACTGTGTGTGTGTAACTGTGTGTGTAACTGTGTGTAACTGTGTGTGTGTAACTGTGTGTCTGTAACTGTGTGTCTGTAACTGTGTGTGTGTAACTGTGTGTGTGTAACTGTGTGTCTTTAACTGTGTGCCTGTAACTGTGTGTGTGTAACTGTGTCTGTAACTGTGTGTGTGTAACTGTGTCTGTAACTGTGTGTCTGTAACTCTATGTGCGTAACTGTGTATGTAGCTGTGTGTGTGTAACTGTGTGTGTGTAACTGTGTGTGTGTAACTGTGTGTAACTGTGTGTGTGTAACTGTGTGTCTGTAACTGTGTGTCTGTAACTGTGTGTGTGTAACTGTGTCTCTGTGACTTTGTGTCTGTAACTGTGTGAGTGTAACTGTGTCTCTGTATCTGTGTGTGTGTAACTGTGTGTGTAACTGTGTGTGTAACTGTGTGTGTGTAACTCTGTCTGTAACTGTGTGTCTGTAACTGTGTATGTGTAACTGTGTTTCTGTAACTGTGTGTCTGTAACTGTATGAATGTAACTGTGTGTCTGTAACTGTATGTGTGTAACTGTGTGTCTGTAACTGTGTGTCTGTAACTGTGTGTGTAACTGTATGTAACTGTGGGGTCAATTTTCTTGGAGCCATCAGGTGGGGTTTCAGGCGTGTGGGGGGGGGAATCCCGAATTCGGAGGTCCTGACACCATCCCACCCAAAATCCCGCTCCATGCAAGTTTCAGAGGTGGTGGGTACCTGCCCCGCACTGGGACCCGCTGACCCCAGGCAGGAAGGGATTAGTGCCAATTAACTGCCTGTTAACAGGTAGTTAACAGGCAGTTTTTAGCCTAATCCCTATTTTGAGGGGTGTCCTGTGGGATTCCCGATGGCTCCAAACCACGCCACGTTAGAGTAGGCGGGCCGTCGGGTTGAAGGAGTTGGAGGGGTCGCGATGTCAGTGTTCAGGTGAGTGATGGGTGCATGAGTGCAAAGGTAAGTGTGTTTGGTGTGTCTAAAGTGTGTAAACAACTTTTACTTACCTGTACTTACCTTAACAGCCTTTCTTCTTGTAGCCGTCGGGAGCCCATCACTCAGCCGGCACTTAAAGCTGAATGGCTGCGCTCTGTGAAAAGTGACAGCCTTCAGCTTTCAGTGCTGCTGAGAGTTCTAACTGAGTCTGTGCAGAAGGACTCAGTTAGAAGTCAGACTGTCAGTGTTTGACAGCTTCAAACAGCTGTGAAACACTGATATTTCATCTGTCAAGAACTCTTGACAGATGAAATTGCAGTCTGTGATGTCACCTGTTGCCGGGTGGCCCTTAATTGGCCTGCTGAAACTGCTGGGCAGGCTCAACAAGGTCAATCAAGGGAAAATCACGCGGATTGGCCGGACATCGATGTAGGCAGGTCTAAAACCCGAAAGTCATAGTCCTGCCTTCTTCCCGACAGCTTCGGGAAAATCGACCCCTGTGTGAGTGTAACTGTGCCTCTGTAACTGTGTGTCTTTAACTGTGTGCCTGTAACCGTGTGTGTAACTGTCTGTAACTGTGTGTGTGTAACTGTGTCTGTGACTGTGTGTGTGTAACTGTGTGTCTGTAACTGTGTCTGTAACTGTGTATGTGTAACTGTGTGATTGTAACTGTGTCTTTGTGACTGTGTGTGTGTAACTGTGTGTGTGTAACTGTGTCTGTAACTGTATGTCTTTAAATGTGTGTCTGTAACTGTGTGTGTGTAACTGTGTCTGTAACTGTGTGTCTGTAACTGTGTGTCTGTAACTGTGTGTCTGTAACTGTGTAACGGTGTCTGTAACTGTGTGCCTGTATGTGTGTAACTGTGTGTGTTTAACTGTGTTTCTGTAACTGTGTTTCTGTAACTGTGTGTCTGTAACTGTGTGAGTGTAACTGTGTCTCTGTAACTGTATGAGTGTAACTGTGTCTCAATGAATGTGTGTCTGTAACTGTGTCTGGAACTGTGTGTGTGTAACTGTGTTTCTGTAACTGTGTGTGTGTATCTGTGTGTGTGTAACTGTGAGTGTGTTACTGTATGTGTATCTGTGTGTACTTCCCACAGGGGCGGGGGGTGACGCAGGGCTCGCCAATCTCACCGACACTCTTTAATATTTACATTAATGGATTGGCAAAACTACTTGAACAATCTACAGCACCCGGCCTCACCCTATATGAATCCAAGGTTAAATTCCTCCTCTATGCCGACGACCTGGTTCTGCTGTCACCAACTAAGGAGGGTCTACAGCAGAACCTGGACCTGCTGGAGTCGTACTGCCAGACTTGGGCCCTGACAATAAATCCCCAAAAAACCAAAGTCCTTGTGTTCCAGCAAAGATCCAAACAACATGGACCCACAATAAATTTCACAGTAGGAACAACCAAAATTGAACAAACCACTCACTACACATACTTGGGCTTAAAAATCAGTTCTACGGGAAACTTCAAACTGGCTGTGAATGAACTGAAAGAGAAAGCAAGAAGGGCTTTCTATGCCATCAAAAAATCAATCCAAATAGAAATCCCAATTAGCATTTGGCTCAAAATTTTCAAATCAGTAATTGAACCAATTGCACTCTATGGCAGTGAGGTCTGGGGACCACTAACACAACAAGATTTTGCAAAATGGGACAAACACCCAATTGAGATCCTACATGCGGAATTCTGTAAAAGTATCCTCCGGACTCAAAGGAAAACAGTAAACAACGCATGCAGGGCGGAACTAGGCCAATACCCATTAATAATCACTATCCAAAAAAGAGCCACCAAATTTTGGAATCACCTACAAATGAGCAACCCCCAATGCTATCACTATGACGCCCTGAAATGCCAAGAGCTGACCATAAAGAAGAATACCCTCAGTCAACTAGTCCTGGGACTCAATAAAGTAACTAATAACAATACTAACAATAACCAGCCCCAGGACAGTGACAGGGTAACACAAAGAATTCGACCCAACACAATCGTCGCTAAGCAAAAGGAAAAATATCTGTCATATTGGGCAGAAACAACAAAAACCCAAAGCAAACTCAATTGCTACTTGGCCCTAAACAGACAATACAACATAGCTGATTACCTGACCATGGTAAAGGATAACAAACTGAGAAGAACCTTGACAAGGTACAGACTTAGCGAACATAGCCTAGCGATCGAAAAAGGCAGACACAGGCAGACCAGGCTGCCAAGAGAAGACAGGATATGCTCTCACTGCAGTCAGGGAGTAGTTGAGACAGAGATGCACTTCCTCACAGCCTGTGGAAAATATCAGGGCATCAGAGAGAATTTCTATCAAAAATTCTCACAAATATGCCCTGAATTCAGAAATCTGACTGACAACCAAAAACTCCCATTCCTACTGGGGGAGGAGAGAAGCTGTGTAACACTGGCGGCACACTATGTTACAGCTTGCCATGAACAGAGGGACAACCAGTAAACTAAGACAAGAGTATATATAAACAAGGCGAAAATATATTTATAAACTCAGGGATATACCTGTTTATACACTGTATGAATGGAACCGCGTTTATGTGTTCAACCATAAATGTATTTTGATGCTTTGGCAACATAAGATGTACCTTATCATGCCAATAAAGCGATTTGTATTGTATTGTATTGTATTGTGTGTAACTGTGTCTGTAACTGTGTCTCTGTAACTGTGTGTGTGTAACTGTGTCTCTGTAACTGTGTCTCTGTAACTGTGTGTGTGAAACTGTGTCTCTGTAACTGTGTCTCTGTAACTGTGTCTCTGTAACTGTGTGAGTGTAACTGTGTCTCTGTAACTGTCTCTCTGTAACTGTGTGAGTGTAACTGTGTCTGTAACTGTGTGTGTGTAACTGTGTGTGTGTGATTGTGTCTCCATAACTGTGTGTGTGTAACTGTGTGTGTGTGATTGTGTCTCTGTAACTGTGTGTGTGTAACTGTGTCTGTAACTGTGTGTGTGTAACTGTGTGTGTGTGATTGTGTCTCTGTAACTGTGTTTGTGTAACTGTGTGTGTGTAACTGTGTGTGTGAGATTGTGTCTCTAACTGTGTGTATCTAACTGTGATGCGCTATCAACAATACCAAAGACTACGAGATGGACTTAAATGAAGTAGGCTTTTATTGACTAAGAACTAGAGCATGCCTCTGCTAGTGAATCCATCCTAAGAGCTCTCGGGGGAAGGGTGGTGAGTCACCTTTATACCCGGGCTTAGGGGTGGAGCCAGGGGCTGAGACATGCCTGGAATTGTACAGGGTTAACAGTGGTTTACCACACAGGCATGTACAGGTTAACAGTGGTTTACCACAAACTGTTCACCTGTAACTGTGTGTGTGTAACTGTATAATGTAACTGTGTCTCTGTAACTGTGTGTCTGTAACTCTGCGAGTGTAGCTGTGTGTCTGTAACTGGGGGAGTGTAACTGTCTCTTTAAAAGTATGAGTCTAACAGTGTGAGTGTAACTGTGTCTCTGTAACAGTGTGTGATGTAAGGAAACTACTAGGCACTTGGTCTAAGCATTAAACAAATCTTTATTCAACTGTTTTACAACATGGAGGTCTAGTTGTGTCCTTCACTAGTTCCAGTTAGGAATGTCTTGTGCAAGCTGGGCCCGTGCCTGAGTATTTATACTCTCCCTGCACAGCACCACCTGCAGGCTACTCAGTTGATTCATGTCAGTGTGTTCGTAACTGTGTGAGTCTAACAGTATCTGTGTAACTGTGTGTGTGTAACTGTGTGTGTGTAACTGTGTCTGTAAATGTGTGTCTGTAACTGTGTGTGTGTAACTGTGTCTGTAACTGTGGGTGTGTAAAGGTGTCTGTAACTGTGTGTCTGTAACTGTGTGTCTGTAACTGTATGTGTGTAACTGTGTCAGTAACTGTGTGCCTGTATGTGTGCAACTGTGTGAGTGTAACTGTGTCTCTGTGACTGTGTCTGTAACTCTGTGAGTGTAACTGTGTCTGTAACTGTGTGAGTGTAACTGTGTCTCTGTGAATGTGTGTCTGTAACTGTGTGAGAGTAACTGTGTCTCTGTAACTGTGTGAGTGTAACTGTGTGTGTGTAACTGTGTCTGTAACTGTGTGTGTGTAACTGTGTCTGTAATGGTGTGTCTGTAACTGTTTCTGTAACTGTGTCTGTAACTGTGTGAGTAACTGCGTCTGTAACTGTGTGTGTGGAACAGTGTTTCTGTAACTGTGTGTCTGTAACTGTGTGAGTGTAACTGTGTCTGTAACTGTGTGAGTGTAACTGTGTGAGTGTAACCTTGCCCCCAATCCCATGTGCCTTAATTTTACACGCTAATCTCTTATGCGGGACCTTATCGAAAGCCTTTTGAAAATCCAAATACACCACATCCACTGGTTCTCCCTTATCTATTTTACCAGTTACATCCTCAAAAAATTCCAGTAGATTAGTCAAGCACGATTTAACTTTTGTAAAGCCATGTTGACTTTGTCCGATCCTGTCACTTTTTTCCAAGTGCTCTGCTACTACATCCTTTAGAATGCACTCTAGCATTTTCCCCACTACCGATGTCAGGCTTACCGGTCTGTAATTCCCCGTTTTCTCTCTACCACACTTTTTGAACAGTGGGGTAACATTAGCTACCCTCCAATCCATGGGTACTGTTCCAGAGCCTATTGAATTTTGGAAGATGACCAGCAATGCATCTACTATTTCTAGGGCCACTTCCTTAAGTACCCTAGGATGTAAATTATCAGGCCCTGGGGATTTATCGGCCCTCAATCCCATCAATTTCCCTAACACCATTTCCCTACAAATACTGATTTCTATCAGTTCCTCCCTTTCATTAGAGCCTATGTTCCCCGACATCTTTGGGAGGTTATTTGTATCCTCCTTTTTGAAGACAGAACCAAAGTATGTATTTAATAGGTCTGCCGTTTCTTTGTTCCCCATTATAAATTCCCCTGATTCTGACTGCAAGGGACCTATGCTTGACTTCACCAATCTTTTTCTCTTCACATATCTATAAAAGCTTTTACAGTCAGTTTTCATGTTCCCTGCAAGCTTATTCTCATACTCTATTTGCCCCCTCTTAATTAATCCCTTTGTCCTCCTTTGTTGGATCCTAAACTGCTCCCAATCCTCAGGTTTACTGCTTTTACTGGCCAATTTATATGTCCTCTCCTTGGATCTTATGCTATACCTAATTTCCCTTGTTAGCCACGGTTGAGTCACCTTTTAAAAAATTTTTTTATGCCAAACTGGGATGAACAAATTCTCTAGTTCATCCATGCGATCTTTGAATGTTTGCCATTGCCCATCCACCGTCAACACTTTGAGTGACATTCCCCAATCAATCCTACCCAACTCGCACCTCATACCATCATAGTCTCCTTTATTTAAATTCAGGACCCTAGTCTCTGAGTCAACTATTTCACTCTCCATCTTAATGAAGAATTCTATCATATTATGATCACTCCAACCCGCACAACAAGATTGCTAATTAATCCTTTCTCATTACATAATACCCAGTCTAAGATGGCCTGATCTCGAGTTGGTTCCTCGACATATTGGTCCAGGAAACCATCCCGTATACACTCCAGGAATTCCTCCTCCACAGTATTGTTACTAATTTGGTTAGCCTAGTCTATATGTAGATTAAAGTCACCCATGATAACTGCTGTGCCCTTATTGCATGCTTCTCTAATTTCCCGTTTAATGCTATCCCCGACCTCTGCATTACTGTTTGGAGGTCTATATACCACTCTCACTAACGTTTTCTGCCTCTTGGTATTTCTCAGTTCTACCCATACAGATTCCACATCATCATTCCTTTCAATTGTGTTAATCCCTTCTTTAACCAGCAATGCTACCCCACCTCCTTTTCCTTTCTGCCTATCTTTCCTGAATATTGAATACTCCTGGATGTTGAGTTCCCAGCCTTGGCCACCCTGTAGCCATGTTTCCGTAATCCCAATCATATCATATTCGTTTACCTCTATTTGCGGAGCTAATTCATCCACCTTATTACAAATGTTCCTCGCATTAAGACACAAAGCCTTCAGGCTTGTTTTTTTAACGCTCTTAGATCTTTTAGAATTATTATTTACTGTGGCCATGTTTGATTTAAACCCTTGGGCCTAGAAATTCGGTGGGCTGCGCCACGAGTTAGCGCCCAAAGAGGGCACTTAGTGGGTTTAGCGCCACTGGCCACGCCTCCCACAAAATTTAGTGGGGCGCTAATGGCGGCGTTAGCCTGTAGTGCTGCGCCGCCACCGATGACGTCATCGGTGTGCGCAGCACCCTGCTACCTCCCCGATCGCGATACTTGGTCACTCCCCCTGCTGTAACGCCGGTCGCAATTTGCGACCGGTTCAGGGGGTCCTACCTGCGGGGGTAGTGGCGCTAATTAAAGGGGATGTGCGGGGCGGCCATTTTTTTGCTGGCCGCCTGCCAGCACCTCATCGTGCCGCCATCCCCGGCCTCCTGAGCCCACCCCCCGGGCAGTGCCGGCTGTGACCCAAGAGCCTGGCACTTCTCGTCGGTGCCGGGCTCTTTTGCCAGCACTCGCGATCTCTGATCGCGCTGGTGCAGGCCTCTCCCATTTAAGAAGGGGAGGAAGGCCTGCAGTACCGCAGCACGCCGGGCCACAGCGAGTGGCGCTGCGGCACGTTGCGCTGCGATATTCAGTTATTAAGCATGCAGGTGCAGCAGGCGGTTAAGAAGGCAAATGGTATGTTGGCCTTCGTAGCAAGAGGGTTCGAGTACAGGAACAAGGATGTCTTGCTGCAGTTGTACAGGGCCTTGGCGAGACCACACCTTGAGTATTGTGTGCAGTTTTGGTCACCTTACCTGAGGAAGGACGTTCTTGCCATGGAAGGAGCGCAGCGAAGATTCACCAGGGTGATACCTGGGATGGCAGGAATGACGTATGAGGAGAGATTGTGTCGATTGGGCTTATACTCACTGGAGTTTAGAAGATTGAGAGGGGATCTCATCGAAACCTATTAAATTCTGTCAGGTCTGGACAGACTAGATGCAGGAAGGATGTTTCTGATGGCCGGGGAGTCCAGAACCAGGGGTCATAGTCTAAGGATAAAGGGTAAGCCATTTAGGACTGAAATGAGGAGGAATTTCTTCACCCAGAGAGTGGTGAACCTGAGGAATTCTCTGCCACAGAGGACGGTGGAGGCCAGTTCATTAAATATATTCAAGAAAGAGTTGGATATATTTCTAAAGGCTAAAGGGATCAAGGGATATGAGGAAAAGGCAGGGACCGGGTACTGAATTTGGATGATCAGCCATGATCGCATTGAATGGCGGAGCAGGCTCAAGGGGCCGAATGGCCAACTCCTGCTCCTATCTTCTATGTTTCTATGTAAGAGGGACACGGGGCGCCCTGAGCAGTGCCCCGCTTCCATTTGGGGCGCTGAAACTGAATATCGGGCTGGCGCAAGCGGCTCCATCCGGAGCGGTAATTCCGGTGCCCAGGCGAGCTTGGCGCCCCAAATGGGGCGCCACCGAATTTCTAGGCCTTGATTTCTCTGCCTGTCACTTTTGTTTTTCTCCTTCCTCTCTTTTGCTTTTATCCTTGTTTCCCTTTCCTCTGTTTCCCCGCTCAGGTTCCCAACCCTCTGCCATTTTAGTTTAAACCCTCCTCCAGAGCATTAGCAAACACTCCCCCTAGGACATCGGTTCCAGCCCTGCCCAGGTGCAGACCGTCCGGTTTGAACTGGTCCCACCTCCCCCAGAACCGGTTCCAATGTCCCAGGAATTTGAATCCCTCCCCCTGGCAACATTCCTCTAGCCATGCATTCATCCGAAATATCCTTCTATTTCCACTCTGACTAGCACGTGACACTGGTAGCAATCCTGAGATTACTATCTTTAAGGTCCTGTTTTTTAATTTACCTCCTTACTCCCTATATTCAGCTTTTAGGACCTCATCCCATTTTTTACCTATATCGTTGGTACCTATATGCACCACGACAACTGGCTGTTCACCCTCCCCCTCCAGAATGATCTGCAGCTGCTCCGAGGCATCCTTGACCCTTGCACCAGGGAGGCAACACACCATCCTGGAGTCTTGTTTGCGGCCGCAGAAATGCCTATCTATTCCCCTTACAATTGAATCCCCTATTAGTATAGCTCTCCCCCTCTTTTTCCTCCCGTCCTGTGCAGCAGAGCCACCCCTGGTGCCAAGAAGTTGGCTGCTGCTGCCTTCCCCTGGTAAACCATCCCCCCCATCAGTATCCAAAGCGGTATATCTGTTTGAGAGGGGGATGGCCACAGGGGACCCCTGCATTACCTGCCTGTGCCTAGTACTCTGCCTGTTGGTCACCCATTCCCTTTCTGCCTGTGCCACCTTTACCTGCGGTGTGACCAATGGATTAAACATGCTATTCACGATGTCCTCAGCATCGCGAATGATCCAGTATGTATCCACTCACTGCTACAGCACTGCAATGCGGTCTGCCAGTAGCTGCAGCTGGACACACTTCCTGCACATGTAGTTGTCAGGGACACAGGAAGTGTCCCTGAGTTCCCACATAGTGCAGGAGGAGCATACCACGTAACTGTGTCAGTGTAACAGTGTGATTGTAACTGTGTGATTGTAACGGTGTCTCTGTGACTGTGTCTGTAACTCTGTGAGTGTAACTTGTTAAATCCGTGAATCTTTAGGTAGTGTGTCCTTCAAATAATCGACAGAGACTGCAGAGGAACAATCAACAGGTGTTTACTGGATGAGGGTTGCTCTAAAAACTAACAGTACAGATCCCTACTCAGGGTTATATACAGGTGTGGTCACTGCCGGTACTACAGTATACAGGAGCTGTAAAAAGTAGTTCTCCCCTTAAAGGTACATACACTACAATTCCTCCCCTTTTAGATTAACAGTACCATAACATTCATTTAACAATTAACACTTTTAACATGCAACATTAACTGAAAATAGTCCATTTATAAATTCAGTCTTTGGGGCGGCTTCCTGATCCTTTCTGGATAGCGCCTTTCCTGAGTGTCTTGCTCTTGGTGCGGAGGCGATTCTGGCCCCCTGTCGTCGGTTGGTTCATCAGCTGCCGATGCTACAGTTTCTGGGGTAGATGCTACCTGTATGTTGGGTTCATTACCAGGTACGCGAGACATGGGGTTGACTCGTTCCTGTGACGCTAGGATCTGGTCGACATGGCGTCTCACAATGTTCTCTCCAACATCCACTGTGTACATTAGTGGCCCCTGCCGTGTGCATATCGTTCCTGGTTACCATTTCTCTGTTCGGTAGTCGCGGGCCAAGACTGGTTGCCCTACATTGAAGCTCCTTGTCGGCTTCTCATTGATGTGCTGGAATTGCTTATTCTCAACATTTCTTCGTACATTTGGTCTGAGCAAATCCAGACGAGATCTCAACCTTCGGTTAAAGAACATCATGGCCGGGGTCTGGTTGGTAACTGCATGTGTCGCATTTCTGTAGGCTAACAGGAAATTGTCCACCTTATGCTGCAGTGGAATGTCGTCAGCGCACATGGCCCTTACTGCCTTTTTAAAGGTTTGTATGAACCTCTCAGCCAATCCATTTGTGGCTGGATGATACGGGGCGGATGTGTAATGCCTTACCCCATTCCTTCTCATAAATTTCCGAAGCTCTTCGGACACAAACTGTGGTCCGTTATCAGAGCAAATCTGCTCTGGCAAGCCGTTCCTGGCAAATATGGTCCGTAGGACTGCAATCGTTTTCTCCGTGGTGGTGGAGGACATTTTGATCACCTCAGGCCATTTCGAGTGCGCATCCACGGCTATTAAGAACATTGAGTCCATGAATGGACCAGCAAAATCAATATGCACCCGTTGCCATGGAGAGGAGGGCCACTCCCATGGGTGTAGAGGGGCATGTGGTGGTGCATTTTGGACCTTCTGGCATCCTGAGCAGCTCTTTGTCAGGTCCTCGATTTGCTGATCGATCCCCGGCCACCACACATAAGCCCTAGCAAGGCTTTTCATTTTCACCCCTCCCAGATGGCCTTCGTGAAGCTCATTGAGCACTCTCTCCCTTAACTTGGGTGGAATTACCACTCGGGATCCACACATCAAGGTCCCCTGGCATACTGACAGCTGTTCTCTTCTGGATGAGAATGCTGGCAAAAGTGAGTTGCCATGTGTTGGCCATCCCTTCACCGTCAAATCATATACCTGAGACAGTGTCGGGTCATTTCGGGTCTCCTTCTCTATATCCGCGTTAGTTACTGGCAAGCGTTCAATTATAGTCGAATAAAATATTTTGACAGGGTCCACTGCTGGTGCTTCCTCTGCAGTAGGCAGTGGCAGGTGTGATAGCCCATCAGCGTTTCCATGCTGTTTCGTGCCCTTATACTCTAGTCATATTGGTTCGCCCCTAGGAAAAGGGACCATCTTTGTAGCCGTTGCGCAGTCATCACCGGAACGCCCTTCATTGGATTAAAGATGGAGACAAGTGATTGGTGGTCAGTCAGCAAGGTGAACTTCTGCCCGTGCAGATAGTGGTTGAACTTTTTCACTCCCCACACTAGGCTGAGGGCCTCCCTGTCAATCTGGGCGTAGTTACGCTCGGCTGAGGTTAGTGACCGAGACGCAAAGGCTACTGGCCTCTCCAAGCTGTCCGGGAATTTGTGCGACAGCACCGCTCCAATACCATAGGGTGATGCATCACACGCCAACCGAATTGGTGGTGCTGGGTTGAAATGAGCCAACACATCTTTTGATGTGATCAATTCTTTGCACTTCTGGAAAGCTCGTTTACATTCGTCATTCCACTTCCATGGTACCCCCGTTTGCAGTAGGGTGTTCAGTGGGTGTAGTACTGTAGACAAATTCGGCAAGAACTTATGGTAGTAGTTCACCAGCCCGAGGAACAACCTCAGTTGTGACACATTTTCCGGTGCTGGAGCCTTGCCTACTGTGCTGTATGTAACCTGTTCCACCTTAAGAGAACTTAAGCCTGGTCCACCTTAAGAAAGGTACTACTTTCTTTGGCTGCTGTATACGTAATACCGGTGGTGACCACACCGGTATATAAGCACAGTGTAATAATATTGTATTCAGTATAGTCCGACCTCCAACCAGTAAAGACCTGTTGAATTTACTCTTGTGGTCTGTGTAGTAATTCTCACTATAACACACAGACTTAACAGTGGCGACGAGTCCGATTCTTACCCTGCTGCAGTAATTTCCACGGCGACTTCGTCCACAGACAGGACGTCGAAGAGAGGTTTCCACCCTCATCACCTACGGGAAGACACGTCGAGCGGCAGGCATCGAGCAACCGGAGTGCAGAAGACATCCTGACCTCGAAGCCTCCATCAGCGACTGTCAGCTTCTTCTAATACCTCGTGGTGGGTAAGCCGGGCAGCGACACGACAGAAAGTCAACCGCGTTGGCTGTACAGACGGGGCTGGGAAGACGGAGGAATAAGGGCGGCGAGGTCGATCGCGACCAGAGATAAGGGCTGGGCCGCTTTCGAGCGAGAGGCGCAGCGCGGGACATCGATCGCGACCGGAGATAAGGGCTGCATTCGGGCTAAAGGCGCAGCGTCTGGGGAAACTGAAGGCGCGAGAGCTGCGGTGAAGCGGGGACAGCGTCGGGGGACGGGTGAAGACTGCCAAGCGTGAAAAAACCGCCATTTTGTGGGCGGAGGACGACGGCAAGAGCGGGAAGCCGCCATCTTAGATAACATTAAAAATACGATAAATTGCTACGATGCCTAAACATGGGAACATTAATGCCTTCGACAGTGATATAGAAGACTGGGCTATGTATGTAGAACGCATACAAAACTATTGTAAGGCAAATAAAATTCCTGAGACAGATAAAGCACTAACATTACTAAACTTAATGGGTGCGAAGACATACGGGCAATTGAAACACCTGTTATCACCAGATGAACCGGCGGATAAGACATTCGAACAGATTGTTACTGTCCTAAAAAATCATCTTAGCCCCACGCCGCTGATGCTAGCGGAACGATTTAAATTTTACGATAGAAGTCAGCTGCAAAATGAAAGCAATGCTGAATATTTGATGGAATTACGTAAGCTAGCAAAATATTGTCAGTTTGGAATGGGACTGACAGAGGCACTTCGAGATGGATTTGTGTGTGGTTTATTTAAACAGGATACACAAAGGCGACTGCTCGAGGAGAATGAGCTGTCTCTCGAAGGCGGTCACTATGGCAGCAGCACACGAGGCCGCAGTGAGAGGCACGGCAGTAATGCAGCTACGGCCACCGGAACTAGGTACAAACAAATTGGGTTTGAGTTCTGTCAAATGTTATCGTTGTGGAAAGACAACGCACGATCAGAACCAGTGTTGGTTTAAAAACCAAGAATGCAGAACGTGTGGCAGGTTTGGCCACATAGCTAAAGTATGCTGGTCAGGAAAGAAGACCAGCAATAAAAAGTCACCGCAAGGAAAATATGCAAAGGTACACAAGGTGACAAAGAACAGTTTGACTGAACAGAAGTTAGATTCAGACGCTAGCAGTAATGAACTGAATAGCTTAAGAATACACAACGTTGGTAAGGATACAGACCTCCAGACAATTTGGGTCACTCTTAAGATAGCAGGAGTCCAAGTAAAAATGGAATTGGACACTGGATCGGAATTGACGGTCATGAATAAGAAAGATTACAGAAGGTTATTCCAACATATTCCCTTACAGGATACGGAGATTATATTGAAAACGTACACGGGGCAAAGAGTGTACCCCATTGGAAAAATAGAGGTAGAAGTGGTCCACAAGGGCGAAGGAAGCCAAGTAATGGACTTATATGTGCTACCTGAAGGAGGTCCACCACTACTAGGACGGGAGTGGATTAGGAAAATGAATATGGACTGGCACGCCTTGAAAGCACTAACGGTAGATTCCGGGGAAACAGCTGTCAAACCTAAACGATTGTCCAGAATATTGGATGAGGCTAAAGAGGTGTTCCAGCCGGGACTGGGAACACTGAGAGGAATTACGGCAAACATCAAGATTGATGAACATGCACAACCAACATTTTTTAAAGCCAGACCGGTACCCTATGCAATACGACCTGCGGTTGAAGCGGAGCTGGAAGCACTAGAACGTTCAGGGGTACTGTCTAAAGTAGATTGGAGTGAGTGGGCTATGCCCATTGTTCCCGTTATGAAACGTCCTGCGAACAATAAGCCAGGAGATCCAGGGAAGGTTCGCATCTGTGGAGATTTCAAGATCACCGTTAATTCGGTGCTTCACACGGTGCAGTATCCGCTTCCACGGATTGAGGATATTTTCGCTTCATTGTCTGGCGGGAAACACTTCACCAAGATAGACCTGGTGCAGGCGTACTTGCAGGTGGAGGTTGAAGAAGAGTCACGCCAATACCTCACGATCAACACGCATCGAGGGTTGTACCGGTACAATAGGCTGGTTTTTGGTGTGGCATCGGCTCCAGCAATTTGGCAGAGGGCCATGGAGCAGGTATTACGGGGAATTCCAGGCACACAATGTTACCTGGACGACATTCTGATCACAGGTGATGGTGATGAACAGCATCTCGCTAACTTGGAACTGGTGCTCAACAGACTGAAAGAGTATGGACTTAGGGTAAATCGGCAGAAATGTGAGTTCTTCCAGAAGCGGACCTCGTACTGTGGTCATGTCATTGACCGGGAGGGGCTTCATAAGTCTCCTGACAAGATAACGGCAGTTGTAAAGGCTCCCGCTCCGGAGAATGTCTCTCAGTTGAGGTCGTTTCTAGGATTAATTAACTACTACCATAAATTTCTGCCAAATCTATCCACGGTGCTGCATCCGTTGAACGCTCTTTTACAGAAAGGGGTACCATGGGACTGGGGCGAAAACTGTAAGAAGGCATTTCGCAAAAGCAAAGAATTGATCACCTCAGAGGAAGTGTTGGCTCACTTCAACCCGACACTGCCTATCCGGTTGGCTTGTGATGCTTCTCCATATGGTATTGGGGCAGTACTCTCACATAAATTGCCAAATGGCACGGAAAGGCCAGTCGCGTTTGCATCCAGATCATTGACCTCCGCTGAGCGCAACTATGCGCAGATCGATAGGGAGGCCCTTAGCCTTGTATGGGGAGTGAAGAAGTTTAATCATTACCTACAGGGCCAATAATTCACACTTCTGATGGACCATCAACCGTTGGTGTCCATTTTTAACCCTAAGAAGGGTGTTTCGGTGATGACAGCACAGCGTCTCCAGAGATGGTCTCTTTTCTTAGGGGCACATCAATATCAGATAGAATTCAAAGGTACGAAACAGCATGGCAATGCTGATGGCCTGTCGCGCCTGCCACTACCTGAAGATGAAGACACGACGGAAGTTGACCCTGTTGAGTTATTTCATTCGACCATTATCGAGTGTTTACCTGTCACCAACTCAAGTATTGAAAGAGAAACCAGGAACGACCCGACACTGTCCAGAGTCTACGAGGTGACAGTGAAAGGATGGCCAACACGGGGTGATCCTCTGTTACCGGCATTCTCGGCAAGGCGAGACCAGCTGTCCGTCTGCCATGGTACTTTGATGTACGGGACAAGAGTGATTATTCCTCCCAAGTTAAGGGAAAGAGTTTTAAAAGAACTACATGAAGGTCATCTGGGGGGAGTTAAAATGAAAAGTCTTGCTAGGGCTTACGTATGGTGGCCGGGTATTGACCAACAGATTGAGGAGTTAACGAAAAGCTGTGCTGGGTGTCAAAAAGTGCAAAATGCACCTCCGATAGCACCGCTACACCCATGGGAATGGCCTTCAGCCCCATGGCAACGCGTACACATTGACTTTGCTGGTCCATTCATGGACTCCATGTTCCTAATCGCGGTGGACACACATTCCAAATGGCCAGAAGTCATCAAGATGAATACCACTACTTCAGAAAAGACAATTGCGGTGTTAAGAACAATATTCGCAAGGAACGGATTGCCAGAACAGATCTGTTCGGACAACGGACCACAGTTTGTATCGGAAGAATTCCAACAATTCTTAAAGAAGAATGGAGTTAAACATTATACCTCTGCCCCATATCATCCGGCGACAAACGGGTTGGCTGAAAGATTTGTCCAGACATTCAAAAAGGCTATTAAGGCCATGAATGATGATCAGATTCCGCTGCAACACAAGGTCGATAAGTTCCTGATGTCATATAGAAATGCCGATCATGCCGTGACTAACCAAAGTCCTGCTATGATGTTTTATAACAGGAGGTTGCAGTCCAAGTTGGACTTGTTAAAACCAAATGTGCGGAGGGAAGTGGAAAACAAACAGTTTCGGCATATTAACAGCAAGACCACTCGAACTTTCGACGTAGGACAACCAGTGATGGCAAGGGGCTATGGAAACGACAAATGGCAGTCCGGAACAATCCGGGCCAGACAAGGCCCTCTGATGTACACCGTAGATATTGGTCATAATGTGATAAGGCGTCATGCGGATCAACTGGTAGAGTCGAGAGCAAGGGTCGAACCCATGGTTGTGACAGAGACAGCTGTGGAAGACGTTCATGAACCTGAAGCATCTACCTCGGCCGAGAATGTATTTGATGATGATGACACGCAATACATTGGCAACCAACTAGAGGAGGCACCTCAACAACAAGAATCAGAGACCACTGAAAGGCGTTATCCAAGCCGAATCAGAAAGCCTCCTGAGAGACTGAACCTTTGAACTGTTATACCTGAAGTTATATATGTATATATGTTATGTTTACTTGGGGATATGACTGTTAAGCTAAAAAGGGAGGATTGTGGTGTATGTAACCTGTTCCACCTTAAGAGAACTTAAGCCTGGTCCACCTTAAGAAAGGTACTACTTTCTTTGGCTGCTGTATACGTAATACCGGTGGTGACCACACCGGTATATAAGCACAGTGTAATATTCAGTATAGTCCGACCTCCAACCAGTAAAGACCTGTTGAATTTACTCTTGTGGTCTGTGTAGTAATTCTCACTATAACACACAGACTTAACAACTACTGCCTCAATCTTTTCAGTGGACTTATGTAACCTCGCTTCATCAATAGCGTGGCCACAATACGAGATCTGCTTCTGGAAAAACTCGCATTTTTGGCGATTTGCTCGGAGCCCATATTCCTTCAATCTAGTGAGCACCTGCTCCAGGTTGGCGAGGTGATCACTGTCATTTTCACCCGTGACCAGGATGTCGTCCAAATAACACTGGGTCCCTGGAATCCCTTGCAGGACTTGATCCATTGCCCTTTGCCAAATAGCCGGAGCTGATGCTACCCCGAACACCAGCCGGTTGTATTGGTAGAGACCTTTATGAGTGTTGATCGTGAGGTACTGTTTCGAGGCTTCTTCTACCTCCATTTGCAGGTACGCCTGGGCCAGATCAATCTTAGTGAAGCGTTTACCTCCAGATAGTGAGGCAAAAATATCTTCAATCCGCGGAAGCGTATATTGTACCGTGTGAAGGACTGGGTTCACTGTTAGCTTAAAGTCCCCACTGATGCGAACCTTCTTTGGTTCCCCAGGCGTATTACTCAACGACCTCTTCATTAAAGGAACGATTGGTGTAGCCCACTCGCTCCAGTCCACTTTGGACAGTACTCCAGAATGTTCCAAACCTTCCAGCTCTGCTTCGACAGCTGGGCGGATCGCATAAGGCACCGGTCTGGCCTTAAAAAAAAACTTTGGGCTTGCATTTTCCTCTATTTTGATCGTCGCTGTTATGCCTTTTAGTGTTCCGAGTCCCTCCTGGAACACTTCTTGTGCGTCAGTTAGCATTTTTGACAGTCGTCCAGGTGTGACGTCGTCATCCTTTTTGGCATCTACCGTCAGCGCTTGTATGGCATGCCAATCTAACTGTATCTTCCGGATCCATTCACGTCCTAGTAGTGGTGGTCCTCCATCTGGCAATACATATAGGTCCATTTTTGGTGTTTCCTTGCCGTTGTATATCACGTTCACCCTTATTTTTCCTTTGGGGTAGACTCTTTGCCCCGTGTACGTCTTCAAGACAATCTCTGTATCTCTCAATGTGAGAATAGCCGCTTGTCGTCCCTTCGGTTTGTGACTGTTAGGGCTGATCCTGTGTCCGATTCCATTTTCACTTGGACTCCGTCTATCTTGAGCGTGACCCAGATAGTTTGGTGATCCTCCATTTTGATTACATCATGTAGTTTCAGACAACCCAGCTCCTTGCTTCCGGAGTCTGTATCACTTTTCTGCCCGTCTGAACTACTCTTCGTCACCTTATGTACCTTTTTGTACTTCTCCTGTGGAGATTTCTTGCTGCTGGTTTTCTTTCCCGACCTGCAGACTCTTGCTATGTGTCCTACTTTTCCACACTGTCTGCACACTTGTCCTTGAACCAACAATCCTTATGGTCGTGTGTTGTTCTGCCGCAGTGATAACACTTCACTGCTCCATATGACATTTCATTTGTGCCATATTCTTGCGGTCTCCGTTGTATCTCTGCAGCGCCCCGTGCGGCTGCTTCGTGTGATACTGCCATGCTGAAAGCCTTGTCCAGCGTAAGATCCTTTTCTGATAGAAGCCGTTCCTGGGTTCCTTCAATTTGAAGCCCACACACAAACTTGTCCCTTAAAGTATCTGCTAGTCCCGTTCCAAACTGGCAGTGTTTCGATAGCTTGCGCAGTTCCGTTAAATACTCAGCATTACTTTCATCTTTATGCTGGTTCCTTTTGTGAAACTTAAATCTTTCTGCTATCAGCAGCGGTGTGGGGTTTAAGTGGTCCTGTAGGATTGCCACTATGCTTTTAAAATCCTTTTCCACTGGCTTCTCTGGGGTTACTAGGTTTCGCAGTAAGCCATACATTTTTGCACCCATGGAATTCAACAATACCAGTGCTTTCCTGGCATCTGGCACTTCATTCGCCTTGCAGTACACTTCTATGTGTTCTACATATGTCGCCCAATCTTCGACTTCATTGTCGAACGCTGTGATACTGCCACTCTTCGGCATCCCTGGGTGTGGTTAGACTGGCTAAAAATGGCATCTCTCACGCTCTCCCTTCTTCTCCACTGGCTCAAAATGGCATCTCCCGCACTCTCCCTTCTTCTCCGCTGCGGCCCAAATGGCGTCTCCCGCGCTTTCCTTTCTTCCCCCGCGGACGCTGCTCAGCCCTTGAACACCAGCCGCACTCTGCGCGTTTTCCTGCGCGCCTCTCTCGTTGATGCTGCTCGGTCCAGAACCCCGGCTGCGCCGTGTGCGCTTTACCCTCTCTCTCTTTTTTTTTCCGTCAACGCCGCTCGGTCTTCAACCCCGGCTGCGCCCTGTGCACTTTACCCTCTCTCTTACCCGTCGACGCTGCTCGGCCTTTTTCTGTGCCGTCGGTCGGCTCCCACCACCGCTGTCTGGGAAGGGTCTGCGCCGCACCTGCTGCCAGCCCGCTGCGCTGGATCGTCGCGACTGGAGAACCAAGCCCAGCTCTCCACAGCCTCCTCTGCGATGAGTTGCAGGTAGGTTTGAATCCACTCGTCGCCACTGTTAAATCCGTGAATCTTTAGGTAGTGTGTCCTTCAAATAATCGACAGAGACTGCAGAGGAACAATCAACAGGTGTTTACTGGATGAGGGTTGCTCTAAAACTAACAGTACAGATCCCGACTCAGGGTTATATACAGGTGTGGTCACTGCCGGTACTACAGTATACAGGAGCTGTAAAAACTAGTTCTCCCCTTAAAGGTACATACACTACATAACCGTGTCTCTGTAACTGTATGAATGTAACTGTGTCTCTGTGAATGTGTGTCTGTAACTGTGTGAGTGTAACTGTGTGAGTGTAACTGTGTGTGTAACTGTTTGTGTGTAACTGTGTCTGTAACTGTGTGTGAGTAACTGTGTCTGTAACTGTGTGTCTGTAACGGTGTCTCTGTAACTGTGTCTCTGTAACCGTGGGCTGGATTTTCAGTGTGCCGTGAGGCTGGCTTTTAGGTGTGCAGCGGGCAAAAATCCCGAATTCAGGGGTCCCGACACCATCCCATTCAAAACCTGCCTCCACGTAAGTTTCAAAGGAGGTGGGTACCCGCCCGCACTGGGACCCGCCGACCCGAGGTGGGCAGGGATTAGTGCCAATTAACTGCCTGTTAACAGGTAGTTAACAGGCAGTTTTTAGCCTAATCCCTATTTTGAGGGGTGTCGTGTGGGATTCCCGATGGCTCCAAACCACACCAAGTTAGAGGAGGTGGACCATCAGGTTGAAGGACTTGGAGGGGTCGAGATGTCGATGTTCAGGTGAGTGATGGGTGAATGAGTGCAATGGTAAGTGTGTTTGGTGTGTCTAAAGTGTGTAAAGAAGTTTAAATTACCTGTACTTACCTCTACAGCCATCCTTCCTTCGGGAGTCCACCATTCAGCCGGCACTGAAAGCAGAATGGCCGCAAGCTGTCAAAAGTGACAGCCTTCAGCTTTCAGTGCCGGCGTGATTTCTAACTGAATCTGCGTAGAAGGACTCAGGTTAGAAGTAAGACTGTCAGTGTTTGACAGCTTCAAACAGCTGTGAAACACTGATATTTCATCTGTCGGCACATCTTGACAGATGAAATTTCAGTCTGTGACGTCACCTGTTGCTGGGTGGCCCTTAATTGGCCTGCTGAGCCCGCTGGGCGGGCTCAACTAGGTCAAGCAAGGGAAAATCGCGCGGATTGGCCACATCTCATAAGAACATAAGAACATAAGAAGTAGGAGCAGCAGTAGGCCATACGGCCCCTCGGGCCTGCTCCGCCATTCAACAGGATCATGGCTGATCCGAACCTAGACTCACGTCCACTTCCCTGCCAGCTCCCCATAACCTCTAATTCCCTTAGCAGCTAGGAAATTGTCTATCTCTGTTTTAAATTTATTTAATGTCGCAGCTTCCACAGCTCTCTGAGGTAGCAAATTCCATAGATTTACTACCCTCTGAGTGAAGAAGTTTCTCCTCATCTCAGTTTTGAAACGGCAGCCCCTTATTCTAAGATTATGCCCCCTAGTTCTAGTCTCACCCATCAGTGGAAACATCCTCCCTGCATCCACCCGATGAAGCCCCCTCACAATCTTATATGTTTCGATAAGATCGCCTCTCATTCTTCTGAATTCCAATGAGTAGAGGCCCAACCTACTCAACCTTTCCTCATAACTCAACCCCCTCATCTCCGGAATCAACCGAGTGAACCTTCTCTGAACCGCCTCGAGAGCAAGTATATCTTTCCTTAAATATGGAAACCAAAACTGCACGCAGTATTCCAGGTGTGGCCTCACCAGTACCCTGTATAACTGCAGCAAGACTTCCCTGCTTTTATACTCTATCCACCTTGCAATAAAAGCCAAGATTCCATTGGCCTTCCTGATCACCTGCTGTACCTGCATACTAACCTTCTGTGTTTCATGCACCAGGACCCCCAGATCACTTTGTACTGCAGCACTTTGCAGTTTCTCTCCATTTAGATAATAACTTGCTCTTTGATTTTTTCTGCCAAAGTGCATAACCTCACACTTTCCAACATTATATTCCATCTGCCAAATTTCCGCCCACTCACTTAGCCTGTCTATGTCCTTTTGCAGGTTTTTTATGTCCTCCTCACTCACTGCTTTCCCTCCCATCTTTGTATCATCGGCGAACTTGGATATGTTGCATTTGGTCCCCTCCTCCAAATTGTTAATATAGATTGTAAAGAGTTGGGGTCCCAGCACTGACCCCTGCGGAACACCACTAGTTACTGATTGCCAACCCGAGAATGAACCATTTATCCCAACTCTCTGTTTTCTGTTAGATAGCCAATCTTCCACCCATGCCAGTAAAGTACCCCCAATCCCGTGATTTTTTATCCTGTGCAGTAATCTTTTGTGTGGCACCTTGTCAAATGCCTTTTGGAAGTCCAAATACACCACATCCACTGGTTCCCCTTTATCCACCCTGTTTGTTACATCCTCAAAGAATTCGAGCAAATTTGTCAAACATGACTTCCCCTTCATAAAACCATGCTGACTCTGTCCGATTAAATTATACTTATCCAAATGTCCTGTTACTGCTTCCTTAATAATGGACTCCAACATTTTACCAACCATAGATGTTAGGCTAACTGGTCTATAGTTTCCAGAATTTTGTCTACCTCCCTTTTTAAATAAGGGCATTACATTAGCAGTTTTCCAATCTGTTGGCACCTTTCCTGAATCCGGGGAGTTTTGGAAAATTACCACCAATGCATCCGCAATCCCTACCACTACTTCTCTCAAGACCCTCGGATGTAAGCCATCAGGTCCAGGGGATTTATCTGCCTTAAGTCCCATTATCTTACCGAGTACCATCTCCTTAGTGATTTTAATCGTGTTTAGCTCCTCCCCCCCTATAGCCCCCTGTTTGACAGTGTTGGGATATTTTTAGTGTCCTCTACTGTAAAGACTGATACAAAATATTTGTTCAGTGTTTCTGCCAGCTCCATGTTCCCCACCACTAATTTCCCGGTCTCGTCTTCTAAGGGACCAACATTCACTTTAGCCACCCTTTTTCTTTTTATATAACTGTAGAAAATCTTGCTATCTGTTTTTATATTTTTTGCTAGTTTACTTTCATAATCTATCTTCCCTTTCTTAATTAATCTTTTAGTTATTCTTTGCTGGCTTTTAAATGCTTCCCAATCTTCTATCCTCCCACTAGATTTGGCTACTTTATATGCCCTTGTTTTCAGTCGGATACTATCCTTTATTACTTTACTTAGCCACGATTGCTGTCTTTTCTTTTACGCCCCTTTTTCCTCAGTGGAATATATTTTTCTTGAAAGTTGTGAAATATCTCCATGAATGTACACCACTGCTCATGTACCGTCTTACACCTTAATCTATTTTCCCAGTCCACTTTAGTCAACTCTGCTCTCATACCTTCATAGTCTCCTTTATTTAAGCTTAGTACGCTGGTTTGAGATCCAACTCTCTCACCCTCCAACTAAATTTGGAATTGAACCATGTTATGGTCACTCATTCCAAGGGGATCCTTTACTAGGACATTTTTTATTAATTCTGTCTCATTACACAGGACCAGATCTAAGATTGCCTGCCCCCTGGTTGGTTCAGTAACATACTGCTCAAGGAACCAGTCCCTAATGCACTCTATGAACTCTTCCTCAAGGCTGCCCTGCCCAATTTGATTAGTCCAGTCAATATGAAAGTTAAAATCTCTCATGATTATAGCTGTTCCCTCATTACAAGCCCCAACTATTTCCTGATTTATACTCCGACCAATAGAGTTGCAACTGTTAGGAGGCCTATAGACTATGCCCACTAGTGACTTTTTCCCCTTATTATTCCTTATCTCCACCCAAACTGTTTCACTATCCTGATCCTTTGACCCAATATCATTTCTCATATTGCAGTGATTCCATCCTTTATTAACACAGCCACCCCACCTCCCTTTCCTTCCTGTCTGTCCTTCCTAATCATCAAATACCCCTGGATGTTTAGTTCCCAGTCATGGTCACCCTGCAGCCATGTCTCCGTAATGGCCACCAGATCATACCCATGTGTAGTTATTTGTACCGTCAACTCGTCTATTTTGTTACGAATGCTGCGTGCATTCAGATAAAGAACTTTTAAATATGTTTTGTGACAATTTATTTCTGCTTTTACCCCCTTTACTAATTTACCTTTATCTTTATATATTCTGTCCCTTCCTGACATGCTCTGGTTTTTAATTCATCCACTGCTGCCTTGCTCTATTGCCTTCTCCGCTGACATTTTTATTTTTCGCTTTCTTGAAACCTCCCCCCCATTAATTAGTTTAAAGCCCTCTCTACAGCCCTAGTTATTCGATTCACCAGGATTCTAGTCCCAGCACTGGCCAAGTGAAGTCCGTCCCAACGGAACAGCTCTCTCCTGTCCCAGCACTGGTGCCAGTGTCCCAAGAAGCAAAACCCATTTCTCCCACACCAGTCTTTGAGCCATGCATTTAACTCTCTGATTTTATTTACCCTAGCCAAATTTGCTCATGGCTCAGGTAGTAATCCAGAGATTATTACCCTTGTGGTTCTGCTTTTTAATTTGGCCCCTAGCTGCTCATACTCCCTCAGCAGAACCTCTTTCCTTGTCCTATCTATGTTGTTGGTACCAACATGGACCACGACAACTGGATCCTAACCCTCCCACTCCAAGTTTCTCTCCAGCCCAGAGGAGACGTCCTTAACCCTGGCACCGGGCAGGCAACACAACCTTCGGGACTCTCGCTCTCGGCTGCAAAGAACCCTATCTATCCCCCTAATGATACTATTCCCTACCACTACAACATTTCTTTTTACTCCCCCCACTTGAATGGCCCCGTGCTCCACGATGCTGTGGCCGGGCTGCTCATCCTCCCTGCAGTCCCCGTTCCCATCCTCACAGGGAGTAAGAGCCTCAAACCTGTTGGACAAGAGCAAGGGCTGCGGCTCCTCCAACACTACCTCCTGGATCCCCATACCTGTCTCACTCATAGTCACACCCTCCTGTCCCTGACCACAGACTACATCTGAATTAGTTAATCTAATTGGTGTGACTACTTCCTGGAACACAGAGTCCAGGTAACTCTCCCCCTCCCTGATGTGTCACAGTGTTTGAAGCTCGGACTCCAGCTCATCAACACGGAGCCGGAGTTCCTCGAGCAGCCAACACTTACTGCAAATGTGATCACTGTGAACATCAATGGTGTCCACCAGCTCCCACATATTGCAGTAGTAACACATCACCTGCTCTCCCATTCTATGTAACTAATTACATTTATTAATATTATTTTTAAATACCCTCTGCCCCAATTCGAGATGATGAATATCACACCTCTATTTAATTGAACTTACCAACTTATAAAGGTTTAAAAGGGAAGGAAAAGTACTCACCAACCAGCCAATCACCTACCAGCTAGGCTGTGATGTCACTTTTGAATTCTGACCTCACCTTGGAATGTTGCCTGTGGAGCCTGTTTAGGCTGCCTCGCCTCACTGCTCCAACTCGGCTCAACACCCGCTGCTGCTCCCGGCTGCCTCGAATGAGCCTCGCCTCGCTGCTCCGCCTCCGCGATGTCTGCTAATCCTGAGACTGGCAGGAAAAACAAGGCCAGAAACAAAACAGAAACAGCATCTAACACCCCACTCACCCTAACTCTCTCACTTACTCTCGATGGAGGCGGGACTACAACCCGAAAGTTGTAGTTCCGCCTCCTTCCCGACTACTGAATGAAAATCCAGCCCTGTGTCTCTGTAACTGTGTGTGTGTAACTGTGTGTGTGTAACTGTGTGTGTAACTGTGTGTGTAACTGTGTGAGTGTAACTGTGTGAGTGTAACTGTGTCTTTGTAACTGTGTGAGTGTAACTGTGAGCGTGTAACTGTGTCTCTGAAACTGTGTGAGTGTAACTGTGTCTTTGTAACTGTGTCTCTGCAACTGTGTGAGTGTAACTGTGTCTCTGTAACTGTGTCTCTGTAACTGTGTGAGTGTAACTGTGTGAGTGTAACTGTGTGAGTGTAACTGTGTCTCTGTAACTGTGTGAGTGCAACTGTGTCTCTGTAACTGTGTGAGTGTAACTGTGTGAGTGTAACTGTGTCTCTGTAACTGTGTCTCTGTAACTGTGTGAGTGTAACTGTGTCCCTGTAACTGTGTCCCTGTAACTGTGTCCCTGTAACTGTGTCCCTGTAACTGTGTGAGTGTAACTGTGTCTCTGTAACTGTGTGAGTGTAACTGTGTCTCTGTAACTGTGTGTGTGCAACTGTGTGATTGTAACTGTGTCTCTGTAACTGTGTGTGTGTAACTGTGTGAGTGTAACTGTGTGAGTGTAACTGTGTCTCTGTAACTGTGTGTGTGTAACTGTGTGATTGTAACTGTGTCTCTGTAACTGTGTGTGTGTAACTGTGTGAGTGTAACTGTGTGAGTGTAACTGTGTGAGTGTAACTGTGTCTCTGTAACTGTGTGATTGTAACTGTGTCTCTGTAACTGTGTGTGTGTAACTGTGTGATTGTAACTGTGTCTCTGTAACTGTGTGAGCGTAACTGTGTGTCTGTAACTGTGTGAGCATAACTGTGTCTCTGTAACTGTGTCTCTGTAACTGTGTGAGTGTAACTGTGTCTCTGTAACTGTGTCTCTGTAACTGTGTGAGTGTAACTGTGTCTCTGTAACTGTGTGAGTGTAACTGTGTGATTGTAACTGTGTCTGTAACTGTATCTGTGTAACTGTGTGTTTGTAACTGTGTGTGTGTATGTGTGTGTGTGTAACAGTGTGTTTGTAACTGTGTGTGTAACTATGTGAGTGTAACTGTGTGAGTGTAACTGTGTCTGTAACTATGTGAGTGTAACTGTGTGAATTTAACTATGTGAGTGTAACTGTGTCTGTATCTGTGTGTTTGTAACTTTTTGAGTGTAACTGTGACTGTAACTGTGTGTGTGTAACTGAGTAGCTGTGTGTGTTATTGTGTGAGTGTAACTGTGTCTCTGTAACTGTGTGAGTGTAACTGTGTGATTGTAACTGTGTGTCTGTAACTGTATCTGTGTAACTGTGTGTTTGTAACTGTGTGTGTAACTATGTGAGTGTAACTGTGTGAGTGTAACTGTGTGAGTGTAACTGTGTCTCTGTAACTGTGTGATTGTAACTGTGTCTCTGTAACTGTGTGTGTAACTGTGTGATTGTAACTGTGTCTCTGTAACTGTGTGATTGTAACTATGAGAGTGTAACTGTGTCTTTGTAACTGTGTCTCTGTAACTGTGTGAGTGTAACTGTGTCTCTGTAACTGTGTGAGTGCAACTGTGTGATTGTAACTGTGTCTCTGTAACTGTGTGATTGTAACTGTGTCTCTGTAACTGTGTGAGCGTAACTGTGTCTCTGTAACTGTGTGTGTGTAACTGTGTGTCTGTAACTGTGTGAGTGTAGCTGTGTCTGTAACTGTGTGTGTGTAACTGTGTCTGTAACTGTGTGAGTGTAACTGTGTGAGTGTAACTGTGTCTCTGTAACTGTGTCTCTGTAACTGTGAGTGTAACTGTGTCTCTGTAACTGTGTGAGTGTAACTGTGTCTCTGTAACTGTGTGAGCATAACTGTGTGAGCGTAACTGTGTCTCTGTAACTGTGTCTCTGTAACTGTGTGAGTGCAACTGTGTCTCTGTAACTGTGAGTGTAACTGTGTCTCTGTAACTGTGTGAGTGTAACTGTGTGAGTGTAACTGTGTCTCTGTAACTGTGTCTCTGTTGATGAGCCGAAGGGCCTCTTTCTGTGCTGTAAAACTCTATAACTGTGTGAGTGTAACTGTGTGAGTGTAACTGTGTGAGCGTAACTGTGTGAGTGTAACTGTGTCTCTGTAACTGTGTGAGTGTAACTGTGTCTCTGTAACTATGTGAGTGCAACTGTGTCTCTGTAACTGTGTGAGTGTAACTGTCTCTGTAACTGTGTGAGTGTAACTGTGTCTCTGTAACTGTGTGAGTGTAACTGTGTCTCTGTAACTGTGTGAGTGCAACTATGTCTCTGTAACTGTGTGAGTGCAACTGTGTCTCTGTAACTGTGTGAGTGTAACTGTGTCTCTGTAACTGTGTCTCTGTAACTGTGTCTGTAACTGTGTGAGTGTAACTGTGTCTCTGTAACTGTGTGAATGGAACTGTGTGATTGTAACTATGTGTCTGTAACTGTGTGAGTGTAACTGTGTCTCTGTAACTGTGTGAGTGTAACTGTGTCTCTGTAACTGTGTGAGTGTAACTGTGTGATTGTAACTGTGTGTCTGTAACTGTATCTGTGTAACTGTGTGTTTGTAACTGTGTGTGTGTATGTGTGTGTGTGTAACTGTGTGTTTGTAACTGTGTGTGTAACTATGTGAGTGTAACTGTGTGAGTGTAACTGTGTCTGTAACTATGTGACTGTAACTGTGTGAATTTAACTATGTGAGTGTAACTGTGTGTGTATCTGTGTGTTTGTAACTGTGACTGTTTCATCAATGCCCTTCCCTCCATCATAAGGTCAGAAGTGGGGATGTTCGCTGATGATTGCACACTCTTCAGCACCATTCGAGACTCGTCAGGTACTGACGCAGTCCGTGTCCATATGCAGCAAGACCTGGACAACATTCAGACTTGGGCTGACAAGTGGCAAGTAACATTTGCACCACACAAGTGCCAGGCAATGACCATCTCCAACAAGCGAAACTCTAAACATCTCCCCTTGACATTCAATGGCATTACCATCGCTGAATCCCCCACTATCAACATCCTGGGGGTTACCATTGATCAGAAACTGAACTGAACCAGCCATATAAATACTGTGGCTACAAGAGCAGGCCAGAGGCTGGGAATTCTGCAGCGAGTGTCTCACCTCCTCGCTCCCCAAAGCCTTTCCACCATCTACAAGGCACAAGTCAGGAGTGTGATGGAATACTCTCCACTTGCCTGGATGAGTGCAGCTCCAACAACACTCAAGAAGCTCGACACCATTCAAGATAAAGCAGCCCGCTTGATTGGCACTCCATCCACCTTCAACATTCACTCCCTCCACCACCGGCGCACTGTGGCTGCAGTGTGTACCATCTACAAGATGCACTGCAGCAACTCGCCAAAGCTCCTTCAACAGCACCTTCCAAACCTGCGACCTCTACCACTTAGAACGACAAGGGCAGCAGACGCATGGGAACATCACCACCTACAAGTTCCCCTCCAAGCCACACACCATCCTGACTTGGACCTGTATCGCCGTTCCTTCACTGTCGCTGGGCCAAAATCCTGGAACTCCCTTCCTAACAGCATTGTGGGTGTACCTACACCATATGGACTGCAGCGGTTCAAGAAGGCGGCTCACCACCATCTTCTCAAGGGCAATTAGGGATGGGCACTAAATGCAGGCCTAGCCAGCCAGCGACGCCCACATCCCATCAATGAATAAAAAAAAACTCTAACTGTGTCTCTGTAATTGTGTGTGTGTAACTTGGTGTGCGTTACTGAGTGTCTGTAACTCTGTGTGTTATTGTGTGTGTGTAACTGTGTGTGTATCAATGTGTGTCTGTAACTGTGTGTTTGTATCTGTGTGAGTGTAACTGTGCCTGTAACTATGTGATTGTAACTGTGTGAGTGTAACTATGTGAGTGTAACTCTGTGTGCAACTGTGTTTGTCTAACTGTGTGTGTATAACTGTGCTGTAACTGTGTTTGTGTAACTGTGTTTGTAACTGTGTCTCTGTAACTGTGTAAAAGTAACTGTGTGAGTGTAATTGTGTGTGTAACTGTGTGTGTGCAACTGTGTGTGTAACTTTGTGAGTGTAACTGACATGAATCAACTGAGCGGCCTGCAGGTGGTGCTGTCCAGGGAGAGTATAAATACTCAGGCATGGGCCCAGCTTGCGCAGGACATTCTTAACAGGAACTATTGAAGAACACAACTAGACTTCCATGTTGTAAAACAGTTGATTAAAGCTTTGTTTAATGCTTAGACCAAGTGCCTAGTAGTTTTCTTATGTCAGTAACTGTGTGTGTGTAACTCTGTGTGTGTAACTGTGTCTGTGTAACTGTGTGTGTGTATTTGTGTGTGTAACTGTGTTTATGTAACTATGTTTAACTGTGTGTGTAACTGTGTGTGTGTAACTGTGTGAGTGTAACTGTATGTTTAACTGTGTGTGTGTAACTGTGTGTATCTATGTGTGTGTAACGGTGTAAGTGTAACTGTGTCTGTGTAACTGTGTGTGTGTATTTGTGTGTGTAACTGTGTTTATGTAACTGTATGTTTAACTGTGTGTGTAACTGTGTGTGTGTAACTGTGTAAGTGTAACTGTATGTTTAACTGTGTGTGTGTAACTGTGTGTGTATCTATGTGTGTGTAACGGTGTGTGTAACTGTGTGTGTGTATCTGTTTCTTTGTGTCTGTGTGTGTGTGTGTATCTATGTGTGTGTACCTGTGTGTGTTTAACTGTGTGTGTATCTGTGTGTGAATAACTGCCCCGCTCTCTCCCCATAGCCCTGTATCAATCCCAAACTAATCCCTCTGCCCCGCTCTCTCCCCATAGCCCTGTATCAATCCCAAACTAACCCCACTGCCCCTCTACGTAACTTGCATGCAAACACACTCACACTCACCCGCTCACAAATGTGCACAGCCCCATGCACATGCACACACTCACTCATATGTGCACACCAATGTTCCCTCTAAACTGCCGCACAGCTGGTCCCGCGCAGATCGGGACTGGCTTTTTGAACATTAAGTTTCTGCGCGAAACTGTGAATGGGCCGCGCAGCCCCTTAAAGTGGTCACACACCCAAAAGTATATTAGGGGGAAACATTGACACATACACACTGTCATAAATCGTAACTTCTACAAGAGGTAACTCAGGAAGTACTGCTGAACGTCCAGCTGAGGGCCCACGCCTGAATATTTATACTCCTCGGACGGCGCTTATGACACACACACAGTCACCCTTTCCAGCAGGGGTCGCGGGATGCTGATCAGGAGCAAGAACACTAACTGAATTTCGCCCTTGCCAGGTGAAAGGCGCGGAGGTTAATTTTACACAGTGCAGGAAACGGATGCGGGACCTTGTGGTCTAAATAGAAATTAAACACAGATTAGTTTGTTTTTGGAAATGGGGCATGAACACACAAATGAGAATTTGGTTTGGGAATTCTTTGAGAGCGGGCAGGAGCAATGAGTAGACAAGAGGTTTTGAGGGAATGGAGCAAGGGAGATTAATAGATGACCTGCAAGGAGTTGGAATTGATGGAGAGGCTTGGGAACAACAAACGTCAGCGAGAGGTTAGTAAAATGGACAATGATTAAGTGAGGGCTTAGATGAGGATGCATCAGTACCATCTGGATGTTTTTAACATATACATTGAAACCCTCATCAAAGACAGTCTGGCTGACTTAGAACTAAGAACAGTAGGGAAATCCCCGATTTTAATCGCTGCACCATTGGTGGCCGTGCCTTCAGCAGCCAAGGCACTGGAATTCTCTCCCTAAACCTCTCCGCCTCTCTCTCCTCCTTGAAGGCGCTCCTTAAAACCTACCTCTTTGGTCACCTGTCCTAATAGTATTATCTAAAACTAGAAAAGAGAGATATTGTAGAGTACATTACCGCAATCTCTCAGGCCATCCCATAGTGCTTCACAGAGAGTTAATTACTTTTGAAGTGCGCCAATGTAGTATGTCAGCCATTTTGCGCACAGCAAGGTCCCACAAACAGTATGTAAGCTGAATAATTTTTGGTGATGTTGGTTAAGAGAGAAATATTGGCCAGGAGAACTCCCCTCTCTCCTTCGAATAGTGCCATGGGATCTCTAACATCCACCAGAACAGGCAGACGAAGCCTTGGTGTAACATCTTACAAAAGACGGCACCTCTGACTGTGCAGCACTCTCTCAGTATTGCACTGAAGTGCCAGCCGAGATTATATGCTCAGGACTCTGGAGTGGGACTTGAACCCACGACCTTCTGACTCAGAAATTAGGGTACTATCCATTGCCAATTAACACATAAGAATTAAATCAGGCAAGTTTGGAATTGGGATTAAAAGTAAATACAGGTACACTATCCCTTATCCGAAAGCCTTGGGACCAGCTGAGTTTCGGTTTTCGGAATTTTTCGGATTCAGAAGGTATTATTATAAGACTGGGAAATTTGTATTTAATATAAATTTTAAAAGTTCAGGCTACCTCTTGCGACTGTTCCGTGTCTCATTCCCCTTCCTGCTTCTCTGGAAAGCCGGATATTGGCTGACTCCTACTAAGCTGGCCGGGTCGGGTGTGGGGGGAGAAAAGAATATCGGACGGGCCACGGTTCAGGTCGGGGTCGGGGGGGTCCGGGGTGGGGGTCGTCCGAGAGGGGTCGGGGTCGGGGGGTTCGGGGTCGGGGGGTCCGGCGTCAGGGGGTTCGGGGTCGGGGGGGGTCGGGGTCTCCGGGGTCGGGGGGGGGTCCGGGCGGGGTCGGGGTCGGGGGGGGTCCGGGGGGAGAAAAGAATATCGGACGGGCCGTGGTTCGGGTCGGGTCGGGAGAAAATAATATCGGACGGGCCGCTGTATTGTTGGGTTCACTCTCCCGGTACCTCCTTCACACTGCCTGGCTCGGCCTGCAATCTCCTACCCAGGAGGGAACTCTGTGACCATCTGCCCTGCTCAGCGTAAGTCGTGCGCCACTCTGGTCATGTCGTGCGCACGACTTACGCTGAACGAAAAAACTTTCGGTTTTTATAGGTTTTCGGTTTTCGGATGTTCGGATAAAGGATAGTCTACCTGTATTAAGAAAACAAAGTCAAAGGAACTAGAAAGAAATAGGAGTTCCCAAAGACCACCAGTGTCAGCAGTATGGATCCAGTGCGGTATTACAGTATTTCACAGAACTTCACAGAAACCCCACAGTGCAGATAGAGGCCATTTCGGCCCATCGAGCCTGCACCGACACATATCCCACCCGATCCCCGTAACCCCTACACCAACACATATCCCACCCTATCCCCATAACCCCACATATTTAATCCCCCTAACACTAAGGGTCAATTTATCATAGCCAATCAGCCTATCCCGCACATGTATGGACTGTGGGAGGAAACCGGAGCACCCGGAGAAAACCCACGCAAACACGGGGAGAATGTGCAAACTCCACACAGACAGTCGCCCGAGGCCAGATTCGAACCCGGGTCCCTGGCGCTGTGAGGCAACAGTGCTAACCACTATGCCACCGTTACAACACAGAAACAGGCCATTCAGCCCATCTGGCCCACACTGGTGTTAATGCTCCACACGAGCCTCCTCCTGTAATGTATGTACCTTTAAGGGGGGAACTACTTTCTACAGCTCATGTATACTGTAGTACCGGCAGTGACCACACATGTATATAACGCTGAGTAGTAATCTGTTGTTTCAGTTGCAGTTTGAACCACGTTGAGTAAACACCTGTTGTACCATTCTCTGCAGTACTTTTCTTATTATTACATGGACGTAACAGTGGCGACGAGCAAGTTCGAACCTACCTGCAACTCTGCATCACCTCCCAGGGATTCGCTCCTGGAGAACAGCGGAAGAAGGTCGAGTCCAGAAGCACGGGCGTCGACCACGGGCAACCGCCCAGTCATCCAGCGGAGATTTGAGCATCGCAGGGGAGGCTGTCGCGAGCCAGGCTTGGCTTTCCAGTCAGGGTGGTCCAGCAAAACGGGCTGGCAACAGGTACTGCGCAGACCCTTCCCGGACAGCGACGGGCTAGAGCCCGACCGAGCGGCACAGAAAAAGGACGAGCAGCGTCGACGGGGGAGAGAGAGAGGGCAGAGCGCACAGGGCGCAGCTGGTGTTCAGGACCGAGCGGCGTCAACGGGGGAGAGAGGCGAGAGAGAGCAGAGCGCAGCCGGTGGTCAAGGGCCGAGCAGCGTCAACGGGGGAGAGAGTCGCGCAGGAAAACGCGAGGCGCTGCCATTGTCACAAGGACCACAGAGAGCGGCGTTGGCAGCAGTGCAGGAGCAACGCACGAAACCCACAGGGCGTCGCCATTTGCCACGAGGACCGCCGAGAGTGGCGTTGGCAGCAGCGCGGGAGAAGCCATTTTAAGCCGCAGCGGGGAAGAAAGGAAAGCGCGGGAGAGGCCATTTTAAGCCAGTCTAACCACACCCAAAAATGCCGAAGCGTGGCAGTATCACAGCGTTTGACAATGAAGTCGAAGATTGGATGACATATGTCGAACGCATAGAAGTATACTGCAAGGCGAATGAAGTGCCAGATGACAAGAAAGCGCTGGTATTGTTGAATTCAATGGGTGCAAAAACGTATGGCTTACTACGAAACCTAGTAACCCCAGAGAAGCCAGTAGAAAAGGATTTTGAAAACATAGTGTCAATCCTACAGGACCACTTAAACCCCACACTGCTGCTGATAGCAGAAAGATTTAAGTTTCACAAAAGGAACCAGCATAAAGATGAAAGTAATGCTGAGTATTTAACGGAACTGCACAAGCTATCGAAACACTGCCAGTTTGGAACGGGACTAGCAGATACGTTAAGGGGCAAGTTTGTGTGTGGGCTTCAAAGTGAAGGAACCCAGAAACGGCTTCTATCAGAAAAGGATCTTACGCTGGATAAGGCTTTCAGCATTGCAGTATCACACGAAGCAGCCGCACGGGGCACTGCAGAGATACAACGGAGACCGCAAGAATATGGCACAAATGAAATGTCATACGGAACAGTGAAGTGCTATCGCTGCGGCAGAACAACATATGACCATAATGATTGCTGGTTCAAGGACAAAGTGTGCAGACAGTGTGGAAAAGTAGGACACATAGCAAGAGTCTGCAGGTCGGGAAAGAAAACTAGCAGCAAGAAATCTCCACAGGAGAAGTACAAGAAGGTACATAAGGTGACGGAGAGTAGTTCAGAAGAACAGAAGAGTGATACAGACTCCGGAAGCAAGGAGCTGGGCTGTCTGAAACTACATAATGTGATCAAAACGGAGGATCACCAAACTATCTGGGTCATGCTCAAGATAGCAGGAGTCCAAGTGAAAATGGAATTGGACACAGGGTCAGCCCTAACAGTCATAAACTGAAGGGACTACAAGTGGCTATTCTCACATATACCCTTGAGAGATACAAAGATTGTCTTGAAGACGTACACGGGGCAAAAAGTCTACCCCAAAGGAAAAATAAGGGTGAACGTTATATATAACGGCAAGGAAACACCAAAAATGGACCTATATGTATTGCCAGATGGAGGACCACCACAACTAGGATGTGAATGGATCCGGAAGATACAGCTAGATTGGCATTCCATACAAGCACTGACTGTAGATGCCAAAAAGGATGACGACGTCACACCTGGACGACTGTCAAAAATGCTAATTGACGCACAAGAAGTGTTCCAGCAGGGACTCGGAACACTAAAAGGCATAACAGCGACGATCAAAATAGAGGAAATGCAAGCCCAAAGCTTTTTAAGGCCAGACCGGTACCTTATGCGATCCACCCAGCCGTCGAAGCAGAGCTGGAAGGTTTGGAACGTTCAGGAGTACTGTCCAAAGTGGACTGGAACAAGTGGGCTACACCCATCGTTCCTGTAATGAAGAGGTCGTTCAGTAATACGCCTGGGGAACCAAAGAAGGTTCGCACCTGTGGGGACTTTAAGGTGACAGTGAACCCAATCCTTCACACTGTACAATATCCGCTTCCGCGGATTGAAGATATTTTCGCCCCGCTATCTGGAGGGAAACGCTTCACTAAGATTGATCTGGCCCAGGTGTACCTGCAAATGGAGGTAGAAGAAGCCTCGAAACAGTACCTCACGATCAACACTCATAAAGGCCTCTATCAATACAACCGGCTGGTGTTCGGGGTAGCATCAGCTCCGGCTATTTGGAAAAGGGCAATGGAACAAGTCCTGCAAGGGATTCCAGGGACCCAGTGTTATTTGGACGACATCCTGGTCACGGGCGAAAATGACAGTGATCACCTCGCCAACCTGGAGCAGGTGCTCACTAGATTGAAGGAATATGGACTCCGAGCTAATCGCCACAAATGCGAGTTTTTCCAGAAGCAGATCTCGTATTGTGGCCACGTTATTGATAAAGATGGGTTACATAAGTCCACTGAAAAGATTGAGGCAGTAGTCAAGGCTCCAGCACCGGAAAATGTGTCACAACTGAGGTCATTCCTCGGGCTGGTGAACTACTACCATAAGTTCTTGCCAAATTTGTCTACCGTACTACACCCACTGAACACCCTACTGCAAACGGGGGTACCATGGAAGTTGAGTGATGAATGTAAACGAGCTTTCCAGAGGAGCAAAGCATTGATCACATCAAAAGAGGTGTTGGCTCATTTCAACCCAGCACTACCAATTCGGTTGGCGTGTGATGCATCACCCTATAGCATTGGAGCGGTGCTGTCGCACAAATTCCTGGATGGCTCGGAGAGGCCAGTAGCCTTTGCGTCTCGGTCACTAACCTCAGCCGAGCGTAACTATGCACAGATTGACAGGGAGGCCCTCAGCCTAGTGTGGGGAGTGAAAAAGTTCAATCACAACCTGCACGGGCAGAAGTTCACCTTGCTGACTGACCACCAACCACTTGTCTCCATCTTTAATCCAAAGAAGGGCGTTCCGGTGATGACTGCGCAACGGCTACAAAGATGGTCCCTTTTTCTAGGGGCGCACCAATATGAAATCGAGTATAAGGGCACGAAACAGCATGGAAACGCTGATGGGCTATCACGCCTGCCACTGCCTACTGCGGAGGAAGCACCAGCAGTGGATCCTGTCGAAATATTTCATTCGACGATAATTGAATGCTTGCCAGTAACTAACGCTGGTATAGAGAAGGAGACCCAAAATGACGCGACACTGTCTCGGGTATATGATTTGACGGTGAAGGGATGGCCAGCACATGGCGACTCACTGTTGCCAGCATTCTCATCCAGAAGAGAACAGCTGTCAGTATGCCAGGGGACCTTGCTGTGTGGATCCCGAGTGGTAATTCCACCCAAGTTAAGGGAGAGAGTGCTCAATGGGCTTCACGAAGGTCATCTGGGAGAGGTGAAAATGAAAAGCCTTGCTAGGGCTTATGTGTGGTGGCCGGGGATCGATCAGCAAATCGAGGACCTGACAAAGAACTGCTCAGGATGCCAGAAGGTCCAAAATGCACCACCACATGCCCCTCTACACCCATGGGAGTGGCCCTCATCTCCATGGCAACGGGTGCATATTGATTTTGCTGGTCCATTCATGGACTCAATGGCCTAGAAATTCACTGGCCTTAGCGCCGCTTTTGAGGCGCTAGAGGGCCTAGCGGCGAAGTTATGGCCTGTTTTGAAATTGACAGGTGCCCTAAATCGGCGGTAGGCCGGTAGCGCTGCGCCGGCACCGATGACGTCATCGGTGTGCGCAGCGTCCCGGTTGCCATGGTAACCCGCCCGAACTCGGAAATTGAGTTGCGGCCGCCTCGCCCGTGGCAGCCGCAAGCAACGTTCTGGCAGAGGTGCCTTACAGAACGTTGCGCCGGCGCATTAAAGGCCCCGCGGCGGCCGGCCGCTTTCCCGCCGCCCGCCTGGCCGCAGCTCCCTCCCCGGACTTCCCCCCCCCCCCCGGAACAGAAGCAAGCCCGGCACTTGTCCGAGGTGCCGGGCTCATTTTTAAAAAGATTATCGCGGGCCGCGGCCGGGTGCAGGCAGCTCCTCCTTAAGGGAAGGAGGAGGCCTGCACTTCCCGAACCTGCCGCACCGCAGCGGGCGCTGCAGCGCCGGAATAGCGCCGAAATTCAGCGCATAGCGCCAGTTTTCAGGCGCTAACAGCTTTCAGCAGCGCCGGCAGCCATTTGGGCGCAGAAGTAGTGAATTTTTGGCCCGCCCAGCGCGACTTAGCTCCGGCACTAACTTCCGGCGCTAAAGCCGTCGCTGCGCCAAAACCCAATTTCTAGGCCAATGTTTTTAATAGCCGTGGATGCGCACTCGAAATGGCCTGAGGTGATCAAAATGTCCTCCACCACCACGGAGAAAACTATTGCAGTCCTACGGACCATTTTTGCCAGGAACTGCTTGCCAGAGCAGATTTGCTGTGATAACAGACCACAGTTTGTGTCCGAAGAGTTTCGAAGATTTATGAAAAGGAATGGGGTAAGGCATTACACATCCGCCCCGTATCATCCAGCCACAAATGGATTGGCTGAGAGGTTCGTACAAACCTTTAAAAAAGCAGTAAAGGCCATGTGCGATGACGACATTCCACTGCAGCATAAGGTGGACAATTTCCTGTTAGCCTACAGAAATGCGACACATGCAGTCACCAACCAGGCCCCGGCCATGATGTTCTTTAACCGAAGGTTGAGATCTCGTCTGGATTTGCTCAGACCAAATGTACGAAGAGATGTTGAGAGTAAGCAATTCCAGCACATCAATGAGAAGCCGACAAGGAGCTTCAATGTAGGGCAACCAGTCTTGGCCCGCGATTACCGAACAGAGAAATGGCAACCAGGAACGATATGTACATGGCAGGGGCCACTAATGTACACAGTGGACGTTGGGGAGAGCATCGTGAGACGCCATGCTGACCAGATCCTAGAGTCACAGGAACGAGTCAACCCCATGCCTCGCCCATACCTACCTGGTGATGAACTCGACGTACAGGTAGCATCTACCCCAGAAACAGTAGCATCGGAAGCTGATGAACCGACGACAGGGGGCCAGAATCGCCTCCGCACCAAGAGCAAGACACTCCGGAAAGGCGCTATCCAGAAAGGATCAGGAAGCCTCCCCAAAGACTGAATTTATAAATAGACTATTTTCAGCTAATGTTGCATGTTAAAAGTGTTAATTGTAATTAGTTTGATATTTAATTGTTAAATGAGTGTTATGGTACTGTTTATCTAAAAGGGGAGGAATTGTAATGTATGTACCTTTAAGGGGGGAACTACTTTCTACAGCTCATGTATACTGTAGTACCGGCAGTGACCACACATGTATATAAAGCTGAGTAGTAATCTGTTGTTTCAGTTGCAGTTTGAACCACGTTGAGTAAACACCTGTTGTACCGTTCTCTGCAGTCCTTTTCTTATTATTACACGGACGTAACACCTCCCACCCCCCTTCATCTCACCCCATCAACATATCCTTCTATTCCTTTCTCCCTCATGTGTTTATCTAGCTTCCCCTTAAATGCATCTATGCTAATCGTCTCAACCACTCCGTGTGGTAGTGAGTTCTGCACTCTCTAGGTAAAGAAGTTTCTCCTGAATTCGTTATTGGATTTATTAGAGGCTATCTTTATTGATGGCCCGAGTTCTGGTCTCCCCGCAGGTTGGGACATCTGCTCTACGTCTATTCTAGCGAACCCTTTCATACTCTTAAAGACTTCTATCAGGTCACCTCTGAGTCTTCTCTTTTCGAGAGAGAAACATAGAAACATAGAAACATAGAGATAGGAACAGGAGTAGGCCATTCGGCCCTTCGAGCCTGCTCCGCCATTCAATGAGATCATGGCTGATCTTCGTCTGAGATCATAGCTGATCTTACAAGTTCAGTACCCCGTCCCCGCCTTTTCTCCGTAACCCTTAATCCCCTTAGCCTTCAGAAATATATCCAATTCTCTCTTGAAAATATTTATTGAATTAGCCTTCACAGCCCTCTGTGGCAGGGAATTCCAGAGGCTCACCACTCTTTGAGTGAAGAAATTTTTCCTCATCTCTGTTTTAAATGATTTGCCCGCTATTTTTAGACTGTGGCCCCTGGTTCTGTGCTCCCCGGCCATTGGAAACATTCTCTCTGAATTCAGCCTGTCCAGGCCTGCCATAATTTTATATGTTTCGATGAGATCCCCTCTCAAACTTCTAAACTCCAGTGAGTACAAGCCCAAACTATTTAATCTCTCTTCGTAGGTCATTCCCGCCATTCCAGGTATCAGCCTGGTGAATCGCCGTTGCACTCTTTCCATGGCAAGAACATCCTTCCGCAGATGGGGCGACCAAAACTGTACACAATACTCCAGATGCGGTCTCACCAGCACCTTGTACAGCTGTAGTAAGGCATCCCTATTCCTATACTCGAACCCCCTTGATATGAAGGCCAACATACCATTTGCCTTCTTAATCGCCTGTTGCACCTGCATGCTCTCCTTCAGTGACTGGTGCACAAGAACACCCAGGTCCCTCTGCACTTCCCCATCTCCCAATCTATTGCCATTTAGATAATAATCTACCCTCCTGTTTTTACCCCCAAAGTGGATAACCTCGCATTTATCCACATTATAGTGCATCTGCCACGTATCCGCCCATTCCCCCAACCTGTCCAAATCGCACTGTAGCCTCCTGACATCCTCATCAGAGCCCACCCCTCCTCCTAGTTTAGTGTCGTCAGCGAATTTGGAAATATTGCATCCAAATCCCTGATCCAGATCATTTATATATATTGTGAACAGCTGGGGTCCCAGGACAGATCCTTGCGGCACCCCGCTGGTCACTGCCTGCCACTCCGAAAACGAGCCGTTTATTCCAACTCTCTGTTTTCTATCCGCCAGCCAGTTCTCTATCCACGTTACTACTTTGCCCCCAATCCCATGAGCCTTAATTTTGCATGACAATCTTTTGTGTGGGACCTTATCGAAGGCTTTCTGGAAGTCAAGGTACACCACATCCACTGACTCTCCCCCATCTATTTTACCAGTTACTTCCTCAAAAAATTCCAGCAGATTAGTCAAACACGATTTACCCTTTGTAAATCCATGTTGACTCTGTCCGATCCTTTCCCCATTTGTCAAGTGCTCCGCTATATTATCCTTAATAATGGACTCTAGCATTTTGCCCACAACCGATGTAAGGCTTACTGGTCTATAATTCCCTGCTTTCTCTCTACCCCCCTTTTTAAATATTGGGGTAACATTAGCTACCCTCCAATCCACGGGTACTGTTCCCGAGTCAATGGAGTTCCGGAAGATGATCCTTAGAGCATCTGCTATCTCCAGGGCCACCTCCTTAAGTACCCTAGGATGTAGTTTATCAGGCCCCGGGGATTTGTCGGCCTTCAGTCCCCTCAACTTACCCAACACCATATCCCTAGAGATACTAATTTCTGTCAGCTCCTCCCTCTCATTAGTCCCTATGTTTGCCGATATTCCTGGGAGGTTATTTGTGTCCTCCTTTGTGAATACAGAACCAAAGTATGAGTTTAATCGGTCTGCCATTTCCTTATTCTCCATTATATATTCTCCCGAATCGGACTGCAAGGGACCGACTTGGGATTTTACCAGTCTTTTCCTCCTGATATACCGATAAAAGCTTTTGCAGTCTGTCTTTATGTTTGCTGCAAGTTTACTTTCGTATTCTATTTTCCCCTTCCTGATTAATCCCTTTGTCCTCTTTTGCTGTATCCTGTACTGCCCCCAATCTTCCGGTCTGGTGCTTTTTTTTGCCAGTTGATATGCCCTTTTTTTTGATTTTATGCTGTCCCTAATTTCCCTCGTTATCCACGGTTGAGTCACCTTTTTAGGTTTATTTTTATGCCAAACCGGTATAAACATGTTCTGGAATTCTTCCATTCTATCTTTGAATGCTTGCCATTGTCTATCCACTGTCAATCCCCCCAGAAACACCACCCAATCAATCTTACCCAATTCCCGTCTCATACCCTCGTAATTCCCTTTATTTAAGTTCTGGACCTTAGTCTCTGATTCAATTTCCTCACTCTCCATCTCGACTGAGAGCTCGATCATATTATGATCGCTCTGACCCAAGGGGCCCCATACAAGAAGATTGCTGATAAGTCCCTTCTCATTGCACAATACCCAGTCTAAAATGGCCTGATCTCGAGTCGGCTCCTCGACATATTGGTCCAGATAACCGTCCCGAAAACATTCCAGGAATTCCTCCTCCTCAGAATTTTTACTAATTTGGGTAGTCCAATCAATATGTAAATTAAAGTCACCCATGATGACAGCTGTGCTCTTATCGCACGCTTCTCTAATTTCCCTTTTTATGCCTTCCCTCACCTCCATATTACTATTTGGAGGCCTATATATCACACCCACTAACGTTTTCCTCCCCTTGCTATTTCTCATTTCTACCCATACAGATTCCGTTTCATCCGAGTTAATATCCTTCCTTTCCATTGCATTAATCCCCTCCTTTACCAGCAATGCTACCCCACCTCCCCTACCTTTTTGCCGATCCTTCCTAGTTACCAGCCTGTTTAATATTTCCTAATAGGTTCAGGGCGCGAAATTCGGTAACTCCCCATTTCGGGGTGGTGACGCTGGCGAGGCGGGACATCCTGCGCCTGGCGAGGAAGTCCCGTCCCAGCAGTGAAATTTGCCTTACTGCCCTGCCCAGGAAGTGGAGTGCAATGTCGGGTGCGCCACTTCCTGGTGGGGCGGTAACTGAGGCGATGTTGGGGCGCGATCCGCAGCGCTTTGCGGAGGATCAGCAGGGCGCTGCAGCGTTTTAACGCCCCTCCCCTTCAGTTAAAGGGGAGGGGCGCTACGCACTCTGCAGGGCCTCCGATGGCCGCAACTAGGCCAGCAGGGCGGCGTGGTGCCACAGCTGCAGCCCGGCACAGAGACGCGGTGCCAGGCTGCGTGATGGCGGCCAGGACCACGCCACGGTCCACCACGGAGGGTCATCCTGGGGGTCACCCCCAAAAAAATAAAATAGCAGCGCGGGTGACGGCTGCACCTCCCCTTTAATTACCAGCCCGTGAGCGGAGGTCAGCCTGGCTCGCGACCCGCGAGGCTGGCGCTGACACTGTCCATAGCAGCCTTGTGGGGTGCAGCTGAATTTCTGCCGCAGGGCGGTAAGGGGTTGCCACGCACGGTGATGTCGTCATCGCCGGAGGCGCTACAACCCGGTGTGCTACCGGTGAGGGCACGTTGCTATCGGGTAGCGCCTCAAAAACGCCCCACCGAATTTCACGGGAGATGCTTTTTTCGCCCCCCTGGGCGATAACCCCTTTGCGTCTTGTTAGCGCCCCCCAGAGGTGCTAACGGCAGGCACAAAGGAGCCGAATTTCGCCCCCTACAACCCCTCAGTTCACAGTGCTCCAAGTGTGGTCTAACCATGGTTATATATCAGTTTTATATAACTTCTCTGCTTTTCAATTCTATCCCTCTAGAAATGAACCCCAGGGCTTTTTTATGGTCTTATGAACCTGTGTTGCTACTTTTAGTGATTTGTGTATCTGTACCCCCAGATCAACTCTGTTCCTCTTACTTATTTTCCAAGGAGTATATGGCCTCCTTATTCATCCTATCAAAATGTACCACCTCATACTTATCTATATTGAAGTTCATTTGTCCTCCTTATTCTTATTACGCTGATGACACTCAGCTGTATCTCAGCACCAGCTCTCCTGACTCTGATTTGTCGCACTGCTTGTCCAATATCCAATATTGGATGAGCAGAAAATTCCTCCAACAAAATATTGCTAAGACTGAAGCCATTGTCTTCCGGTCCTGGCCACAAACTGCCATCCCTGGCCACCATTCCCATCTCTGGCCACCATTCCCATCCCTGGCCACCATTCCCATCCCTGGCCAGCATTCCCATCCCTGGCCACCATTCCCATCCCTGGCCACCATTCCCATCTCTGGCCACCATTCCCATCCCTGGCCACCAGTCCCATCCCTGGCAACCATTCCCATCCCTGGCGACCATTCCCATCCCTGGTCACCATTCCCTTCCCTGGCCACCATTCCCATCCCTGACCACCATTCCCATCCCTGACCACCATTCCCATCCCTGGTCACCATTCCCTTCCCTGGTCACCATTCCCTTCCCTGGCAACCATTCCCATCCCTGGCCACCATTCCCATCCCTGGCCACCATTCCCATCCCTGGCCACCATTCCCATCCGTGGCCACCATTCCCATCCCTGGCAACTGTCTGAAGCTGAGCTTTGCAACCTTGGTGTTGTGTTTGATCCCGAGATGAGCTCCCGACCACATATCCGCTCCATCACTAAGACCGCCTACTTCTATCTCCATAACATCGCCCGAATCCACCCCTGCCTCAGCTCAGCTGCTGCTGCAACCCTCATCCATGTCTTTGTTACCTCTAGACTAGACTATTCTAAAGCTCTCCTGGCCGACCTTCCATCTTCCTCCTACAGAGACTTGTGCTCATCCAAAACTCTGCTGCCCTCCTCTTTAATCGCAACAAGTCTCGTTCACCCATCACCCCTGTGCTTGCTGACCTACACTGGCTCCCAGTCCGACAACACCTCAATTTTAAAATGCTCAACCATGTTTTCAAATACCTCCATGGCCTCGCCCCTCCCTATCTCTGTAGCCTCCTCCAGCCCTACAAGCCTTCGAGATCTCTGCACTACTCCAATTCTGGACCCTTGCATATCCCCGATTTTCATCATACCACCATTATGGCCGCGATTTCAGCTGGCTTGGCCTTAAGCTCTGGAATTCCCTCCTTAAATCTCTCCGCCTCTCCACCTCTCTCTCCTCCTTTAAGGTGCTCCTTAAAACCTATCTCTTTGACCAAACCTTTGGTCATCTCTCCTGATGTCTCTTTCTGTGGCTTGGTGTCAAAATGTTTTTATTGATAACACTCCTGTGAAGCACCTTGGCATGTTTTGCTACATTAAAGGCGCTATATAAATGCAAGTTGTTGTTGTTATTCTTCCCACCAAAATCTACCACCTCACACTCATCCCTATTGAAGTTCATTTGCCAATCACGCGCCCATTCTGCAAGTTTATTAGTGTCTTCCTGTATTTTGTCACAGTCCTCTGTATTAGCTGCACCCCCCAATTTGGTGTTGTCTGCAAATTTTGAAAGTGTACTTCCGGCTCCCGAGTCCGAATCATTTATCTAAATGGTCAATAACAGTGGTTCCAGCACTGATCCTTGTGGAACATCACATCCCATCATTTGCCAATCTGAGTAACTACCGTTAGCCCCTACTCTCTGTTTTCTGTTTTGTAGCCAGCTTGATACCCGTTCTGCTGTTTGTCCCCTGACTCCACATGCTCTGACCTTATTCATGAATCTACTATGCAATAACTTATCGAAGGCCTTTTGGAAATCCAAGTATATTATGTCTACTGCATTACACATATCTACCCTTTCTGTTAATTCTTCAAAGAATTCAATAAGGTTGGTCAAGCATGACCTGCCCTTTTGATATTCATGCTGACAACTCTTTATTATATTTTCAGTTCCAAGATGTTTTTCTATTACATCTTTGATTAAGGATTCCATTATCTTTTGACGTTAAGTCTATAGTTCCCTGGACTTGTTATATCTCCCTTTTTATAAATAGGAATCACATTAGCTGTCCACCAGTCCTCTGGCACTAATCCCTTTGCTAATGAATTTTTCTGTATATGTAAGAGTGCCTCTAATAGATCAAGTTATTTCCTTGGGTATTCCAATACCAACAGATGGGAATAGCAATGAAGGGGTTAAACTGAGGGCTGCATTTATAAAACAGATATTTTATTTAATTCATTCTTAGAATGCGGGCATCGCTGGCAAGGCTGGCACTGATTGTCGATCCCTACTTACTTGAGAAGGTGGTGGAGAGCCTTCTCCACACACGTCATCCTGACTTGGACATATATTGCCCGTTTCTTCATCGTCACTGGGTCAAAATCCTGGAACTCCCTCCCTATCAGCAACACACCAAGGCTTCTTCGACAGTACCTCACAAACCCGTGACCTCTACCACCTTGAAGAACAAGGACAGCAGGTGCATGGGAAGACCATCACCTCCAAGTGTCAGCCATGGCTCAGTGGGTAGCACTCTCTAGGTGGGAGGGGCTAGGAGTGAGCAGGTGCTGCTGGATGCTTAACTACTGCAGGGAGTTGGAGTGAGTGTGTAAAAAGTTGGTGATGAGTTTTGGGGAGGTTTTCAGGTTTTAGGGCCCCTCAGAGGACAATGATCCCAGGAAGAATTTATTCAGGGGAGAAAGTGTTGGAGGAAGGGAGAAAAAAGGCCCAAATATTTGGGCCGGGACCCCCAAGAAGTTTGGAAAAGAAAACACGGTGCTGGTTCAGTGCGAGGATCGGGAGATACGAGCTTGGGATATTATCCAGGTGGTACATGAGGACTGCGGCGAGGGAAGCTGCTTTGCCTGCCGGCCAAATCCGAATGTTGGGTTTGAGGTGACGGTTGGTGACCGAGAGGAGATGGAAAGACTTTTGCTGAGTTTGAAGGTTGGAGATAAGTTCTTGGAGGTATCTCTGCTATATTCTGAAGAGGTGGTGGTCTCATTCTTAAACCTGCTGGTTTATATTGATGATGATGTGCTAATAAAAAATTGGAGTCGTGGGACATTAAAATTTGCTTGGCAATAAAGAGGAGATACTATCCAGGAACGCCGGTAGCAGATGGAACCCGTTATGTAAAGGTGCGGTTCCCAGAGAGGGTGAAGTCATTGCCGTATAGCATGAAATTCAAGACAATGGAAGGAGTGCAGTACCTCCAGGTACTGCATGATAACCAGGTGAAGGTTTGTTATTATTATCTTGGACACGACCATCTTGTAAGAAGCTGTCCAGACTTGTACTGTTCTAACTGCGGCGAGTCTGGACACATCGCTTGGAGCTGCAAGGGGGAGAGCTGTGGGGTGTGTCACAAAGGCCCCACCCGCTGTGGGTGTGAGGCAGAAGGAAGCCCCTTGAGTGACGAGAAGATGGGAGAAGGACAAGGAGCAGGAGGTGTGAGTGGAGTGGCTGGAGGAGCGGAGCAGTTAGAATCATAGAATCATAGAAAGTTACAGCACGGAAGGAGGCCATTTCGGCCCATCATGTCTGCGCCGGCCAACAAAGAGCTATCCAGCCTAATCCCACTTCCCAGCTCTTGGTCCGTAGCCCTGCAGGTTAGAGCATCCCAAATGCACATCCAAGTACTTTTTAAATATGGTTCGGGTTCCTGCCTCTACCACCCTTTCAGGCAGTGAGTTCCAGACCCCCACCACCCTCTGGGTGAAGAAAGTTCCCCTCAAATCCCCTCTAAACCTTCCAGAAATTACTTTAAATCTGTGCCCCCTGGTTTTGGGCCCCTCTTCTAAGCAAAATAGGTCCTTTATATCCACTTTATACACCTCAATAAGGTCTCCCCTCAGCCTCCTCTGCTCCAAGGAAAACAGACCCAGCCTATCCAATCTTTCCTCATAGCTAAGATTCGCTACTCCCGGCAACATCCTTGTAAATCTCCTCTGTACCCTCTCTAGTGCAATCACATCTTTCCTGTAATGTGGTGACCAGAACTGCACGCAGTACTCTAGCTGAGGCCTAACTAGTGTTTTATACAGTTGAAGCATAACCCCCCTGCTCTTGTATTCTATGCCACGTCTATTAAAGTCAAGCATTCCGTATGCCTTCTTAACCACCTTATCTACCTGGCCTGCTACCTTCAGGGATCTGTGGACATGCACTCCAATGTCCCTTTGTTCCTCTACACTACTCAGCGTCCTACCATTTAATGTGTATTCCCTTTCCTTGTTAGCCCTCCCCAAATGCATTACCTCACACTTCTCCGGATTGAATTCCATTTGCCACTGTTCTGCCCACCTGACCAATTTATTGATATCTTCCTGCAGTCTACAGCTTCCTTCTTCAGTATCAACCACACAGCCAATTTTAGTATCATCTGCAAACTTCTTAATCATACACCCTATATTCAAGTCTAGATCATTGATATATACCACAAAAAGCAAGGGGCCTAGTACTGAGCCCTGCGGAACCCCACTGGAAATAGCCTTCCAGTCACAAAAACACCCATCAACCATTACCCTCTGCTTCCTGCCTCCGAGCCAGTTTTGAATCCAACTTGACACTTTGCCCTGGATCCCATGGGCTTTTAACTTCGTGACCAGTCTGCCATGTGGAACCTTATTAAAAGCCTTGCTAAAGTCCATATACACTACATCAAACACACTACCCTCATCTACCCTCCTTGTTACCTCCTCAAAAAATTCAATCAAGTTTGTCAGACACAACCTTCCCTTAACAAATCCATGCTGAATATCCTTGATTAATCCATATCTTTCTAAATGAAGATTTATCCTGTCCTTCAGAATTCTTTCCAATAATTTCCCACCACCGAGGTTAGGCTGATTGGCCTGTAATTACTCGGTCTATTCTTTTCTCCCTTTTTAAACAAGGGTACCACATTAGCAGTCCTCCAGTCCTCCGGCACCACACCTGAACCCAGAGAGGATTGGAAAATGATGGTCAGAGCATCTGCTATTTCCTCTTTTGCTTCGCTTAACAGCCTGGGATACATTTAATCCGGGCCTGGGGATTTATCCACTTTTAAAGCTGTTAAACCCCTTAATATTTCCTCTCTCACTATGTTTATTTCATCTAATATTTCACACTCCTCCTCCCCGATAGCAATGTCTGCTTCACCTCTCCTTTGTGAAAACAGGCGCAAAGTATTCATTAAGAACCCTACCGACGTCTCCCGCCTCCACACACAGATTACCCTCATGATCTCATGAGCGTGTAAGGTTAAGGCACATGGGATTGGGGGCAAGGTATTGACTTGGATAGAGAACTGGTTGGCGGACAGAAAGCAGAGAGTAGGAATTAACGGGTCTTTTTCCGAGTGGCAGGCAGTGACTAGTGGGGTATCGCAGGGATTGGTCCTTGGACCCCAGCTATTCACAATATACATTAAAGATCTAGATAAGGGAACTAGATGTAATATCTCCAAGTTTGCAGACGACACAAAGCTGGGTGGGCGTGCGTGCTGTGAGGAGGATGCCGAGAAACTCCAGTATGATTTGGACAGGTTGGGTGATTGGGCAGAAGCGTGGCAGATGCAATATAACATGGATAAATGCGAGGTTATCCACTTTGGTGGCAAAAACAGAAAGGAGACTATTATCTGAATGGCAATAGATTGGGAGAAGGGGAAGTGCAACGAGACCTGGGTGTCCTTGTGCACCAGTCGCTGAAGGTACGCATGCAGATGCAGCAGGCGGTTAAGAAGGCAAATGGTTTGAGTACAGGAGCAAGGATGTCCTGCTGCAGTTGTACAGGGCCTTGGTGAGACCACACCTTGAGTACTGTGTGCAGTTTTGGTCGCCTTATCTGAGGAAGGATGTTCTCGCCATGGAAGGAGTTCAGCGAAGATTCACAAGGCTGATCCCTGGGATGGCAGGAATGACGTATGAGGAGAGATTGGGTCGATTGGGCTTATACTCACTGGAGTTTAGAAGAATGAGAGGGGATCTCATCGAAACTTATAAAATTCTGACAGGTCTGGACAAACTAGATGTAGGTAGAATGTTCCCGATGGTCGGAGAGTCCAGAACCAGGGGTCATAGTCTAAGGATAAGGGGTAAGCCATTTAGGACAGAGATGAGGAAGAATTTCTTCACCCAGAGAGTGGTGAACCTGTGGAATTCTCTACCACAGAAGGCGGTTGAGGCCAAGTCTTTAAATGTGTTCAAGAAGGAGTTAGATATATTTCTTAGAGCTAAAGGGATCAAGGGCTATGGGGAGAAGGCAGGGACAGGGTACTGAATTTGGATGATCAGCCATGATCTCATTAAATGGTGGAGCAGGCTCGAGGGGCCGAATGGCCTACTCCTGCTCCTATCTTCTATGTTTCTATGCTCGCTCCGTATCTGTCTCTTTCTCTGTATATTTCTTTCTCTCTTTCCCTCTCTCTCGTACACTGTAAGGTGCCAGTGTTTGAGAGCGACGGTTCATATTTTGATGGTGACAGTCACTCACCTGTGCCTCCAAAACAAAACAAAAATAAGTTGCCCAGCAACTTCCAAGAGGCAATGTCCCTTTGTGTCAGTGTGGAGTGGGGGGAGGGCAGCAGATTAGAGCATGTTTCCCTCACTCGCACCCACCATTGGCGGCCATGCCTTCAGATGCCAAGGCCATAAGTTCTGGAATTCCCATCCTAAACCTCTCTGCCTCTCTGCCTCTTTCCTCCCTCTTTGACCAACGTTTTGGCCACCTGTCCTAATATCTCCTTCTGTGACTCGGTGTCAATTTTTGTTTGATAATCGCTCCTGTGAAGCACCTTGGGACGTGTGGGATGTTTGTGTCAGCCGTGGCTCAGTGGGCAGCACCCTCGCCTCTGAGTCAGATGGTTGTGTGTTCAAGTCGCCCCTCCAGAGACTCGAGTACAAAAATCTAGGCTGACGCTCCCAGCGCAGTACTGAGGGGGTGCTGCACTGTCGGAGGGGCCGTCTTTTGGATGAGACGTTAAACCGAGGCCCCGTCTACTCTCTCAGGTGGACGTAAAGGATCCCATGGCACTATTTCGAAGAAGAGCAGGGGAGTTCTCCCCGGTGTCCTGGGCCAATATTTATCACTCAATCAATATCACTAAAACAGATTATCTGGTCATTATCACATTGCTGTTTGTGGGAGCTTGCTGTGCGCAAATTGGCTGCCGCGATTCCTACATTACAACAGTGACTGCACTTCAAAAAGTACTTCATTGGCTGTAAAGCGCTTTGTGCTGTCCGGTGGTCGTGAAAGGCGCTATAGAAATGCAAGTTGCTGTCACCAGCTCATTTATTCCCTCCTTATTCTGAAGGCACCAGGACCTGTTGTAGCGCCCCCTTTCTGTCACTCCGGCTGAGGTGCGCTAACTCAATATAGGCCGGGGATGGAGCCTGCGATTTTCCTGCTCTGTATGGTCCACACAGGAGCTGTGAATCTAATAGCTGAGTCATCGGGCACATGGGGCAAGGGCGGGGGTGGGGGGCATGGAGGGGCAGGCCTTTCCACTGAAGAATTTTTAGTCTAAAAAAGCGATTTTCACACAATTCAGCGCAATCTTTGAAAAACAGTTTTTGCATTGTTTGCGAAAGAGAGAAATGGAAAGAGAAGGAAAACACAGCACATCCTGCTGGATATCGGCAGTGCCTAACGATCCGCTAACAATGACTGCGTGATGAAACATTCATGGCTATTGTTTGTCCACGTTTCATTTGAAGTTGGTGAGATTTCCTGCCCCTATGTTTGGGTTGTGCAGTCGGGCTCCGTGCGTATTTCCTAAACATGCAATCGCGCTTCTCATCAAAGGCCCACAGCGGCCCCACAGGAGGACGACACCTTCCAGAAATACCACAAGGTCAGAAGGAAATTTTTCCCACTGCCCTATCTATGGGTCCTGGCCAGTTAATAGTGGAGACCTGCTGAAGTGTCAACGTATAGGAAGGGAAGCAATAGGGTGAGAAGGGATTGACAGCATTTAACTGTTTGCTTGACTGCAGCAAGGAAGGTGTTACAGACAGGATGAATCCCACCCTGTCATTCAACTCCAGTGTATATATGTATACTCTATATATAAACCATCCAAACCCCTCGATTAGATTCCAGCCTGTAACTCACTCCCGGGTATCTGTTATTCTATATATAAACCATCCGAACCCCTCGATTAGGTTCCAGCCTGTAACTCACTCCCGGGTATCTGTTATTCTATATATAAACCATCCGAACCCCTCGATTAGATTCCAGCCTGTAACTCACTCCCGGGTATTTGTTATTCTATATATAAACCATCCAAACCCCTCGATTAGATTCCAGCCTGTAACTCACTCACGGGTATCGGTTATTCTATATATAAACCCCCGACCCCCTCGATTAGATTCCAGCCTGTAACTCACTCCCGGGTATCTGTTATTCTATATATAAACCTCCCGAACCCCTCGATTAGATTCCAGCCTGTTACTCACTCCTGGGTATCCGTTATTCTATATATAAACCCCCCGAACCCCTCGATTAGATTCCAGCCTGTAACTCACTCCCGGATATTTGTTATTCTATATATAAATCCCCCGAACCCCTCGATTAGATTCCAGTCTGTAACTCACTCCCGGGTATCTATTATTCTATATATAAACCATCCGAACCCCTCGATTAGATTCCAGCCTGTAACTCACTCCTGGGTATCTGTTATTCCATATATAAACCCCCCGAACCCCTCGATTAGATTCCAGCCTGTAACTCACTCCCGGATATTTGTTATTCTATATATAAACCCCCCGAACCCCTCGATTAGATTCCAGTCTGTAACTTACTCCCGGGTATCCGTTATTCTATATATAAACTCCCCGAACCCCTCGATTAGATTCCAGCCTGTAACTCACTCCCGGATATTTGTTATTCTATATATAAACCCTCCGAACCCCTCGATTAGATTCCAGCCTGTAACTCACTCCCGGGTATCTGTTATTCTATATATAAACCACTCGAACCCCTCGATTAGATTCCAGCCTGTAACTCACTCCTGGGTATCCGTTATTCTACATATAAACCACTCGAACCCCTCGATTAGATTCCAGCCTGTAACTCACTCCTGGGTATCCGTTATTCTATATGTAAACCCCCCGAACCCCTCGATTAGATTCCAGCCTGTAACTCACTCCCGGATATCTGTTATTCTATATATAAACCACCCAAACCCCTCGATTAGATTCCAGCCTGTAACTCACTCCCGGGTACCTGTTATTCTATATATAAACCATCCGAACCCCTCGATTAAATCCCAGCCTGTAACGCGCTCCCGGGTATCCGTTATTCTATATATAAACCACCCAAACCCCTCGATTAGATTCCAGCCCCAAACAGGAAGCCTGAGATGAGGCATATGCGGAATCATGGCCTAATTTCAGGCCTTTCCCCCACTTTCCCGTCGGATTTACGGTGAGAGAGCACTTGGAGAACAGCAGATCTTTGGCTCTAAAACCTGTAGAAAAAACTGTGTCTCTATCTCTCACTGTCTCTTTCTGTCCCTCTCCATCTGACTGTCTCTCTCTAGCTCTAGCTCTCTCTCTCTCTCTCTCTGTCTCTATCTCTCTGTCTCTCACTGTTTGTCTGTCTCTCACACTCTATCTGTCTCTCTCTATCCATCTCCCTTTCTGTCTCTCTGTGTCTCTCCATCTGTCTGTCTCTCTGTCTCTCAGTCTTTGTCTGTCTCTGTCTCCCTATCTGCCTTTCTGTCTGTCTCTCTCTGCCTCCCACTCTCTCTTTGTCTCTGTTTCTCTCTATCTGTCTCCTCTGTTTTTCTCTGTCTGTGTCTTTCTCTCTGTCTCTGTCTCTTTGTCTCTGTCTCTCTCTGTCTTCTGTCTCTGTCTCTCCCTCTGTCTCTCTAGCTGTCTTTCTCTCTCGGTCTCTCTCTGTCTCTCTATCTATCTTCTCTCTGTCTCTCGTTCTGTCTCTGTCTCTCTGTATCTCTCTTTCTGCCTCTCTGTGTTTCTCTCTGTCTCTGTATCTCTCTCTGTCCCTCTGTGTTTCTCTCTGTCTCTGTATCTCTCTCTGTCCCTCTGTCTCTCTCTCTCTGTCTCTTTGTCTGTATCTCTCTCTGTTTCTGTTTCTGTCTCTCTGTATCTCTCTCTCTGTCTCTCTCTGTCTCTGTCTCTCTGTGCCTCTGTCTCTGTATCTCTCTCTCTGTCTCTCTGTATCTCTCCCTCGGTTGCCCTCTCTGTATCTCTGTCTGTCTGCCTGTCTGTCACTGTCTGTTTCTCTCTGTGTCTTTGTTTCTATCTGTCTCTCTCTCTCTGTCTCTGTCTCTCTGTATCTGTTTCTGTCTTTACCTGTCTGTCTGTCTGATTCTATCTCTCTCTGTCTTTCTCCCCCAGCCAGACAGGGGATTTATGGAGTTGAATTCAGCCATCTGTGGGGGTGGGGGGCGGGGAGGTTGGGGCAGGGGGAGCAAATAGGGAGAAAATATAAATCAAAGGATAAAGCGAGTTAGCAATAAGCAGAACAGATCATTCTGCTAGACAGCTGACCTATCGGGTTTCACACTGCATCGCAAACAAATCCGTTTTAAATTGAACATCCAGGAATGTTTAAAGGGAACGCTGTAACTTTTTGGGAAAACTGTAAGGACTCCAGTTGCTGGGAGTTGGAATTATGTTAGGGATTCCAATCAGTTTCCAATCTTTATTTTAACATTCTGGTCTTTCTCCCCCACCAGATCATAGGAACAGGAGGAGGCCATTCAGCCCTTTAAGCCTGTTCCGCCATTCAATGAGATCATGACTGATCCGTACCTCAATTCCATCTACCCGCCTTTGTTCCACAACCCTTAACCCCCTTGCCTAACAAAAATCTCTCAATCTCAGCTTTGCAGGTTTCAGTTCACCCCCAGCCTCAGTAGCTCTTTGGGGGAAGAGAGTTCCAGATTTCCACGACCCTTTGTGTGGAGAAGTGCTTCCTGACATCACCCATGAGCGGCCTGGCTCCAATTTCTAGTTTGTGCTCCCTTGTTCTGGACTCCCCCCACCAGAGGAAATAGCTTCTCTCGATCATCCCCATCAACACCTTTAACCATCTTAAACAGGGTAGATGCTGAGAGGTTGTTTCCCCCTGGCTGGAGTGTCTAGAACTCGGGGGCACAGTCTCAGGATAAGGGGTCGGCCAGTTAAGACTGAGATGAGGAGGAATTTCTTCACTCAGAGGGTGGTGAATCTTTGGAATTCTCTGCCCCTCTGGAATTCTTTGAGTATATTCAAGGCTGAGATCGATAGATTTTTGGACTCCAGGGGAATCAACGGATATGGAGATCGGGCGGGAAAGTGGAGTTGAGGTCGATGATCAGCCATGATCTTATTGGATGGCGGAGCAGGCTCGAGGGGCCAAATGGCCTACTCCTGCTCTTTATTTCTTATGTTCTTATATTCTTAAACACCTCAGTTAGATCACCCCTTAATCTTCTATAATTTAACCCTTTTTTTGCCCTGGTATCAATCTGGTGAACCTGTGCTGCTCCCCTCCAAGGCCGGTCTACCCCCCCCCTGAGGTGCGGGGCCCAGAACTGAAGGCAGTGCTCTCGATGGGACCTGACCAGAGCTTTATATAACTGTAACACAACTGCCACCTCTTTGTAGTCCAGTCTCTTGAGATAAAGGCCAACATTTCCATTAGCCTTTTTCAGTACTTTTTGTACCTGCGCACAAGCCTTTAGTGATTCCTCTACTTGGACTCCCGGACCACTAGACAACCTTATCGTTTTATTCAGATTAGAACAAAAGGGTCAATTCAATAATAAAAACAGGAAAGGCTGGAGACAGGTAGCGTCTGTGGAGAGAGGAGGGTCGGGGTAACGTTTCGGGTAGATAAAGGGTAAATTCCACCTCCGGTGTGGGGCAGAGAATCGGAATTACGATTGTCTTGATCCTATATCTGGTCCGTACTCCAATCGAGCGAGGCTGCCCTCTGGGAGTGAGTCATCGCTGAATTGAGTTTGTGCGTGTTATAATGGTACAAGAACACAATAGTTTGTCGCTGTGAGGCACCTTTAATCTTATAAAAGTTCTTCACTGACGTGAAACCGGACACTGGGCAGTGACAGCAGAAGAGTTGGAGGAGGTGTGTGAAGGACCGATGAAGGAGAGAGGTATGGGAAAAAGAACCTCAGGCCATCCCAAAGTGCTTTGCAGTCAATGAAGTACTTTTGAAGTGTAGTCACTGATCTAATGTAGCAAACGCAGCAGTCAATTTGTGCACAGCAAGCTCCCGCAAACAGCAACCCTCCCACTGACCCTCCCACTGACCCCCCCACAACCCCCCCACCGACCCTCCCACCGACCCCCCCACCGACCCTCCCACTGACCCCCCCACTGACCCGCCCACTGACCCCCCCACCGACACCCCCACCGACCCTCCCACTAACCCCCCCACTGACCCCCCCACCGACCCTCCCACCGACCCTCCCACTGACCCTCCCACTGACCCTCCCACCGACCCTCCCACCGACCCCCCCACGACCCTCCCACTGACCCCCCCCACCGAACCACCCACCGACCACCCCACTGACCCCCCCACCGACCCTCCCACTGACCCCCCCACCGACCCTCCCACTGACCCCCCCACCGACCCCCCACTGACCCTCCCACTGACCCTCCCACCGACCCCCCACCGACCCTCCCACTAACACCCCCACCGACCCCCCCCCACGGCCCCCCCACCAACGCTCCCACTGACCCTCCCACTGACCCTCCCACTGACCCCCCCACCAACCCCCCACGGCCCCCCCGCCAACGCTCCCACTGACCCCCCCACCGACCCTCCCACTGACCCCCCCACCGAACCTCCCACTGACCCCCCCACCGACCCCCCCACTGACCCTCCCACTGACCCCCCCCGACCCTCCCACTGACCCCCCCACCGACCCTCCAACTGACCCCCCCACCGACCCCCCCACGGCCCCCCCACCAACGCTCCCACTGACCCTCCCACTGACCCTCCCACTGACCCCCCCCACCGACCCTCCCACTGACCCCCCCACCGAACCTCCCACTGACCCCCCCACTGACCCTCCCACCGACCCTCCCACTGACCCCCCCACTGACCCTCCCACCGACCCTCCCACCGAACCTCCCACTGACCCCCCCCACTGACCCTCCCACCGACCCTCCCACTGACCCTCCCACTGACCCTCCCACCGACCCTCCCACCGAACCTCCCACCGACCCCCCCACTGACCCCCCCACCGACACCCCACCGACCCCCCCACCGACCCTCCCACCGAACCTCCCACTGACCCCCCCACTGACCCCCCCACTGACCCTCCCACCGACCCTCCCACCGAACCTCCCACCGACCCCCCCACTGACCCCCCCACCGACACCCCACCGACCCCCCCACCGACCCCCCCACCGACCCCCCACTGACCCTCCCACCGACCCTCCCACTGCCCCCCCACCGACACCCCACCGACCCCCCCACCGACCCTCCCACCGAACCTCCCACTGACCCTCCCACTGCCCCCCCACCGACCCCCCCACCGACCCTCCCACCGAACCTCCCACCGACCCTCCCACCGAACCTCCCACCGACCCCCCCCCACTGACCCCCCCACCGACACCCCACCGACCCCCCCACGACCCTCCCACCGAACCTCCCACTGACCCCCCCACTGACCCCCCCACTGACCCTCCCACCGACCCTCCCACCGAACCTCCCACCGACCCCCCCACCGACCCCCCCACCGACACCCCACCGACCCCCCCACCGACCCCCCCACCGACCCCCCCACTGACCCTCCCACCGACCCTCCCACTGCCCCCCCACCGACACCCCACCGACCCCCCCACCGACCCTCCCACCGAACCTCCCACTGACCCCCCCACTGACCCTCCCACCGACCCTCCCACCGAACCTCCCACTGACCCCCCCACTGACCCCCCCACTGACCCCCCCACCGACACCCCACTGACCCCCCCACCGACCCCCCCACGACCCCCCCACTGACCCCCCCACTGACCCTCCCACCGACCCTCCCACTGCCCCCCCCCACCGACACCCCACCGACCCCCCCACCGACCCTCCCACCGAACCCCCCACTGACGCTCCCACTGACCCCCCCACCGACCCGCCCACGACCCTCCCACCGACACCCCACCGACCCCCCCACCGACCCTCCCACCGAACCCCCCACTGACGCTCCCACTGACCCCCCTACCGACCCGCCCACGACCCTCCCACCGAACCCCCCACCAATGCTCCCACTGACCGCCCCCACCGACACCCCCACTGCCCCCCCCACTGACCCCCCCACCGACCCCCCACGACCCTCCCACCGAACCCCCCACTGATGCTCACACTGACCCCCCCACCGACACCCCCACTGACCCCCCCACGACCCCCCCATCAACAACCCCACGACCCCCCCACCAACACTCCAGCGACCCCTCCCCGACTCCCCCACGATTCCCACCGACCCCCCCGTGACGCTCCCACCGACCCCCCCACGACCCTCCCACCAACCCCCCCACGACCCTCCCACCGACCCTCCCAGCGACCCCCCCACGACCCCCACCGACTCCCCCACCGACGCTCCCACCGACCCCCCCACCGAACCCCCCACCAACCCCCCCACGACCCTCCCACCGACCCCCCGACCCCCCAAGACCCCCACCGACCCCCTCACCGATGCTCCCACTGACCCCCCAATGACCCACCTACCGACCCCCCCACGACCCTCTCACCGACCCTCCCACCAACCCCCGACCCCCCCACGACCCCCACAACAAGCCATCACTGACTCCCCCAACGACCCCCCCACTGAACCCCCTAGTGACCCCCCCAACGACCCTCCTAATGACCCCCCCCCCCACGACCCCCCCAACGACCCCCCCACGACCCCCCCTTCCGACCCCCCCACGACTACCAACAACCCTCCCAATGACCCTCCCAATGACACCCCCAATGACCCCCCAATGACCCCCCCAATGACCCCCCAATTACCCTCCCAATGAACCCCAATGACACCCCACGACCACCCAACGACCCTCCCAACGACCCTCCCAATGACACCCCAACGACCCCCCAATGATCCCACAATGACCCTCCCAATGACCCCCCCAACGCCCCCCCAACAACCCCCAATGACCCTCCCAATGACACCCTCCCTGATGCCCCCACCGACCCCACAAAGACCCCCAATGACCCCCCAATGACACCCCCAACAACCCCCCAACAACCCTCCCAACGACCTTCCCAACGACACCTCAATGACCCCCCAATGACCCCCCCAATGACCCCCCAACGACCCTCCCAACGACCCTCCCAACGACCCTCCCAATGGTCCCCCAGCGACCCTCCCAACGACCCCCCCAACGAGCCCCGCACTGACCCCCCACCAACCCACCAAAAGAGCTCCCCTCCCCACGACCCCTCCCACTGAAACCCCCCACCCACCAAACCCACTTCCCACCGACCCCCCACCCACCAAACCCACTTCCCACCGACCCCCAATACCCACCGACCTCACAAACTCTGACAGGATGGTTTTGGAGGGGACAGCAGTCAGGGTCTTGGCACCAGGGGGCGAGGGCACAGGCAGGTGGGTCCTGGGGGCAAGGGCACAGGCAGGCGGGTCCTGGTGGCAAGGGCAGAGGCAGGTGGGTCCTGGGGGCAGGGGGCGAGGGCACAGGCAGGTGGGTCCTGAGGGCAGGGGGCGAGGGCACAGGCAGGTGGGTCCTGGGGGCAGGGGGCGAGGGCACAGGCAGACGGGTCCTGGTGGCGAGGGCACAGGCAGGCGGGTCCTGAGGGCAGGGGGTGAGGGCAGAGGCAGGTGGGTCCTGGGGGCAGGGGGCGAGGGCACAGGCAGGCGGGTCCTGAGGGCAGGGGGCGAGGGCAGAGGCAGGTGGGTCCTGGGGGCAGGGGGCGAGGGCACAGGCAGGTGGGTCCTGAGGGCAGGGGGCGAGAGCACAGGCAGGTGGGTCCTGGGGGCAGGGGGCGAGGGCACAGGCAGGTGGGTCCTGAGGGCAGGGGGCGAGGGCACAGGCAGGTGGGTCCTGGGGGCAGGGGGCGAGGGCCCAGGCAGGTGGGTCCTGAGGGCAGGGGGCGAGGGCCCAGCAGGTGGGTCCTGAGGGCAGGGGGTGAGGGCACAGGCAGACGGGTCCTGGGGGCAGGAGGCGAGGGCACAGGCAGGTGGGTCCTGGGGGCAGGGGGCGAGGGCACAGGCAGGTGGGTCCTGGGGGCAGGGGGCGAGGGCACAGGCAGGCGGGTCCTGAGGGCAGGGGGCGAGGGCACAGGCAGGCAGGTCCTGGGGGCAGGGGGAGAGGGCACAGGCAGGCGGTTCCTGGGGGCAGGGGCGAGGGCACAGGCAGGTGGGTCCTGGGGGCGAGGGCATAGGCAGACGGGTCCTGAGGGCAGGGGGCGAGGGCACAGGCAGGTGGGTCCTGGGGGTAGGGGGCGAGGGCTCTGGCAGGCGGGTCCTGAGGGCAGGGGTTTGAGGGGTGCACAGGCAGGTGGGTCCTGGGGGCGAGGGCACAGGCAGGTGGGTCCTGGGGACAGGGGCGAGGGCACAGGCAGGTGGGTCCTGGGGGCGAGGGCACAGGAAGGTGGGTCCTGAGGGCAGGGGACGAGGGCGCAGGCAGGTGGGTCGTGAGGGTGAGGGCACAGGCAGGCGGGGCCTGGGGGCAGGGGGTGAGGCACAGGCAGGTGGGGTCTGGGGGCAGGGGGCGAGAGCACAGGCAGGTGGGTCCTGGGGGAGAGAGCACAGGCAGGTGGGTCCTGGGGGCAGGGGGAGAGAGCACAGGCAGGTGGGTCATGGGGGCGGGGGGTGAGGCACAGGCAGGTGGGTCCTGGGGGCAGGGGGCGAGAGCGCAGGCAGGTGGGTCCTGGGGACAGGGGGCGAGGGCACAGGCAGGTGGGTCCTGGGGGAGAGAGCACAGGCAGGCAGGTCATGGGCGAGGGCACAGTCAGGCGGGGCCTAGGGGCAGGGGGTGAGGGCACAGGCAGGTGGGGTCTGGGGGCAGGGGGCGAGGGCACAGGCAGGCGGGTCATGGGGGCGAGGGCACAGGCAGGTGGGTCCTGGGGACAGGGGGCGAGGGCACAGGCAGGCGGGTCATGGGGGCGAGGGCACAGGCAGGTGGGTCCTGGGGACAGGGGGCGAGGGCACAGGCAGGTGGGTCCTGGGGGAGAGAGCACAGGCAGGCAGGTCATGGGGGCGAGGGCACAGTCAGGCGGGGCCTAGGGGCAGGGGGTGAGGGCACAGGCAGGTGGGGTCTGGGGGCAGGGGGCTGGGGCACAGGCAGGTGGGGCCTGGGGGACAGGGGGCGAGGGCACAGGCAGGCGGGTCATGGGGGCGAGGGCACAGGCAGGTGGGTCCTGAGGGCAGGGGGCGAGGGCACAGGCAGGTGGGTCCTGGGGGCAGGGGGCGAGGTCACAGGCAGGTGGGTCCTGGGGGGCAGGGTGCGAGGGCACAGGCAGGTGGGTCATGGGGGCGAGGGCACAGGCAGGTGGGTCCTGGGGACAGGGGGCGAGGGCGCAGGCAAGTGGGTCCTGGGGACAGGGGGCGAGGGCACAGACAGGCGGATCCTGGGGGTTTAGACCATATTACCGACCCAAAGGATTTCAGTGCCCAGCACCTTCGGGAGAAGGGAGCAGAAAACCGGGGACACCAATAATTCACCAATAATAAAATAATGTAAATAGAGAAATGAAAATCCTAACTCCCCTTCCCCCACTCCTCACCACAACAAGCTCCTTAAAGACTTAAACAAATATTGCAAAGGAAGAACAGGGGTTATGTTATTTCCACAGAGGAAGTGGGCACAGTTCTCTGGCACTACGCTGTCCTTGAAGTTTTTATGTGCTGTTTTCTTTAAACGCTGGTTTATTTATGGAGACACTGTTGTGAGTTTCCTCTTCCTCTACCAGGCTGGGAAGGGATAACATAAGAACAGAAGAATTAGGAGAAGGAGTCGCCAGTCCCCCTCAGCCCCTCGAGCCTGCTCCGTCATGCATTAAGATCATGGCTGATCATTGACCTCAACTCCACTTTCCTGCCCGATCCCCATATCCCTTGATTCCCTTGGAGTCCAAAAATCCATTGATCTGTCTTGAATATACTCAATGGCTGAGCATCCTCTGAATTCCAAAGATTCACCACCCTCTGAGTGAAGAAATTTAAAAGGCCGACCCCTTATCCTGAGACTGTGACCCCTGGTTCTAGACTTCCCAGTCAAGGGAAAACAGCCTCTCAGCATCTATCCTGTCAAGCCCTGTAAGAATTTTATACGTTTCAATTATATCACCTCGCATTCTTTGAAACTCCAGTGAATATTAGCCCATTCTATTCAATCTCTCCTCGTAGGACAGCCTTTGTTGCACCCTCACTAAGGCAAGGAGACCAAAACTGTACACAATACTTCAGGAATAACAACAGAAAATGCTGGAAAAACTCAGCAGGTCAGGCAACATCCGTGGAGTGAAATTTGAGTTGACGTTTCGGGTCGAACCCTTCTTCAAAACTGGAAAGAAAAGAAAGTAGATCGAAGGCAGGGCTGCGATCGGACAAAAGAAGTGAAAGAAACAAAAGAAGTATAAGAGACAATAAAAGGTATTCGAAGCTAGACGAGATGGTAATAGGCCTGGGATTAGGTGTGAAGTGTACTGGCAGGGCAAGAGATAGCTGCCAGGTGTGAGAGAGAAACAAAAGGAAAGGCGGGGGGGGGGGGGAAAGGAGTCGAAAAATTACAAGAAAAAATGGAATAGGGGCTGAGGTTATGATCTGAAATTGTTGAACTCGATATTGAGTCTGGAAGGCTGCAGAGTGCCTAATCGGAAGATGAGGTACTGTTCCTCGAACTTACGCTGAGCTTCCGTGGAACAATGCAAGAGGCCGCGGACGGTGAGGTCCGAGTGGGAATGGAGCGGTGAATTAAAGTGACAGGCGACCGGAAGCTCGGGGTCACCCTTACGGACTGAACGGAGGTGTTCCGCAAAGCGGTCACCCAATCTGCGTTTGGTCTCCCCAATGTAGAGGAGACCGCATCGTGAGCAGCGGATACAGTATACTAGATTGCGAGAAGTACAAGTAAATCACTGTTTCACCTGGAAGGGGTGTTTGGGGGCCCTGGACAGTGGGAAGGGGGGAGGTATAGGGACAGGTGTTACATCTCCTCCGCTTGCACGGGAAGGTGCCAGGCAAAGGGGAAGGGCTGTTTGGGGTGATAGAGGAGTGGGTGTCTCGGAGGGAGCGGTCCCTACGGAATGCTGAAAGGGGAGGGGAGGGGAAGATACGTTTGGTGGTGGGATCACTTTGGAGGTAGCGGAAATGCCGGAGGATGATCCGTTGAATGTGGAGGCTGGTGGGGTGAAAGGTGAGGACAAGGGGAACCCTATCGTGGTTCCAGGAGGGAGGGGCAGGGGTGAGGGCAGAAGTGCGGGAGATAGAACTGACACGGTCGAGGGCAGTGTCAACCACGGTAGAGGGGAATCCTCGGTTGTGGAAAAAGGGAGACATGTCTGAAGCACTGATGTGGAATGTGGCATTGTCGGAGCAGATACGGCGGAGACGGAGAAACTGGAGAATGGAATAGAGTCCTTACAGGAGGTGGGGTGGGAGGAAGTGTAGTCCAAGTAGCTGTGGGAGTCAGTGGGCTTGTAGTGAATATTGGTCGATAACCTATCCCCAGAGATGGAGACGGAGAAGTCGAGGAAGGGAAGGGAAGAGTCAGAGATGGACCATGTGAAGGTGAGGGAAGGGTGGAAATTGGAGGCAAAGTGAATGAAATTGTCAAGTTCGGGGCTTGACAATCTTCCCCTCCGACGATGCCACATTCCACACCAGTGCTTCAGAAATGTCTTCCTTTTTCCGCAACCGAGGATTCCCCTCTACCCTCGACCGTGTCAGTTCTATCTCCTGCACTTCTGCCCTCACCCCGAATGCCAACGTTTACTAATCTCTCACTTTTTAAAAAGGAGAGCTGGTTGTGAAATGCAACCCCTCCCCTCTCCTTACTCCTCCTTCCCCTCCCCACCTCTCTCCCAATAAAGACACCAACTACAAGCTGGCTCAGTAACAGGCGGGATGCGCTCCCAGGGTGGGTGCGATCCCAGCTTCTGGTCTCATCCCCGGGACCAGTGGAGGCGTTTCCACAATTTTTCAGGAAAAAAGTGTTTTCCTGTAGAATTTAGTTAATTGAGGAATCTAGAAGATATGGGGGGGGGGGGGATTCGGTGGCGCTCCCTTTGGGGCGCTAACGTCGCTGGGGCGCTAATTTTAGTTGAGCTAGCGCACCTCAGCATTTATATAGCACCTTTTATGACCAGGGCAGCACGGTGCATAGTGGTTAGCACTGTTGCCTCACAGCGCCAGGGACCCGGGTTCGAATCTGGCCTCGGGCGACTGTCTGTGTGGAGTTTGCACATTCTCCCCGTGTTTGCGTGGGTTTACTCCGGGTGCTCCGGTTTCCTCCCACAGTCCAAAGATGTGTGGGTTAGGTTGATTGGCTATGATAAATTGACCCTTAGTGTTAGGGGGATTAAATACGTGGGGGTTACGGGGATAGGGTGGGATATGTGTTGGTGTAGGGGTTACGGGATCGGGTGGGATATGTGTCGGTGCAGGCTCGATGGGCCGAAATGGCCTCTATCTGCACTGTGGGGTTTCTGTGATTTCTGCGATTTCTGTGACCACCGGACGTCCCAAAGCGCTTTACAGACAATGAAGTACTTTTTGAAGTGTAGTCACTGTGGTAATGTAGGAAACGCGTCAGCCAATTTGCGCACAGCAAGCTCCACAAACAGCAATGTGATAATGCTCGGACAATCTGTTTTAGTGATGTTGTTTGAGGGATAAGTATTGGCCTGGGATCTTTTATGTCTACTTGAGAGAGCAGACAGGGCCACGGTTGCAACATCTTATCCAAAAGACAGCACCTCCGCCAGTGCAGCACTCCCTCAGCACTGCACTGGGAGTGTCAGCCTAGGTTTTATGGCTCAAGTCTCTGGACGGGGACTTGAACCCACGACCTTCTGACTCAGAGGTGAGGGTGTGACCCTGGTGCGACCCAGAATTGATTGCCCATCCCTAGTTGCCCTAGGTCACTTCACAGGGCAGTTAAGAGTCAACCATGCCGGTGTGGCACTGGAGGCACGTATAGACCAGACCGGGTAAAGACAGCAGGTTTCCTTCCCTAACGGACATCAGTGACAATCCGACAGCTTCAGGGTCACTTTTACTGAGACCAGATTTTTTATTTCTAGATTTTGCTCAACTGAATTCAGTTCAAATAACCAATTAAAATTAAATATTTTTATACGCAGCAATGTTATATATCTAGATAATGAATTTCTATATATCATGTATTATGTAATCTTAGTCGGTGTGAGTGAATGGAAAGATGTTCATCTGGGAATCTGTACAATGGGAGTTAATGACCGTGAATCTGGTCCTTTGGAATTCTACTTAATGGGAGTGAATGGAAGTGGTTTAGTTCATTGGGATTCTATACAGGGGGAAGTGAATGGGAAGAGGTTTGGTCCTTTGGGATTCTATATAAGGGAAGTGAATGGGAAGGGGTTTAGTCCTTTGGGATTCTATACAGGGGGAGTGAATGGGAAGAGGTTTGGTCCTTTGGGGATTCTATACAGGGGGAAGTGAATGGGAAGGAGTTTGGTCCTTTGGGATTCTATACAAGGGGAGTGAATGGGAAGGAGTTTGGTCCTTTGGGATTCTATGCAAGGGAAGTGAATGGGAAGGAGTTTGGCCCTTTGGGATTCTATGCAAGGGAAGTGAATGGAAGGAGTTTGGCCCTTTGGGATTCTATACAGGGGGAGTGAATGGGAAGGAGTTTGGTCTTTGGGATTCTATTCAGGGGGAGTGAATAGGAAGAGGTTTGGTCCTTTGGGATTCTATACAGGGGGAAGTGAATGGGAAGGAGTTTGGTCTTTAGGATTCTATACAGGGGGAGTAAATGGGAATGAGTTTGGTCCTTTGGGATTCTATACAGGGGGAGTGAATGGGAACGAGTTTGGTCCTTTGGGATTCTATACAGGGGAAGTGAATGGGAAGGAGTTTGGTCCTTTGGGATTCTATACAGGGGAAGTGAATGGGAAGGGGTTTGGTCCTTTTGGGATTCTACACAGGGGAAGTGAATGGGAAGGAGTTTGGTCCTTTGGGATTCTATACAGGGGGAGTGAATGGGAACGAGTTTGGTCCTTTGGGATTCTATACAGGGGAAGTGAATGGGAAGGAGTTTGGTCCTTTGGGATTCTATACAGGGGGAAGTGAATGGGAAGGAGTTTGGTCCTTTGGGATTCTATACAGGGGGAGTGAATGGGAACGAGTTTGGTCCTTTGGGATTCTATGCAGGGGAAGTGAATGGGAAGGAGTTTGGTCCTTTTGGGATTCTACACAGGGGAAGTGAATGGGAAGGAGTTTGGTCCTTTGGGATTCTATACAGGGGAAGTGAATGGGAAGGAGTTTGGTCCTTTTGGGATTCTACACGGGAAGTGAATGGAAGGAGTTTGGTCCTTTGGGATTCTGTACAGGGGGAGTGAATGGGAAGGAGTTTGGTCCTTTTGGGATTCTACACAGGGGAAGTGAATGGGAAGGAGTTTGGTCCTTTGGGATTCTATACAGGGGGAGTGAATAGGAAGGAGTTTGGTCCTTTGGGGTCTGCGGTTATTTGAAGTTGCCTGCTTCACCCTGTTTGCCTGTAGAATTATCGCTGAGAACCACGGTATAGAAACAGCATCCACGACACAGATGAGAGAATACACACAGCCTCCCTGCACCAGAACGGGGGAGGCTTTGGAATCTGAAGCGGGGTGGTCCTCAGAATTCCTGGCACGTATTAATGGGATTAGTGGAACACAACCAAAGGTCATGCAGCAAAGTGTCAATATTCATGAAGATTACCCCCCTCAACACTTCCCATTCCCAGTGACAAGGCGGCACTTGCTCTGCTGGATATTGAAGGTCACCAGCCTGTGTGGGAAGTTGGGAATGAAGGAGCATCTTGTGCAGTTTCCAATCTCTACACACCACCCCCGGCCCCCACCTCCCCCCCCTCCCACCACCCCACCCACCACCTCGCACCCCCCTTCCCTCCCGACCCCCTCCTTACAACAGCCTGGCCCGAACGTGGACAATATTGTTCTCTTGTCTCGCACCAGGTGTTGCTACTCCGTGTAATAAAAAAAAGAGGGCAAGTGACAAAGGGGTCTGTGCCAGATCTCATCAAGGAGCCTGCGTGCTGAATTAACAAGTCAATTAAACCCTTCCCAGCATCTGCTGCTCAGCTGTAGTATCTAAGGATTTATCTATGACAGAGCCTTGGCAAGGCCGGCCCACCACCCCCCCCCACCTCCCGAACATCTTTCATCAGCGACGGTGATAATTCCTCTTCGGCCATTTCCTTTTAAAGTTACAGCACCTTCCGCTTCTCCAAGGGTGCCGTTGAAAAACATGGGTTTGCTTTTCTTGTCCTGGGTCCCCTCCTCACCCGCCCGCCTGCCTGCTGCCAACAACAACAACTTGCATTTATACAGCGCCTTTAACATAGTAAAACGTCCCAATGCGCTTCACGGGAGCGTTATCAGACAAAGTCTGACACCGAGACACGTGAGGAGATATTAGGACAGGTGACCAAAAGCTCGGTCAAAGAAGGAGGTTTTAAGGAGCGTCTTAAAGGAGGAAAGAGAGGTCAGAGAGGTTAAGGGAGGAATTCCAGAGCTTAGGGCCCAGGCAGCTGAAGGCACGGCCGCCAACTCCCGAGTCCTGCGCTGACTCCTAGGTGGAGTGCATTTTTCTACAGCCCTCTGTCCCAGGTAATCGCCCTTGACCTCTTCATCCTCCCCTCACCCCTCACACCTCCCCCACCCCACCACAATTCCACTGAGGCAACCAAACTGTCCGCATGTGATAAATCAAGCACCCAACATAGCAGCAATCAGTGTCAGCCATGGCTCAGCGGGTAACACTCTCGCGTCTGAGTCAAGAGGTCGTGGGTTCGCAGGCCCACTCCAGAGTCTTGAGTACATAATGGAGGCTGACACTCCCAGTGCAGTATTAAGAACATAAGAACATAAAAAGTAGGAGCAGGAATAGGCCACTTGGCCCCTCGAGCCTGCTCTGCCATTCAGTAAGATTATGGCTGATCTTGGGCTCAAAGCCACTTCCCTGCCCGCTCCCCATAACCCTTCACTCCCTTATCTTGTAAAAATCTGTCTATCTCCACCTTAAATGTATTTAATGACCCAGCCTCCACGGCTCTCTGGGGCAGAGAATTCCACAGATTTACGACCCTCTGAGAGAAGAAATTCCTCCTCTCAGTTCTAAAAGGGCGACCCTTTATTCTGAAACTATGCCCCCGAGTTCTAGATTTCCCCACGAGGGGAAACATCCTCTCTGCATCTACCTTGTCGAGCCCCCTCAGTATGTTACATGTTTCAATAAGATCACCTCCCATTCTCCAAATTCCAATGAGCATAGGCCCAGCCTGCTCAACCTTTCCTCATAAGTCAAACCCCTCATCTCTGGAATTAACCTAGTGAATCGTCTCTGAACTGCCTCCAATGCAAGTATATTGAGGGAGTGCTGCACTGTTAGAGGTGCCGTCTTTTGGATGAGACATAGGGGGAAAAATTCGGCTGGTTTGCACCTCCTGTTAGGGCCCCGAGGGGGCGCGAAGTCCCTAGCGCCCGGGCACGGTACCGCTAACGCCTCCTGCAAAATTTAATGGGAGGTTAGTGGCGACGGCAGCCGGTAGCGCCCCACCGTGCTGCGCCTCCGGCGATGACGTCATCACCGTGCGCAGCGCCCCGCTCGCGTCCCGCCCGCAAACTTGGCTCGTGCCCCCTGACCTATCGCCGGACGTTATGTCCGACAGGGTCAGGTGGGGTGTTTCTGCGGCCGGGGCGGCGATAATTAAAGGGCAGGTGCCGGGCGGCCATTTTTCTTTGGGCCGCCTGCCAGCACCTGCCCCCTTTGGCCTCCTCCCGCGGGGTGCCGGCTGCGATCGGGCAGCCCAGCGCTCCTCTTGAGTGCCGGGCTCTTTGGCCGGCACCCTGCTCCCCGGTGGTCCAGCAGCGCCCCGGGGCACGCTGCGCTAGGCCCCTCCCCTTTAACAAGGGGAGGGAGGCCTGCAGTACCGCGGAGCTACGTGTCGGCGCGCTTGGCTCTGTTACACGTAGCGTCGCAATATTGACTGGGAGTGCCCCAAGAGGGAGGGGGAGCGTTTCCAGTAGCCCCGCCTCCTGCTTGGGGCGCTACCATTCAATTAAGATGTGGGGCCGCTAACTTTCTTCCCCTGTGAAGTTATCACCCCAAAGGGGGCGCGAGCCAATTTTAACCCCGTTAAGTCAAGGGCTGCCTTCCCAGGTATACAAAAAGATCCCACAGCACGATTTCAAAGCGGAGCCAGGGAGTTCTCCTTAGTGTCCTGGCCAATATTTACCCCTCAACCAATATCACTCAAACACCGTAGCTCATTGCTGTTTGTGGGAGCTTGCTGTGCACACATTGTCTGCTGTGTTTCCTACATTACAACAGTGACGACACTTAGAAAGTACTTCATGGGCTGTGAAGTGCTCTGGGACGTCCTGAGATCGTGCAAGGCGCTATATAAATGCAAGCTAGTATGAGCCCATGGCACACGGCCTTGGAGTGCCGACAACCTGCCCTGACAGAATTGCACATTAGATTAACTGCGATGGTGGCATTTTAATAGGATCATTACAACAAAAAATGGATAACATGGAATGGAATATCCTCCATTAACCTTTTCTTCATTGTATATTCCACAGACCTTGAATACATTTTCATATTTAAGATGTTTGTCGACAAATCAAATTTTCCTGGCAATATCCGTTGATACCACCAGTTGAGTTTCATTTTCAGGCCTCAGGCGCCCGGGTACCTTGGTTTGATCGTTTGATTGTTTCCCATTCATCCTTTAAACTGTGGAACCCCTCCCCCTCCTCCACCCTCCCCTCCCCCCTCCCCTCCCCTCCCCCTCCCCACCCCTCCCCCTCCCGCTCCCACACCCCGCCCCTCCCCTAACCCCTCCTCCACCCTCCCCCTCCCCGTCCTGTCCCCCTCCCCGTCTCCTCCCTTCCCCTGTCCCTTCCCTCACCTCCCCCCTGCCCACCCCCCTCCCCTCCCCTCTCCCTTCCTCCCACGGTCTACAGTTTAGAAACCCAAGCTTGATATCATCTAGTGTTTCCTTCATTACAACAGTATTTACACTTCAAAAATCACTTCAATGGCTAGAAAGCACTTTCTTTTTTCTTTTTAATTACTTCTTCACTTACTCATTATTATCCTTGTCCTCATCAGCCTCCATTGATACCTCACCCACTAGTGCACTGAATTCAAAATCCATGTCCTCGTCTACACAGCCATCCATGGTCTTGCCCCTTCCTACTTCCTCAGGCCATACATGGCAGCATGTGATCTCCATTCTTCTGTTTCCAGCCTCTTCCTCGTCCCCCATGCCTCCCTCCTCCTTCAGTAGCGAGGCCATCAGTAGCCTTGGGCCCTCACTCTGGAACACTCTCCTTAAACACTTCTCCCTCGCTACCTCACCTTCTAAAGCCTCCTCAAAACTTCCCATCTTCCACTCTCCATCAACTTGAGCTCATCCAAAACTCGGCTGCCCGTATCCTAACTCGCACCAAGTCCCGTTCATCCATCACCCGTGTGCTTGCTGACCTACATTGGCTCCTGGTTAAGCAACGCCTCGATTTAAAATTCTCATTCTTGTTTTCCAATCCCTCTATGGCCTTGCCTCTCTCTGTAACCTCCTTCAGCCCTACAACTCTCCGAGATCTCTGCGCTCCTCCAATGTTGGCCTCTTGCGCATCCCTAATTTTCATCGCTCCACCATTGGTGGCCGTGCCTTCACCTGCTTAGGCCTTAAGCTCTGGAATTCTCTCCGTAAACCTCTCCGCCTCTCTCTCCTCCTTTATGTCACTCCTTAAAACCTACTTCTTTGACAAAGCTTTTGGTCACTTGCCCTAATATCTCCTTATGTGATTCGGTGTCAAATTTTGTTTGATAACACTTCTGTGAAGCATCTTGGGACTTACTACATTAAAGGCGCTATAAAAATATAAGTTGTTGTATATCTTCAGTCACTTTCTCTGAATCCCCTGCTGCTCAATGTCTGTGTATTTTACCTCTATGAAGCACGTTGTGACTTTGCACTGTGTTAAAGTGAGGTTGTTTCCCCCTGGCTGGAGAGTCGAGTACGAGGGGGCACAGTCTCAGGATAAGGGGTCGGCCATTTAAGACTGAGATGAGGAGGAATTTCTTCACTCGGAGGGTTGTGAATCTTTGGAATTCCCTGTCCTAGAGGACTGTAAGGCTCAGTCCTTGAGTATATTCAAGGCTGAGATCGATAGATTTTTGAGCTCTAGGGGAATCAAGGGGTTCGGAGTTAAGGTGGGAAAGGGAGTTGTGGTTGAAGATCAGCCAGGATCTTATTGAACAGGCTCGAGGGGCCGAATGGCTGACTCCTGCTCCTAATTCTTATATTCTTATGTTCTTGAGCTTTCTCAATGATAAAGGCCGGTAACTCAATAAAGAAAGAACTTTCCAGTGCGACTTTCTTGACCTCAGCATGTCCTAAAGCGCTTTACAGCCCATGTAGTACTTTTTGAAGTGTAGTCACTGTTATAATGTAGGAAATGCAACAGCTCCCACAAACGGCAATGTGATAATGACTAGGTAATGTTTTAGTGATAAATATTGGGCGGGACACCGTGGAGAACCCCCCTGCTCCCCTTCGAAATATGGCCGTGGCATCTTTTGCGGCCACCTAAGAGAGCAGACAGGGCCTGAGTTTAATGTCTCATGAGAAAGACGGCACCTCCAACGGTGCAGCACTCCCTCAGTACTGCGCTGCCAGTGTCAGCCTAGATTACGTGTTCAAGTCTTTGGAGCGGGACTTGAACCCACAACCTTTTGACTCAGAGGTGCTCCCCACTGAACCCGCAGCTGACACGTGATCAGATGAGTTCGCTCCTTCAGTGTGGGGGCAGGGATGGGAGCTGCAGGATTGGTACAATTAGAATCAGCACCATGGATTATAGAGGAAATCGTTGTTCAAGTTTCCCGCTATCCAGTGTTCATTGGGTGTGGACAGGTTAGGAATGGGCTGTCATCGTTACGCGGTGGAATAGCTTTCCTCCACTCACTGCTGAGGGTGACGCAATGACCGATGGCCATTGGGTTGAGATGCTGAAGACCTTGGGGAACTGTAGCCCAGCAAGCAATGAACTTTTGTTCTCCTTAGAGCAGAGAAATTTAAGGGGGAGATCTAATAGAGGTATTCAAAATTATGAGGGGTTTTGATAGCGCAAGTAGGGAGAAACTGTTTCCACTGGCATGTAGGTTGTTAATTAGAGGTAATAGATTTAAAATAATTGGCAAAAGAACTAGAGAGGAAATGGGAAGAAATGTTTTCACGCTGAAGGTTGTTAAGATCTAGAACACGCGACCGGAAAGGGTGGTTGTAAAGTCTGTGGGTTGTACAGTTAATAACGACACAGACTTCAGGAATAACAAACAAACAGGTCTTTACTATTCGAAGGTCAGGGCGAATCTGCCCCAGCAATCCTGCCACAACACTTATATACTGGTGTGGTCACTGTCGGTATTACAGTATACAGAAGCCAAACAAGTAGTGCCACACCTAAAGTAGTTCTCTTAAAGGTGAACGGTTACATACAATAGTTTCCTTAAAGGTAGACGGGTACATACACTACAATCCTCCCTTTTTAGCTTATTACTTACAGAGTCCCATTAACATACATATCTTCAACTTCATATAAAACACTTTACAGATATAATCTCGGTGGGAAACAGTCCACAAAGTCAGTCTCTGCGGGAACAGTTCACAGATTCAGTCTCCGATCTTGACTTGGTCCGAACAACATCTCTTTGGTGTAGCCGGTTCACATGGATAGTGTGACTCCTCCATAGCCTTTTCCTTGACGTAACAGCTTGAACTTTCGTCCTGTTGAACCGGCAGTGCCGACTTTTATAACCAACTGGCTGTCTTGATAATTTCCCACTTTTCAACTAATTTAGCTCCTTTCGTAGGTCCCCTCCTGAGCTGGTAGAAGTGATAATATTTTAGATAGTTATTGTCTTCTGCCTCTTCTTTTTCTTTTCTGCCTTTTTGAGACTCTCGGGGCTCCTTTCTCGGCTGCCAGCTGTAGCGCCACCAACTCTCTATGTTCCTTAGACCTTAAGTGTTTCATCCTGATTTCAGCACTTTGGGAGTTTTCCTCACAACTTGGGCAGACCACATCCTCGTAATATTCAGTGTCACTCAACAGGTCATGGTAATATTCGGGGTCGTCCTGAGTTAGGCCAGCGAGAGGGCCTTCTACTTCCTCCTTACCCACCTGGACGTTAGCCGACTGTGGTTCCTTCCCTAGACATCTTTCTTGAAAAGACTTCCTCATACATTCATATTCATCACGCTCTTCCTGGGTTGTCTGCCATTCCTTCACTACTGTCCTCATTTGTGAGTTCAATACCTTCCCTTCCATCGGGGATTGCGTTATCCGGCTATTTACTCCTTCTACTGGAGTAGCTGTTTCCCCATTCTTCTGTTCAATTTGACGTAATTCAGCGTCCTTTTGGCATCCTTGTAAAAGCTGTGTTGCCACCTCAGCTATCTCCATCCCTTTTGGAAGCTCCGAATTCCTTCCCTTTGAAGCCTGAAGCTCGTGTTCCCCTTGTGGAGTCTTGTCACTCCGCCTGTGAAGGAGTTGGCTGGTCGTTAACTCTTCCCCGGGGACACTGTGGATCAGCTTCTTCTCTATTTCATCCACCTTTCCCTCTGGTGCTTGGGTTTTAAGCGCTCGAAGAAGTTGCGCCTTGATGTTCTCTAGCTTCAGTTCAGGGGCCATTCTTCCAGTCTCTGTTTCTCTTCCAGTTGCCTTTCCTTCCACTGCCCGGATTCCCAGTTGACTATGTTCTTCAAGTTGTTGAACCCTGGTCATTTCCGCCTCATATTTGTCTTGGGTTTCCTTCAGTACTTTTATGAATTCTTGAACCTCTTGGATTCCATGTTCTGCCATGTCTTTCACCTCCAATTTTTCATCGATGGATGGAATCTCTACCGATGAGTCTGTCTTGGCCTGGAGCTCTGCTCTGAAGCTTTATCCTTCTCGGTAGCATAAGCCTTTATGCCTGTCTTCGTTTTCTCCACCATAGTCGGCAAGTCCATTTCAGCCTTGTCTTCCATATTTGAGTTAGTCTTATCGTCATCCGTTCCAGAATCTGAGCTGATTGCTCGTACCGAGTCCTCACTCGTGATGGCTTTTAGATAGTACCATTCCATGTCTATTTTCTTAATCCACTCCCATCCTAGAAGTGGTGGTCCTCCCTCAGGTAATACGTACAAGTTCATTCTTGGGTGTTCTTTACCCCGCTCTCTCACCTTGACTCTTATCTTCCCCATGGGGTATACTTTATGCCCCGTGTATGTCTGTAATACGAACTTGGTATTCCTTAAGGGTATGTGAGAGAATGGCCGGTGGTAGTCCCTTCGATTGATGACTGATAGAGCTGATCCAGTGTCCAACTCCATTCTTACTTGGACTCCAGCTATTCTTAGCATGACCCAGATAGTTTGTAGATCAGCTTCCCTCCCCACATTGTGAATTCTCAGACTACCCAGCTCCTGGTTGTTTGGGTCTGAGTCTGAATTCTGTTCGTCTGAACTCTTCTCAGCCACCTTGTGTACCTTGCTGTACTTTTCTTGTGGTGGCTTCCTTTGGTTGTTGGTCTTCTTCCCTGACCGGCATACCTTTGCGATGTGACCCAGTTTGCCACATTTCCTACATTCTTGGTTCTTAAACCAGCATTGATTCTGGTCGTGCGTTGTCTTCCCACAACTATAGCATTTTGTTGTATTCGAGGTAATTTGGTCCACCCCGAGTGCCGCCGCCTTCAGCTGCATTTCTGCCGTTCCTTTCACTGCGGCTTCGTGCGATGCAGCTATAAGAACAGCCCTGTCTAGTGTGAGGTCGTTCTCTTCCAGTAGTCGCTTTTGCGTCCCTTCTTTGGACAATCCACATACGAACTTGTCTCGCAGTGCCTCTGTCAGATTCCCTCCGAACTGGCAGCATTTCGCTAGCCTACGCAGTTCGACCAAATATTCCGCGTTGCTTTCGTCTTTCCGTTGCGTTCTTGCATAAAATTTGAATCGTTCAGCCAACATCAACGGTGTGGGGTTCAAGTGGTCCTTCAGAACAGCCACAATCCCTTCGAAAGTCTGATCCGCCGGTTTAGCTGGTGCTAGTAGATGCTTCAAGAGCCCGTATGTTTTTGCCCCCATCGAGTTTAGCAATGTTATCGCCTTGTCGTCTTCCTCTATTTTGTTGGCTTCACAATAAATCTCTATGCGTTCCACGTACGTGGCCCAGTCTTCTATCTCAGACTTAAAATCGTTAATATTCCCTCGCTTAGGCATCTTTCTTTCCTTGGGAGCAGCACAAGTATTTCTTTAAGTATTCTTATTTATTTGTTTATTTCTAAGATGGCGGTTTTTCCCGCGAAAATGGCGGATTCCCGCTCTTTCCTTCTCTCCCCGCCCCTTCAATGGCGGTCTCCCGCGTCTGTCGTCTTCTCCGCCTAATGGCGGCTTCCCGCGTTTCTTCCCTGGTGGGAGGGGTACGCTTTCCCCACAGCGGACAGGTTCAGCCGCTGGGCTGGTTTCCGCACAGCTCCCCTTACTCGGCTCTGTCTTTCTCTCCTGCTCGCACGGCTCTACCGGCGCTGGGTACCCCGTTCACGGAGAACAGTTCAGCCGCTGGACTGGCTCTCGCGCAGTCTCTCTCCCCTTGCTCGGCTCTGTCTCTCTCTCCCCCACGTTCGGCTCTACCGGCGCTGGGTACCCCGTTGGTGGAGAACAGTTCAGCCGCTGGACTGGCTCTCGCGCAGCCTCCTTTGGTCGGCTCTGCCTCTCCCACACGCCCGGCTCCCGTTCGCCTCCCAGCCCTCACGCAGTCCGGTGCTTCCCTCCCCGGCTGCGGCTGAGTTTCTCTCTTCCCGCGCCTGCTCCCGGTCTCAGCGCTTCGTGGCTTCGGTCGCTGCCCGGCTTTTCCCGCCGATCGCGGTCCGGCTATCTCACGACGCCGTTGGACCCGCCTTCCTGACCAGCTCTGCTCCCCCTCGACCGTGGTCGAGTGCACAGCCCTTATCCTCCGGATTTCGTTACACTTTTCCCGACTCACAGTCTCCGCGGCCACCTTGTTTCCTGCTGATCGGCTCACTCCGCAGCGTGGTAGAAGGGTAGTCAGTGCCTGTTGCTGATGGACGCTTTTGTTGCTAAAGTCTTCCTCCTTTCTATTGCTGCAGCCTCGTGTTTTCTTCCAGCAGAACGACGAGGGCGGTTGCCTCTCTTCGACGCTCTTTAGTTGCTTTGGTAGTCTTGCCGCAGGGTACGATCGGACTCGTCGCCACTGTAAAGTCTGTGGGTTGTACTGTTAATAACGACACAGACTTCAGGAGTAACAAACAAACGGGTCTTTACTATTCGAAGGTCAGGGCGAATCTGCCCCAGCAATCCTGCCACAACACTTATATACTGGTGTGGTCACTGTCGGTATTACAGTATACAGAAGCCAAACAAGTAGTGCCACACCTAAAGTAGTTCTCTTAAAGGTGAACGGTTACATACAATAGTTTCCTTAAAGGTAGACGGGTACATACACTACAGTGGTAGAATGATCTCCTGGACTAGTTTCGGTCGCCTAGATGGGTCAGGGAGGAATTTCCCAAATTTTTGTTCCCCAAATTGGCTTGGGTTTTTTATCTGGTTTCTTGCCTCTCCCAGGAGATCACATGGTTTTGGGTGGGGTAGAGAGTGTAGATATTGTGATACACAAGGCATCGCAATTGCTTGGGACAGGCTGGATGGACCAGATGGTCTTTACCTGTCTGTGACTGTTCATATGTTCGTAGAATCAGGTTCCATCGGAACTTTCTAAAGGCAATTGGACATGTGAGACCGCACCTTGAGTATTGTGTGCAGTTTTGGTCGCCTTATCTGAGGAAGGATGTCCTTGCCATGGAGGGAGTGCAGCGAAGATTCACCAGACTGATACCTGGGATGGCAGGAATGACGTATGAGGAGAGATTGGGTCGATTGGACTTATACTCGCTGGAGTTCAGAAGAATGAGAGGGGATCGCATTGAAACTTATAAAATTCTAACAGGACTAGACAGACTAGATGCAGGAAGGATGTTCCCGATGGCGGGGGAGTCCAGAACCAGGGGTCACAGTCTAAGGATAAGGGGTAAGCCATTTTGGACTGAGATGAGGTGCACGTTCTTCACCCAGAGAGTGGTGAACCTGTGGAATTCTCTACCACAGAAGGCAGTAGAGGCCAATTCATGAAATAAATTCAAGAAGGAGTTGGATATATTTCTTAAGACTAAATAGATCAAGGGATATGGGGAGAAAGCAGGGACAGGGTACTGAATTTGAATGATCAGCCATGATCGCATTGAATGGCGGAGCGGGCTCGAGGGGCCGAATGGCCTACTCCTGCTCCTATCTTCTATGTTTCTATGTGCTTGAAGAGGATTAATTTGCAGGGATAGGGGGAAAAGTTGGGGTGTGGGCCTAAATTGGGCTGCACTTTCAAAGAGCACGATGGGCCGAATGGCCTCTTTCTGTGCTGTAAGATTCAATGATTCTATGATTCTAAGTCCCCTTGAGACCAGAAAGCAAAACTTAACAAGGGCAGACGTCCCACAGAACGTTGCTGGGTGGGAGCGCAGAAGGCCTCTGCGATATTGTACCGGGGACCGAAATGGCAAGTCACAGAGTAGCTGCAGCTGGTCTCACACTCCAATAGCCCTGGTTCCACAAGTGATGGATAGACCTGCGTCTGGCCTTCCTGCCCGCGCAAGAGACGGGCCGTCTGCGTGACTCTGTCTGCGAGCGACGTGGAGGCTTGGTCCGGCCAGACATTCTGGGCCAACCTTTCGGGCGGAGACAGAATGCACGAGAGTGCTGCTATGACAGCTCGTGCATTGCTGCCATCCAGCTGCAGGCCTGGCTTAAGTGCTGACACCCCCCTGGTGCTTGCTGCCTTCAGTCATCCCCTTGTCGAGCACTGGCAGGTTGGCCTCACTTTTTGATGTTGGACGGGGTAGAATCTGGCATTCGGTTGTCCATCCTGGTCCAATCCACCAAGCTGTGCGGCTTTGGAATTTACTGAATCCAGGGGGAATGTGTGTGAATGTTATTGGCTCCACCTCCCTCAGTCATCCCAACCAACAGGACACACTCTCAAGTCACTGTCTGCCCTGCAACGATAAGGGCTTTTTTAAAGAAAGGGAAAAGCCAGCAGGTTCAACAATGCCGTTCCTTTTTCATAGATTGATCACCTTCTCAACATTTCCCTTCACCCTTTCTCAAATTTCCCCAATCGCTTCTCATTGTGTTCCAAAATCCCTTCCCAACACATACTACAATCCCTCCTCACCATATCCCTCAATCCCTCCTCACCATATCCCTCAATCCCTCCTCACCATATCCCTCAATCCCCCCTCACCATATCCCTCAATCCCCCCTCACCATATCCCTCAATCCCTCCTCACCACATCCCTCAATCCCCCCTCACCATATCCCTCAATCCCCCCTCACCATATCCCTCAATCCCCCCTCACCATATCCCTCAATCCCTCCTCACCATATCCCTCAATCCCTCCTCACCATATCCCTCAATCCCTCCTCACCATATCCCTCAATCCCTCCTCACCATATCCCTCAATCCCTCCTCACCATATCCCTCAATCCCTCCTCACCATATCCCTCAATCCCCCCTCACCATATCCCTCAATCCCTCCTCACCATATCCCTCAATCCCCCCTCACCATATCCCTCAATCCCTCCTCACCATATCCCTCAATCCCTCCTCACCATATCCCTCAATCCCTCCTCACCATATCCCTCAATCCCTCCTCACCATATCCCTCAATCCCTCCTCACCATATCCCTCAATCCCACCTCACCATATCCCTCAATCCCTCCTCACCATATCCCTCAATCCCTCCTCACCATATCCCTCAATCCCTCCTCACCATATCCCTCAATCCCTCCTCACCATATCCCTCAATCCCTCCTCACCATATCCCTCAATCCCTCCTCACCCTATCCCTCAATCCCTCCTCACCATATCCCTCAAGCCCTCCTCACCATATCCCTCAATCCCCCCTCACCATATCCCTCAATCCCTCCTCACCATATCCCTCAATCCCTCCTCACCGTATCCCTCAATCCCTCCTCACCATATCCCTCAATCCCTCCTCACCATATCCCTCAATCCCTCCTCACCATATCCCTCAATCCCTCCTCACCACATCCCTCAACCCCTCCTCACCCTATCCCTCAATCCCTCTCACGAGCCTTTGAATTACAGTACTGAGGGAGTGCTGTATTGTTGGTGGTGCCACCTTTTGGAGGAGATGTTAAACCGAGGTGCTGCCTGCCTGCTCAGGTGGACAATAACGAAGCCATGACACTATGTGTAAAGCAGTGTGTTGTCCCGGCCATCACTCATCCCTCAATCCACACCACGGAAAGCAGATTGATTGGCCATTCATCTCATGACTCTGTGTGGGACATTGTTGTGCACAAAATGGCGGCCACATTAGCCTTCAAAACCACATTGGCCTCACGTTAAAAGTAATTCAATCCCAAACTAATCCCACTGCCCCGCTCAATCCCCATAGCCCTGTATCAATCCCCAAACTAATCCCACTGCCCCACTCTATCCCCGTAGCTCTGTATTAATCCCAAACTAATCCCACTGACCCGCTCAATCCCCATAGCACTGTGTCAATCCCAAACTAATCCCACTGCCCCGTTCTCTCCCCATAGTCCTGTATCAATCCCAAACTAATCCCACTGCCCCACTCTCTCCCCATAGCCCTGTTTTAATCCCAAAATAATCCCACTGCCCCGCTCTATCCCCATAGCTCTGTATTAATCCCAAACTAATCCCACTGCCCTGCTCAATCCCCATAGCCCTGTATCAATCTCAAACTAATCCCACTGCCCCGCTCTATCCCCATAGTCCTGTATCAAACCCAAACTAATCCCACTACCCCGCTCTCTCCCCATAGCCCTGTATCAATCTCAAACTAATCCCACTGCCCCGCTCTCTCCCCATAGCCCTGTATCAATCCAAAACTAATCCCACTGCCTCACTCTCTCCCCATAGCCCTGTATCAATCCCAAACTAATCCCACTGCCCCGCTCTCGCCCCATAGCCCTGTATCAATCTCAAACTAATCCCATTGCCCTGCACTATCCCCATAGCCCTGTATCAAAATCAAACTAATCCCACTGCCCCACTCTCTCCCCATAGCCCTGTATCAATCCTAGACTAATCCCACTGCTCCACTCTCTCCCCATAGCCCTGTATCAATCCCAAACTAATCCCACTGCCCCGCTCTCTCCCCACAGCACTGAATCAATCCCAAACTAATCCCACTGCCCCACTCTCTTCCCAAGCCTTGTATCAATCCCAAACTAATCCCACTGCCCCGCACTCTTCCCAAGCCTTATATCAATCCCAAACGAATCCCACTTTCCCCCTCCCTTCCCATTGCCCTGCATCAATTCCAAACTAATCCCACTGCCCCGCTCTCTCCCCAGAGCACTGTATCAATCCCAAACTAATCCCAATGTTCGCTCTCTCCCCATTGCCCTGTATCAATCCCAAACTAAACCCACTGCCCCGCTTTCTTCCCAAACCTTGTATCAATCCCAAACTAATCCCACTGTCCCACTCTCTTCCCATAGCCCTGTATCAATCCCAAACTAATCCTACTGCCCCGCTCTCTTCCCAAACCTTGTATCAATCCCAAACTAATCCCACTGCCCCGCTCTCTTCCCAAACCTTGTACCAATCCCAAACTAATCCCACTGTCCCACTCTCTTCCCAAACCTTGTATCAATTCCAAACTAATCCCACTGCCCCGCTCTCTTCCCAAACCTTGTACCAATCCCAAACTAATCCCACTGTCCCACTCTCTTCCCAAACCTTGTATCAATCCCAAACTAATCCCACTGTCCCGCTCTCTCCCCACAGCACCGTATCAATCCCAAATTAATCCCACTACCCCACTTTCTCCCCAAAGATTTGTATCAATCCAAAATTAATCCCACTGCCCCGCTTTCTCCCCATAGCCCTGTATCAATCCCAAACTAATCCCACTGCCCTGCTCTCTCCCCATAGCCCTGTATAATCCCAAACTAATCCCACTGCCCCGTTCTCTCCCCATAGCCCTGTATCAACCCCAAACTAATCCCATTGCCCCACTCTCTTTCCGTAGCCCTGTATCATTCCAAAATATTCCCACAGCCCCACTTCCTCCCCATAGCCTTGTATCAGTCCAAAACTAATCCCACTGTTCCACTCCCTCCCCGTAGCCCTGAATCAATCCCAATCTAATCCCACTGTCCCGCTCTCTCCCCATAACCCTGTATCAATCCCAAACCAATCCCACTGCCCCGCTCTCTTCCCAAGCCTTGTATCAATCCCAAACAAATCACACTGCCCGCTCTATCCCCATAGCCCTGTATCAATCCAAAACTAATCTCACTGCCCCGCTCTCTCTCCCCAGAGCACTGTTTCAATCCCAAACTAATCCCACTGCCTCACTCTCTCCCCATAGCCCTGTAGCAATCCAAAACTAATCCTGCTGCCCCTCTCTCTCCCCATTGCCCTGTATCAATCCAAAACAAATCCCACCGTATCACTCTCTTCCCATAGCCCTGTATCAATTCCAAACTAATCCCACTGCTCGACTCCTTCCCTTTAACTCTGCATCAATCCCAAACTAATCCCAATGTTTGCTCTCTCCCCATTGCCCTGTATCAATCCAAAACGAATCCCACTGCCTTGCTCTCTCTCCATAGCCCTGTATTAATCCAAAACTAATCCCACTGCCCTGCTCGCTCTCCATAGCCCTGTATCAATCCCAAACTAATCCCACTGCCTCGCTCTCTCCCGATAGCCCTGTATCAATCCCTAATTAATCCCACTGCCCCGCTCTCTCCCCATAGCCCTGTATAAATCCCTAATTAATCCCACTGCCTCGCTCTCTCCCCATAGCCCTGTAACAATCCCAAACTAATCCTATTGCAGTGGGTCTGGAGTCACATATCCGTATCATGGTCACTTTTACCGACGCCATCTTTTTTATTGCTGGATTTTAGTTTTAAACTGAATCTAAATTCTCAAACAGTGGGATTTAAAGTCCTGCTCTCTGGATTACGAATGCAGGCCTCTGGACTACTAGTCTGGTAACAATAACCACTACATTAATTATGCGATCCAACAGTGGGATTTGAACTCTCAACCTCTAGGTTACCAGTAACCAGCACCCGAACCACTCGGCCATTGAAATACTCGAAGGCCTGATTTAATTTTTTTTTTAATCCCCTTTTATTTCTTTTCTGTGATTATCTGTACATCTACGTTGCTCCGAGCTGTGAAACTGCTCCCGGAACACAAGGTGTTAAGCCCTTTCCTTTGTAAGTGACAGAGACAAGTGACAAGCAAAGACATGCGTGACAGATGAGCTCTTAATGGAGAGATAAACTTAGAAGCAAGATGATTATGGCGAGGGAAAGCTGTGCTGATGTCCCCTCGCAGGCATCCCTCTGCCTCTCTGACACAGTAATTAAAGCACACACTGATTCAAATGATGGATGATGTCCCAAGCTGGGAGAGTCCTCTCCCCATAGGTCATCTGAAAGACTCGCTACCAATCCTGCGATCTCAATTCGCAAAGACATCTGCCGGTCTTGTGCGGAAATTATTGTTATTGTGTTCCGGTTATGAACGCCCTCATTTTGTACACATTTTTAATTAATTTTATTCATTTACGATCTGCTAAATCTATTTTATTTTTGCTCCTTCTCTTTGAGGCAGGGCAGGGTGGGGGGAAGGGGGTTGGGGGAAGGTAGACGCGTAACCGCACGCTCAAAGGAGCCGGTGGCACTTTGCGCTCGGCCGACCTGAGACGTGATTGCTGATGGCAGCAAGAGGCGGGAATGTCACCTTTCTCACGATGCCCTTCCCGCCCTCCTCCCCCTCCACACCCCCCCCAACATCTCTCCGCAAGCGAGGCGGCCTGCTCTTGTGGGGCGCGCCCGCGTCGGCGACACAAAGAGCATCTCAGCTGACGGAGCGAGTGCATTGATGCCCCCGCCCCCCCCCCCATCGCTGGCATCGCCCGCTCCCACTTTCCCATGCCAGGGAAGTGCGCTTGCCAAAATCCCGAGGCACTCACGGACTGATGTGGAAGTGACATGAAGGGGCGAGCAGACAATGGGCAGTGTTTCGTTGCCAAGATTAAGGGACCCCTATGGTTACACCATATTGGATCATGCACTGATAATTGGTTTACATTGGAGCCAGGGGTTGGCAATCCCTCAGCGCAGCTCCATCACTGACAGGCAAGGTCGCAGTGAGTGACAGACCAGATTTCCACCGAAGCCAGGGTGGATGCAGTGACACAGGAACAGCTCAGCAGAAAGTCATCTTGTTTTCTTTATAACTCCTGTTTTCCGTGGATTTTTCTCCTCAATATCTGCTGCGTGTAATTGGCCACTGTGTTAGTCTGCAATTCAAAAGTCGTTCATTGACTGTGAAGCGCTTTGGGACATCCAGCTGACACAAAAGGAACGATGTATATGCAATTTATTTCCTTCTTCTCCCTCTGCACTGTCCCATCAAACACTCCCAGGGCAGGTACAGCACGGGTTAGATACAGAGTAAAGCTCCCTCTACACTGTCCCATCAAACACTCCCAGGGCAGGTACAGCACGGGTTAGATACAGAGTAAAGCTCCCTCTACACTGTCCCATCAAACACTCCCAGGGCAGGTACAGCACGGGTTAGATACAGAGTAAAGTTCCCTCTACACTGTCCCATTGATATACCTATCAATTCATCCAATGAAAAGCGACGAGTTAAGAAAGTAACTATAGGTTTTTATTGGCTAAATAACAGAGCCCACCCTCGTGGGTGATCGGATCCAACAAGGAGGAATACCAGCCAGTCGACCACCTTTATATCTGGGCAGGTAGGTGGAGCCATGGGCGGAGTCAGCAGTGGTCAGCCCAGGTATAACAGCGTGACAAGAGGCGACCTCGTGTAGTGATACAACAGTGTAAACAGTGATAACCATAATGTAACGATATAACAGTGATAACCATAGTGTAACGATAGTGAACGATAAAAGTGGTTTACCACATTCACCCCTTGTTTAGATTTGAGTCCGGCGGGGTGAAGTGTACTACCAGTTCAGGTGTGTCAGTCTGTCCGGAGGCCTCGTAAGCCTTTCTGATCGTCGCAGCAGCGGCGGCGGTGATGCAGTATCCGACGTTAATGCTGGTGTCTGCGTGGTCGGCGAAGGCTCGTGGGGTTCCGGCATGCCGTCTACCTGGGCTGGATCTGGGGGAGTGGTGGGGGGTAATGGTGGTGTCTCAGGGGTGCCCGAGGGTGCAAGGTCTCGTAAGGAGACTGTGTCCTCCCGCCGTCTGGGTATGCCACATAGGCGTACTGGGGGTTGGCGTGCAGGAGGTCCACCCTCTCGACCAGGGGGTCCGTTTTATGGGCCCTCACGTGCTTTCGCAGCAAGACGGGCCCCGGAGAGGTCAGCCAAGTTGGTAGCATGGTTCCCGTAGTCGACTTCCTGGGGAAAACAAACATTCGTTCATGGGGGGTGGCGTTAATGGCAGAGCAAAGCAGTGACCGGGTGGAGTGCAGTGCTGCCGGGAGGACTTCCTGCCAGCGAGAGGTTGGGAGGCCCTTAGACTTTAAGGCTAAGAGAACGGCCTTCCAGACAGTCGTGTTCTCTCTTTCCACCTGGCCGTTCCCCCGGGGGTTGTAGCTGGTGGTCCTGCTTGCAGCAATACCTCTCGCTAGTAGGAACTGGCGAAGTTCCTCGCTCATGAAGGAGGAGCCCCGGTCGCTATGTATATAGTTCGGGAACCCGAACAAGGCGAAGAGGTCGTTCAGGCATCTGATGACCGTGGTACTGGTCATGTCTGGGCAGGGGAAGGCGAAGGGGAAACGGGAGTACTCATCAATAATGTTGAGGAAGTACACATTACGGTCAGAGGACGGGAGGGGCCCCTTAAAATCGATGCTCAAGCGCTCGAAGGGGCGGGTGGCCTTGATCAGGCTTGCTCTGTCCGGCCTAAAGAAATGCGGTTTGCATTCGGCACAGGTTTGGCAGTTCCTGGTCATGGTCCTGACCTCCTCGATGGAGTAGGGCAGGTTGCGAGCCTTAATGAAGTGGCAAAGTCTGGTGACCCCGGGGTGGCAGAAGTCGTTGTGGAGGGTCTGCAGTCTATCACTTTGCACGCTGGCGCATGTACTTCGTGATAGAGCATCTGGGGGTTCGTTCAGTTTACCAGGCCGGTACAAGATATCATAATCATAGGTGGAGAGCTCGATTCTCCACCTCAAGATCTTGTCGTTCTTGATTTTGCCCCTCAGCTTGTTATTAAACATAAAGGCGACCGAACGTTGGTCGGTGAGGAGGGTAAATCGTTTGCCTGCCAGGTAATGCCTCCAGCGTCGTACAGCCTCCACGATCGCCTGGGCCTCCTTCTCGACCGAAGAGTGTTGGATCTCGGGGCCCTGGAGGGTCCTTGAGAAGAAGGCCACTGGTCTCCCCTTCTGGTTAAGGGTTGCGGCCAGGGCGAAGTCGGATGCATCGCTCTCCACTTGGAAAGGGATAGACTCATCCACCGCGTGCATTGTGGCCTTAGCAATGTCTCCCTTAATGAGGGAGAAGGCTGCGCACGCTTCTGCCGTCAGCGGGAAGGAGGTGGACTTCATGAGGGGTCTGGCTTTGTCCGCATAATTGGGCACCCATTGGGCATAGTAGACGAAGAGCCCCAGGGTTCTCCTCAGCGCCTTTGGACAGTGGGGGAGGGGAAGCTCCATGAGGGGGCGCATTCTTTCGGGGTCGGGGCCGATGACTCCATTCTCTACTACGCAGCCGAGGATGGCAAGGCGCGAGGTGTTAAACACACATTTCTCCTTATTGTAGGTGAGGTTCAGCCGCTGGGCCGTACGGAGGAATCTCTCCAGATTAGCATCGTGGTCCTGCCGGTCGCGGCCGCAGATGGTGACGTTATCTAGATAGGGGAACGTGGCTTGCAGCCCGTTCTGGTCAACCATCCGGTCCATCTCCCTTTGGAAGACCGAAACCCCGTTGGTGACGCCGAAGGGAACCCTCAGGAAGTGGTAGAGGCGGCCATTCGCCTCGAAGGCGGTATACTGGCGGTCCTCAGGGCGGATAGGGAGTTGGTGATAGGCCGACTTAAGGTCGATGGTAGAGAATACGCGGTACTGTGCAATCTGATTGACCATATCAGATATGCGGGGAAGGGGGTATGCGTCCAGCTGGGTGTACCGGTTTATGGTTTGGCTGTAGTCGATGACTAGGCGGTTTTTATCGCCGGTCTTGACGACTACGACCTGAGCGCGCCAGGGGCTGTTGCTCCTCTCGATGATGCCCTCCTTCAGGAGGCGCTGCACTTCAGAGCTAATAAAAGCTCTGTCCCCGGCGCTGTACCGCCTGCTCTTGGTGGCGACGGGTTTACAGTCGCGGATGAGGTTGGCGAACAGGGAGGGAGGCGGGACCCTGAGGGTGGATAGGCCGCAGGTGGTACGCGGTGGGCGGTTTAAAGGCTGCTGGTTGTCGACTGTGAGTGAGGGGAGGGGTCCACCGTATGCTAGAGTGACACTTTGAAGGTGGGATTGGAAATCCAGCCCTAGTAGGACGGCAGCGCAGAGTTGGGGCAGGACGGGAAGTTTAAAATTTTTATACTCCATGCACCTAACCGACAGGGTCACAACACAGTAGCCGCTGATGTCTGTAGAGTGGGACCCAGACGCCATCGAGACCCGGTTGCGCGTTGGCCGGACAGTGAGGGAGTAGTGGCTCACCGTGTCTGGATGGATGAAGCTCTCCGTGCTTCCGCTGTCGAACAGGCAGGTCGTGGCGTGGCCGCTTACTTCGATGTCCATCATGGACTTGGACAGGTGATGCGGGCGAGCTTGGTCCAGTGTGACGGAGGCTAGTGTATGGCTGAGCGAGCTGCTGTAGTCTGCGGGTGAGGCGGTGGTAGGGTCTGGAGGCGAGGTGGCGGTCGAGTGTGGTGGGTAAAATGGCGGCGCCCACGAGGTGGGGTAAGATGGCGGAGAAGATGGCTGCCCCCACAACTCACATGTGGCACTGCTAGTGTCGGTGGCCTTGATCAAAGATGGCCGCCCCCACGACTCACACGAGGGGATACTGGCATCTGTGGCCTTGATGAAAGATGGCCACCCCCACAGCTCGCATGAGGCACTGCTGGTGTCTGTGGCTCTCCCTCTGCAGGCCTTAGCGAAGTGGCCTTTCTTCTGGCAACTGGAGCAAGTCACGTTTCTCGCAGTGCAGCGCGACCTCGGGTGTTTCGCCTGGCCGCAGAAGAAGCAGCCGGCGGCCCGATCGCGGGGGTCCGATGTCGCAGCTGGTACCGGGGGTGGCGGTCCCGATCGGGTCCGGGACGCCGACGTTGAGGTAGGTCCCAGGGGCGGCGCTGCGAGGGGTATTGCGGTCGGGGTCGGTCCCGAGTCCCAGGGTCGCGAATTACAGTACCTGGAGTACGCCTCGAGGTCCCGATGGGCCACTTCTAGGGAGCGAGCGAGGGCTGCAGCTGTGTTCAGGTCGAGGTCCTTTGCTTCAAGCGGTCTTTGCCGTGAGTAGTCGGACCGCAGGCCTTTCACGAAGGCATCGCGGATATTATCTTCAGTATTTTCTGCCGCCGTTACCGCTTTAAAGTCACAGTCCCTGCCGAGTGTTTGTAGCGCCCGTAAAAATTCATCTACAGACTCTCCTGGCTGTTGCGGGCGGGATCTTAGGAGATGTCTGGCATACATGGAATTTACCGGGCTCCGGTACTGTTGTTTCAGTAGGTTGATGGCGGCCTCGTATGTAGTAAGGTCCCGGATGAGTGCGAATACTTTAGGGCTCACTTGGGCGGTCAGAACTCTTAGCTTGGATCTCTGAGGCACGCCGGATTCTCCCAGGTAGGATTCGAAACAGCTCAGCCAGTGTTCGAAGTCGAGGGCTGAGTTTGCTGCCTGTGGGTTTAGATCCAGGTACGGTGGTCGGAGGGCTCGCAGCCAGGCTGGCTGCTGTGGCTGTTGTAGCTGGGCGTCTGACTGGTCGTTTGGCTGCTCCGTTGACTGGTCGTTTGGCAGCTCAGGTAACGACATTTTAAAATTTAGCCAATAAAATTGATATACCTATCAATTCATCCAATGAAAAGCGACGAGTTAAGAAAGTAACTATAGGTTTTTATTGGCTAAATAACAGAGCCCACCCTCGTGGGTGATCGGATCCAACAAGGAGGAATACCTGCCAGTCGACCACCTTTATACCTGGGCAGGTAGGTGGAGCCATGGGCGGAGTCAGCAGTGGTCAGCCCAGGTATAACAGCGTGACAAGAGGCGACCTCGTGTAGTGATACAACAGTGTAAACAGTGATAACCATAGTGTAACGATATAACAGTGATAACCATAGTGTAACGATAGTGAACGATAAAAGTGGTTTACCACACCCATCAAACACTCTCAGGGCAGGTACAGCATGGGTTAGATACAGAGTAAAGCTCCCTCTACACTGTCCCATCAAACACTCCCAGGGCAGGTACAGCACGGGTTAGATACAGAGTAAAGCTCCCTCTACACTGTCCCATCAAACACTCCCAGGGCAGGTACAGCACGGGTTAGATATAGAGTAAAGCTCCCTCTACACTGTCCCAACATACACTCCCGGGGCAGGTACAGCACGGGTTAGGTACAGAGTAAAGCTCCCTCTACACTGTCCCATCATACACTCCCAGGGCAGGTACAGCACGGGTTAGATACAGAGTAATGCTCCCTCTACACTGTGCCATCATACACTCCCAGGGCAGGTACAGCACGGGTTAAATACAGAGTAAAGCTCCCTCTACACTGTTCCATCAAACACTTCCAGGGCAGGTACATCGCGGGTTAGATACAGAGTAAAGCTCCCTCTACACTGTCCCATCAAACACTCCCAGGGCACCTACAGCACGGGTTAGATACAGAGTAAAGCTACCTCTACACTGTCCCATCAAACAGTCCCAGGGCCGGTGCAGCACGGGTTAGATACAGAGTAAAGCTCCCTCTACACTGTCCCATCAAACACTCCCAGGGCAGGTACAGCACGGGTTAGATACAGAGTAAAGCTCCCCCTACACTGTCCCATCATACACTCCCAGGGCAGGCACAGCACGGGTTAGATACAGAGTAAAGCTCCCTCTACACTGTCCCATCAAACACTCCCAGGGCAGGTACAGCACGGGTTAGATACAGAGTAAAGCTCTCTCTACACTGTCCCATCATACACTCCCAGGGCAGGTACAGCACGGGTTAGACACAAAGTAAAGCTTCCTCTACACTGTCCCATCAAACACTCCCAGGGCAGGTACAGCACGTGTTAGATACGGAGTAAAGCTCCCTCTACACTGTCCCATCATACACTCCCAGGGCAGGTACAGCACGGGTTAGATACAGAGTAAAGCTCCCTCTACACTGTCCCATCATACACTCCCAGGGCAGGTACGGCACGGGTTAGATACAGAGTAAAGCTCCCTCTACACTGTCCCATCATACACTCCCAGGGCAGGTACAGCACGGGTTAAATACAGAGTAAAGCTCCCTCTACACTGTCCCATCAAACACTTCCAGGGCAGGTACACCGCGGGTTAGATAAAGAGTAAAGCTCCCTCTACACTGTCTCATCAAACACTCCCAGGGAAGGTACAGCACGGGTTAGATACAGAGTAAAGCTCCCTCTACACTGTCCCATCAAACAGTCCCAGGGCCGGTACAGCACGGGTTAGAGACAGAGTAAAGCTCCCTCTACACTGTCCCATCAAACACTCCCAGGGCAGGCACAGCACGGGTTAGATACAGAGTAAAGCTCCCTCTACACTGTCCCATCAAACACTGCCAGGGCAGGTACAGCACGGGTTAGATACAGAGTAAAGCTCCCTCTACACTGTCCCATCATACACTCCCAGGGCAGGTACAGCACGGGTTAGATACAGAGTAAAGCTCCCTCTACACTGTCCCATCAAACACTCCCAGGGCAGGTGCAGCATGGGTTAGATACAGAGTAAAGTTCCCTCTACACTGTCCCATCAAACACTCCCAGGGCAGGTACAGAACGGGTTAGAAACAGAGTAAAACTCCCTCTACACTGTGCCATCAAACACTCCCAGGGCAGGTACAGCACGGGTTAGATACAGAGTAAAGCTCCCCCTACACTGTCCCATCATACACTCCCAGGGCAGGCACAGCACGGGTTAGATACAGAGTAAAGCTCCCTCTACACTGTCCCATCAAACACTCCCAGGGCAGGTACAGCACGGGTTAGATACAGAGTAAAGCTCTCTCTACACTGTCCCATCATACACTCCCAGGGCAGGTACAGCACGGGTTAGACACAAAGTAAAGCTTCCTCTACACTGTCCCATCAAACACTCCCAGGGCAGGTACAGCACGTGTTAGATACGGAGTAAAGCTCCCTCTACACTGTCCCATCATACACTCCCAGGGCAGGTACAGCACGGGTTAGATACAGAGTAAAGCTCCCTCTACACTGTCCCATCCTACACTCCCAGGGCAGGTACGGCACGGGTTAGATACAGAGTAAAGCTCCCTCTACACTGTCCCATCATACACTCCCAGGGCAGGTACAGCACGGGTTAAATACAGAGTAAAGCTCCCTCTACACTGTCCCATCAAACACTTCCAGGGCAGGTACACCGCGGGTTAGATACAGAGTAAAGCTCCCTCTACACTGTCTCATCAAACACTCCCAGGGAAGGTACAGCACGGGTTAGATCCAGAGTAAAGCTCCCTCTACACTGTCCCATCAAACAGTCCCAGGGCCGGTACAGCACGGGTTAGAGACAGAGTAAAGCTCCCTCTACACTGTCCCATCAAACACTCCCAGGGCAGGCACAGCACGGGTTAGATACAGAGTAAAGCTCCCTCTACACTGTCCCATCAAACACTGCCAGGGCAGGTACAGCACGGGTTAGATACAGAGTAAAGCTCCCTCTACACTGTCCCATCATACACTCCCAGGGCAGGTACAGCACGGGTTAGATACAGAGTAAAGCTCCCTCTACACTGTCCCATCAAACACTCCCAGGGCAGGTGCAGCATGGGTTAGATACAGAGTAAAGTTCCCTCTACACTGTCCCATCAAACACTCCCAGGGCAGGTACAGCACGGGTTAGATACAGAGTTAAGCTCCCTCTGCACTGTCCCATCAAACACTCCCAGGGCAGCTACAGCACGCGTTAGATACAGAGTAAAGCTCCCTCTACACTGTCCCATCAAACACTTCCAGGGCAGGTACATCGCGGGTTAGATACAGAGTAAAGCTCCTTCTACACTGTCCCATCAAACACTCCCAGGGCAGCTACAGCACGCGTTAGATACAGAGTAAAGCTCCCTCTACACTGTCCCATCAAACACTTCCAGGGCAGGTACATCGCGGGTTAGATACAGAGTAAAGCTCCTTCTACACTGTCCCATCAAACACTCCCAGGGCAGCTACAGCACGGGTTAGATACAGAGTAAAGCTCCCTCTACACTGTCCCATCAAACAGTCCCAGGGCCGATACAGCACGGGTTAGATACAGAGTAAAGCTCCCTCTACACTGTCCCATCATACACTCCTAGGGCAGGTACAGCACGGGTTAGATACAGAGTAAAGCTCCCTCTACACTGTCCCATCAAACACTCCCAGGGCAGGTACAGCACGGGTTAGATACAGAGTAAAGCTCCCTCTACACTGTCCCATCAAACACTCCCAGGGCAGGTACAGCACGGGTTAGATACAGAGTAAAGCTCCCTCTACACTGTCCCATCAAACACTCCCAGGGCAGGTACAGCATGGGTTAGATACAGAGTAAAGCTCCCTCTACACTGTCCCATCAAACACTCCCAGGGCAGCTACAGCACGGGTTAGATACAGAGTAAAGCTCCCTCTACACTGTCCCATCATACACTCCCAGGGCAGGTACAGCACGGGTTAGATACAGAGTAAAGCTCCCTCTACACTGTCCCATCATGCACTCCCAGGGCAGGTACAGCACGGGTTAGATACAGAGTAAAGCTCCCTCTACACTGTCCCATCAAACACTCCCAGGGCAGGTACAGCATGGGTTAGATACAGAGTAAAGCTCCCTCCACACTGTCCCATCAAACACTCCCAGGGCAGCTACAGCACGGGTTAGATACAGAGTAAAGCTCCCTCTACACTGTCCCATCATACACTCCCAGGGCAGGTACAGCACGGGATAGATACAGAGTAAAGCTCCCTCTACACTGTCCCATCATACACTCCCAGGGCAGGTACAGCACGGGTTAGATACAGAGTAAAGCTCCCTCTACACTGTCCCATCATACACTCCCAGGGCAGGTACAGCACGGGTTAAATACAGAGTAAAGCTCCCTCTACGCTGTCCCATCAAACACTTCCAGGGCAGGTACATCGCGGGTTAGATACAGAGTAAAGCTCCCTCTACACTGTCCCATCAAACACTCCCAGGGCAGCTACAGCACGGGTTAGATACAGAGTAAAGCTCCCTCTACACTGTCCCATCAAACACTCCCAGGGCAGGTACAGCACGGGTTAGATACAGAGTAAAGCTCCCTCTACACTGTCCCATCAAACACTCCCAGGGCAGGTACAGCACGGGTTAGATACAGAGTAAAGCTCCCTCTACACTGTCCCATCAAACACTCCCAGGGCAGGTACAGCACGGGTTAGATACAGAGTAAAGCTCCCTCTACACTGTCCCATCAAACACTCCCAGGGCAGGTACAGCACGGGTTAGATACAGAGTAAAGCTCCCTCTACACTGTCCCATCAAACACTCCCAGGGCAGGTACAGAATGTGTTAGATACAGAGTAAAGCTCCCTCTACACTGTCCCATCAAACACTCCCAGGGCAGGTACAGAACGGGTTAGATACAGAGTAAAGCTCCCTCTACACTGTCCCATCAAACACTCCCAGGGCAGGTACAGCACAGGTTAGATACAGAGCAAAGCTCCCTCTACACTGTCCCATCAAACAGTCGCAGGGCAGGTACAGCACGGGTTAGATGCAGAGTAAAGCTCCCTCTACACTGTCCCATCAAACACTCCCAGGGCAGGTACAGCACGGGTTAGATACAGAGTAAAGCTCCCTCTACACTGTCCCATCAAACACTCCCAGGGCAGGCACAGCACGGGTTAGATACAGAGGAAAGCTCCCTCTACACTGTCCCATCAAACACTCCCAGGGCAGGTACAGCACACGTTAGATGCAGAGTAAAGCTCCCTCTACACTGTCCCATCATCCACTCCCAGGGCAGGTACAGCACGGGTTAGATACAGAGTAAAGCTCCCTCTACACTGTCCCATCAAACACTCCCAGGGCAGGCACAGCACGGGTTAGATACAGAGGAAAGCTCCCTCTACACTGTCCCATCATACACTCCCAGGGCAGGTACAGCACGGGTTAGATACAGAGTAAAGCTCCCTCTACACTGTCCCATCAAACACTCCCAGGGCAGGTACAGCACGGGTTAGATACAGAGTAAAGCTCCCTCTACACTGTCCCATCAAACACTGCCAGGGCAGGTACAGCACGGGTTAGATACAGAGTAAATCTCCCTCTACACTGTCCCATCATACACTCCCAGGGCAGGTACAGCACGGGTTAGATACAGAGTAAAGCTCCCTCTACACTGTCCCATCAAACACTCCCAGGGCAGGTGCAGCATGGGTTAGATACAGAGTAAAGTTCCCTCTACACTGTCCCATCAAACACTCCCAGGGCAGGTACAGAACGGGTTAGATACAGAGTAAAACTCCCTCTACACTGTGCCATCAAACACTCCCAGGGCAGGTACAGCACGGGTTAGATACAGAGTAAAGCTCCCTCTACACTGTCCCATCAAACACTCCAAGGGCAGGTACAGCACGGGTTAGATACAGAGTAAAGCTCCCCCTACACTGTCCCATCATACACTCCCAGGGCAGGCACAGCACGGGTTAGATACAGAGTAAAGCTCCCTCTACACTGTCCCATCAAACACTCCCAGGGCAGGTACAGCACGGGTTAGATACAGAGTAAAGCTCTCTCTACACTGTCCCATCATACACTCCCAAGGCAGGTACAGCACGGGTTAGACACAAAGTAAAGCTTCCTCTACACTGTCCCATCAAACACTCCCAGGGCAGGTACAGCACGTGTTAGATACGGAGTAAAGCTCCCTCTACACTGTCCCATCATACACTCCCAGGGCAGGTACAGCACGGGTTAGATACAGAGTAAAGCTCCCTCTACACTGTCCCATCATACACTCCCAGGGCAGGTACGGCACGGGTTAGATACAGAGTAAAGCTCCCTCTACACTGTCCCATCATACACTCCCAGGGCAGGTACAGCACGGGTTAAATACAGAGTAAAGCTCCCTCTACACTGTCCCATCAAACACTTCCAGGGCAGGTACACCGCGGGTTAGATACAGAGTAAAGCTCCCTCTACACTGTCTCATCAAACACTCCCAGGGAAGGTACAGCACGGGTTAGATCCAGAGTAAAGCTCCCTCTACACTGTCCCATCAAACAGTCCCAGGGCCGGTACAGCACGGGTTAGAGACAGAGTAAAGCTCCCTCTACACTGTCCCATCAAACACTCCCAGGGCAGGCACAGCACGGGTTAGATACAGAGTAAAGCTCCCTCTACACTGTCCCATCAAACACTGCCAGGGCAGGTACAGCACGGGTTAGATACAGAGTAAAGCTCCCTCTACACTGTCCCATCATACACTCCCAGGGCAGGTACAGCACGGGTTAGATACAGAGTAAAGCTCCCTCTACACTGTCCCATCAAACACTCCCAGGGCAGGTGCAGCATGGGTTAGATACAGAGTAAAGTTCCCTCTACACTGTCCCATCAAACACTCCCAGGGCACGTACAGAACGGGTTAGATACAGAGTAAAACTCCCTCTACACTGTCCCATCAAACACTCCCAGGGCAGGTACAGCACGGGTTAGTTACAGAGTAAAGCTCCCTCTGCACTGTCCCATCAAACACACCCAGGGCAGGTACAGCACGGGTTAGATACAGAGGAAAACTCCCTCTACACTGTCCCATCAAACACTCCCAGGGCAGGTACAGCACGGGTTAGATACAGAGTTAAGCTCCCTCTGCACTGTCCCATCAAACACTCCCAGGGCAGCTACAGCACGGGTTAGATACAGAGTAAAGCTCCCTCTACACTGTCCCATCAAACACTTCCAGGGCAGGTACATCGCGGGTTAGATACAAAGTAAAGCTCCTTCTACACTGTCCCATCAAACACTCCCAGGGCAGCTACAGCACGGGTTAGATACAGAGTAAAGCTCCCTCTACACTGTCCCATCAAACAGTCCCAGGGCCGATACAGCACGGGTTAGATACAGAGTAAAGCTCCCTCTACATTGTCCCATCATACACTCCTAGGGCAGGTACAGCACGGGTTAGATACAGAGTAAATCTCCCTCTACACTGTCCCATCAAACACTCCCAGGGCAGGTACAGCACGGGTTAGATACAGAGTAAAGCTCCCTCTACACTGTCCCATCAAACACTCCCAGGGCAGGTACAGCACGGGTTAGATACAGAGTAAAGCTCCCTCTACACTGTCCCATCAAACACTCCCAGGGCAGGTACAGCATGGGTTAGATACAGAGTAAAGCTCCCTCTACACTGTCCCATCAAACACTCCCAGGGCAGCTACAGCACGGGTTAGATACAGAGTAAAGCTCCCTCTACACTGTCCCATCATACACTCCCAGGGCAGGTACAGCACGGGTTAGATACAGAGTAAAGCTCCCTCTACACTGTCCCATCATGCACTCCCAGGGCAGGTACAGCACGGGTTAGATACAGAGTAAAGCTCCCTCTACACTGTCCCATCAAACACTCCCAGGGCAGGTACAGCATGGGTTAGATACAGAGTAAAGCTCCCTCTACACTGTCCCATCAAACACTCCCAGGGCAGCTACAGCACGGGTTAGATACAGAGTAAATCTCCCTCTACACTGTCCCATCATACACTCCCAGGGCAGGTACAGCACGGGATAGATACAGAGTAAAGCTCCCTCTACACTGTCCCATCATACACTCCCAGGGCAGGTACAGCACGGGTTAGATACAGAGTAAAGCTCCCTCTACACTGTCCCATCATACACTCCCAGGGCAGGTACAGCACGGGTTAAATACAGAGTAAAGCTCCCTCCACGCTGTCCCATCAAACACTTCCAGGGCAGGTACATCGCGGGTTAGATACAGAGTAAAGCTCCCTCTACACTGTCCCATCAAACACTCCCAGGGCAGCTACAGCACGGGTTAGATACAGAGTAAAGCTCCCTCTACACTGTCCCATCAAACACTCCCAGGGCAGGTACAGCACGGGTTAGATACAGAGTAAAGCTCCCTCTACACTGTCCCATCAAACACTCCCAGGGCAGGTACAGCACGGGTTAGATACAGAGTAAAGCTCCCTCTACACTGTCCCATCAAACACTCCCAGGGCAGGTACAGCACGGGTTAGATACAGAGTAAAGCTCCCTCTACACTGTCCCATCAAACACTCCCAGGGCAGGTACAGCACGGGTTAGATACAGAGTAAAGCTCCCTCTACACTGTCCCATCAAACACTCCCAGGGCAGGTACAGAATGGGTTAGATACAGAGTAAAGCTCCCTCTACACTGTCCCATCAAACACTCCCAGGGCAGGTACAGAACGGGTTAGATACAGAGTAAAGCTCCCTCTACACTGTCCCATCAAACACTCCCAGGGCAGGTACAGCACAGGTTAGATACAGAGCAAAGCTCCCTCTACACTGTCCCATCAAACCGTCGCAGGGCAGGTACAGCACGGGTTAGATGCAGAGTAAAGCTCCCTCTACACTGTCCCATCAAACACTCCCAGGGCAGGTACAGCACGGGTTAGATACAGAGTAAGGCTCCCTCTACACTGTCCCATCAAACACTCCCAGGGCAGGCACAGCACGGGTTAGATACAGAGGAAAGCTCCCTCTACACTGTCCCATCAAACACTCCCAGGGCAGGTACAGCACACGTTAGATGCAGAGTAAAGCTCCCTCTACACTGTCCCATCATCCACTCCCAGGGCAGGTACAGCACGGGTTAGATACAGAGTAAAGCTCCCTCTACACTGTCCCATCAAACAGTCGCAGGGCCGGGACAGCACGGGTTAGATGCAGAGTAAAGCTCCCTCTACACTGTCCCATCAAATGCTCCCAGGGCAGGTACAGAACGGGTTAGATGCAGAGTAAAGCTCCCTCTGCACTGTCCCATCAAACACTCCCAGGGCAGGTACAGCACGGGTTAGATACAGAGTAAAGCTCCCTCTACACTGTCCCATCAAACACTCCAAGGGCAGGTACAGCACAGGTTATATTGTGTCTGTGTATCATAAGACACAGACTGCAGGAGAATGGTACAACAGGTGTTTACTAAACGTGGCTCACATGTGAACTGATCTGTACAGATTACTGCTCAGTGCTATATACAGGTGTGGTCACTGCCGGTACTGCAGTATACATGAGCTGTAAAATATAGTTCCCCCCTTAAAGGTATATACATTACAATTCCTCCCCTTTTAGATTAACAGTACCATTACACTCATTTAACAATTAAATATCAAACTAATTACAATTAACACTTTTAACATGCAACATTAGCTGAAAATAGTCTATTTATATATTCAGTCTTTGGGGAGGCTTCCTGATCTTTTCTGGATAGCGCCTTTCCTGAGTGTCTTGCTCTTGGTGCGGAGGCGATTCTGGCCCCCTGTCGTCGGTTGGTTCATCAGCTTCCGATGCTACTGTTTCTGGGGTAGATGCGACCTGTACGTCGGGTTCATCACCAGGTACGTATGGGCGAGGCATGGGGTTGATTTGTTCCTGTGACTCTAGGATCTGGTCAGCATGGTGTCTCACGATGCTCTCCCCAACGTCCACTGTGTACATTAGTGGCCCCTGCCGTATGCATATCGTTCCTGGCTGCCATTTTTCTGTTCGGTGGTCGCGGGGCAAGACTGGTTGCCCTACATTGAAGCTCCTTGTTGGCTTCTCATGGATGTGCTGGAATTGCTTACTCTCAACATCTCCTCGTACGTTTGGTCTGAGCAAATCCAGGCGAGATCTTAACCTTCGGTTAAAGAACATCATGGCTGGGGCCTGGTTGGTGACTGCATGTGTCGCATTCAGGTAGGCGATCAGGAAATTGTCCACCTTGTGCTGCAGCGGAATGTTGTCATTGTACATAGCATTTATTGCCTTCTTAAAGGTTTGTACGAACCTCTCAGCCAATCCATTTGTGGCTGGATGATACGGGGCGGATGTGTAATGCCTTACCCCATTCTTTTTCAAGAACCTCCGGAACTCTTCGGACACAAACTGTGGTCCGTTGTCGGAGCAAATCTGTTCTGGCAAGCCATTCCTGGCAAAAATGGTCCGTAGGACTGCAATAGTTTTCTCCGTGGTGGTGGAGGACATTTTGATGACCTCAGGCCATTTCGAGTGCGCATCCACGGCTATTAAATACATTGAGTCCATGAATGGACCAGCAAAATCAATATGCACCCGTTGCCATGGAGATGAGGGCCACTCCCATGGGTGTAGAGGGGCCTGTGGTGGTGCATTTTGGACTTTCTGGCATCCTGAGCAACTCTTGGTCAGGTCCTTGATTTGTTTATCGATTTCCAGCCACCACACATAAGCCCTGGCTAGGCTTTTCATTTTTACCCCTCCCAGATGACCCTCATGAAGCTCATTGAGCACTCTATCCCTTAACTTGGGTGGAATTATCACTCGGGATCCACACATCAAGGTCCCCCTGCACACTGACAGCTGTTCTCTCCTTGTCGAGAATGCTGGCAACAGTGAGTCGCCATGTGCTGGCCATCCCTTCACTGTCAAATCATATACCCGAGACAGTGTCGGGTCATTTCGGGTTTCCTTTTCGATACAAGCGTTCGTTACCGGTAGGTATTCAACTATAGTCGAATGGAATATTTCGACAGGATCCACTGCTGGTGCTTCCTCCGCAGTAGGCAGTGGCAGGCGTGATAGCCCATCAGCATTTCCATGCTGTTTCGTGCCCTTATATTCAATCTCATAGTGGTGCGCCCCTAGAAAAAGTGACCATCTTTGTAGTCGTTGCGCAGTCATCACCGGAACGCCCTTCTTCGGATTAAAAATGGAGACAAGAGGCTGGTGATCAGTCAGCAAGGTGAATTTCTGCCCGTGCAGATAGTGATTGAACTTTTTCACTCCCCACACTAGGCTGAGGGCCTCCCTGTCAATCTGGGCGTAGTTACGCTCGGCTGAGGTTAGTGATCGTGACGCAAAGGCTATTGGCCTCTTTGAGCCGTCTGAGAATTTGTGCGACAGCAACGCTCCAATGCCATAGGGTGACGCATCACATGCCAACCGAATTGGTAATGCTGGGTTGTAATGGGCCAATACCTCTTTCGATGTGATTAGTGTTTTGCTCTTCTGGAAAGCTTGTCTACATTCGTCACTCCACTTCCATGGCACCCCAGTTTGCAGTAGGGTGTTCAGTGGGTGTAGTATTGTAGACAAATTTGTCAAGAACTTATTGTAGTAGTTTACCAGCCCGAGGAACGACCTCAGTTGTGACACATTTTCCAGTGCTGGAGCCTTGACTACTGCCTCAATCTTCTCTGGGGACTTATGTAACCCCTCTTTATCGATAACGTGGCCACAATACGAGATCTGTTTTCTAAAAAACTCGCATTTGGGGCGGTTAGCTCGGAGCCCACATTCCTTCAATCTAGTGAGCACCTGCTCCAGGTTGGCAAGGTTATCACTGTCATTTTCGCCCGTGACCAGGATGTCGTCCAAATAACACTGGGTCCCTGGGATCCCTTGCAGGACTTGTTCCATTGCCCTCTGCCAAATAGCCGGAGCTGATGCTACCCCGAATACCAGCCGGTTGTATTGGTAGAGACTGTTGTGTATGTACCTTTAAGGGAATAACTGGTCTCAAACTGCAGTGCCGGCAGTGACCACCCCTGTATAAAAGGCCCTAGCAGGCTTCTGTAATTTCAGTTTCCAGGTTGTCTCCATTCAGTAAAGACTTGTTATAATCAACTCCTGCAGTCCGTGTCTCAATTATACACGGACATAATACTGGCGACGAGTGAGAAACGAATTTTCCTGCAACTCGGCAGCACATCACACGACGTTATTGAAGGTCGAAGCCAGAAGAAAGAAAAAAATAAAATAATCCAAAGTAACTC